>NW_026652285.1:103749211-103773049 GCF_009828535.3 Hylobates moloch
GCTCACAACTGTAATCCCAGCATTTTGGGAGGCCCAGGTGTGTGGATCACCTGAGGTCAGGAGTTCGAGATCAGCCTGACCAATATGGTTGAAACCCCATCTCTACTAAAAATACAAAAATCAGCCGGGCATGGAGGCGGGCACCTTAGTCCCAGCTACTCAGGAGGCTGAGACAGGAGAATCGCTTGAACCCAGGAGGCAGAGGCTGCAGTGAGCTGAGATCACATCACTGCACTCCAGCCTGTGAGACGGAGCAAGACTCTGTCTCAAGAAAAAAACAAACAAAAGCAGGCAAGCCTCTGGGGGCCTATGCTCAAGGCTGACCTGGACTCAGCCCTGGCTTGACTCTGCTGTTCAAGCCCCCAGCCATAAGCAGAAGGCAGCTCTCAGGACAACTTGGAGGTGGGACTTGAGAGGCTGCTGTCTGCTCGTGAATTCTGGCTCCACCATTAGTGTTGTGCCCCTGGATAGGTCATTTAACTTCTCTGAGCCTTTGTTTCCACTCTGCAAAGTGGGGTCAGCTTCAGGCTGCTGCGAGGATGGTAGAGGTTGAAGCTGAGGGCATCTGTCAGTGCTGAGCGTGACAAGCGCCCCGAT
This sequence comes from Hylobates moloch, assembly GCF_009828535.3. Lineage (NCBI taxonomy): Eukaryota > Metazoa > Chordata > Mammalia > Primates > Hylobatidae > Hylobates > Hylobates moloch. The sequence continues at coordinate 103,749,809 of NW_026652285.1, forward strand.
GGCTGGTGGCCGCCGCTGCCATCACTCCTGCCCCCTTTCGAGCTGTGGGCCTGGCAGGTCCCTGATCTTTTCAGCGTGTCAGTTTCTCAGTTTGTGGAACTGGGCCTAGCGCTCAATCGCACTGGGAGGGAGTGGGGGCTCCCTGTTCACTCCCACCGCCCCCTCCTGCCCTGTCTCGTTGCAGACCCGTGCAGCCGTGGGCAGGGGTGATCTGGCCCAGGCCGAGGAGGCCTCGCGGAAGGCCCGCTCGCTGGTGCTCTTCAGCCTGCTCTTCGGGGTCTTCGTGTGTACCAGCTGGGTCATCTACGTGGTGGTGGCACTCTACCTTCCCTGAGGCTGTGGCTCCTGTGGGGATGCCGGATGCCGGGATATCCAGGGATAACTGGCTGGGCCAGACCCTTTCTTTGGACTCAGATCCCTGCCGGTGGCCAGCTCTTGCCTGCAGAGGGAATCTGGGGGCCAGAAGAGGGCAGGCTTGGCAACACTCAACTGCCTTGTGGCTGGGCCTCAGCTTCCTCAGCCTCCACAGGTGGCCCACTGGAGCCTCAGTCAGTGTCCTAATCCAAGGTGTCTCCAGAGCCCAGCTGGGCCCCAGCCGTGGGACAGGAGCCCACCAGATGCCCGTTTCCTAGGTGCCTCCTCTCAAGGCCATCCTGGGACTCCTCTTGCCTTCATCTGTGCTCTTGGGAGGCCATCGTAGGGACCAAAGCCTTCACTGTCTTCAGAGCCATCTGGAAGGACACTGCAACCTCCGCCCCCCGCCCGACCTCCAGCCCAGCTGAGGTGATCAGGATGCCAGTATCACCTTTCCCTGCGGGAGACTGGAGCCTGGTGACTTCCGGCTGGTTGTTCCCCTATCCCTTCCCCATCCCAGGAGACAGGGTCCCTCATGCTGACCCTACATCCAGAAACCAGGGCCACTGTGTCTGGTCAATCAACAGAAGCGACACCTCATGCAGAGCTTCACACTGCTACTTTGGGGACACTTCCTGGATCTCTTCCAGGGCCAATGGCAACATCTGTCCACAGCTGGGCTCCAGCGCACCCTACCCACCCCTCTCTGAGATGCTGTTGGCATAGAGGCAGTGCTGGCAAGAACTACCCAATGATAGAGGATCAGCTGGGTCCTCATTTGACGAGGACCACCCTGACTGGGGAGCACTTGCACCAAGATCCCTCGGCCAGCCTGTAGAACTGTACCTATGACTCTGGCATCAGATTCCTGGCACCCCAGTCCCATTAGCTGTGATCCCAAGAATGAACCTGCATTTTAACAAGATTCAAAACCATTGCAGAGGCCAGGCGAGGTGGCTCACACCTGTAATCCCGGCACTTTGGGAGGCCGAGGTGGGTGGATCATCTGAGGTCAGGAGTTCAAGACCAACCTGGCCAACATGGCGAAGTTCTGTCTACTAAAAACACAAAAATTAGCCGAGCGTGGTGGCAGGCGCCTGTAATCCTAGCTACTTGGGAGGCCGAGGCAGGAGAATTGCTTGAATCCAGGAGGCAGAGGTTGCAGTGAGCTGAGATTGTGCCACTGCACTCCAGCCTGGGTGACAGAGTGAGACTCTGTCTCAAAAACAAAAAACCATTGCAGACAGAGGAGGAAGGGGACCCCCAGCTGAGCCACACGAGATTGATAGCTCAAGCTAAATCAGTTGGTTTCAGAGCAGCCTCGGTGTGCTGCTTACAACCCTGGCACCAGGGACTGAAACAAGAGAATGGCCCAGCCCAGCCCAATCCTTCCTCCAGAAAGCTGGAGAGGCAGGCATGAGGAAATAAGTCATGAGCAGCCTGGAGACTCTGTGGATTTTCGTTCAGTAAACAGGGCCCGAGATTCTGCATCTTCCCAGTGATGCTGAAGCTGGTACTCAAACGAATAGCAAAGTGGGAAATTATCAAAACTACTAAAAGGCATTAAAACCAGGATCATGACATGGATGCCCCCTGGTGTCTCTATTATTTGACATTGTTGTGAAGTTCCAGCTAATGCAAAAAATAAAAAAGTGAAATTTGTAGTATGAAAACTAGAACAGACAAAAAATTATTACCTAGCTAGACTATCCAAGAGTCAATTAAAAACATGGAACTAGTAGGATAACTCAATAAAGTGGTTGGATAAAAAATAAATATACAAAAGCAATAGTAATAACCAGGTACACTTGGAAAAATTTAAAATTCAACTTATAATAGTGATAACAACAGTAAAATTTAGGAATAACTTAACAAAATACCTGGAAACCAAATTAAGAAAATCATTTTAAAAAACTACCAAAAGGCCAGGTGCGGTGGCTCATACCTGTAATCCCAGCACTTTGGGAGGCTGAGGCGGGCGGATCACCTGAGGTCAGGAGTTCGAGACCAGCCTGACCAACATGACAAAACATCTCTACTGAGAATATGAAAATTAGCCAAGCATGGTGGTGCACACCTGTAATCCCAGCTACTCGGGAGGCTGAGGCAGGGGAATCGCTTGAACTTTGGAGGCAGGGGTTGCAGTAAGCTGAGATCGTGCCACTGCACTTCAGCCTGGCTGACTGTGAGACTCCATTTCAGAATACATAAAAAATAAAAAATACCAAAAGACCAAAAATAAACAACAAAATATCCTGGTAGAAGATGTAATATACAAATATCTCTTTTTTATAGATATTTTAGATAGATTTAATACAATTCTGGCAAGAAAACCAAGCTTTAAATCAATGACAAAAATTATTTTAAAATTAATTTGGAAGGAAAAATATGCAAAGATTGCTAATCCTTTTTTTTTACGTTGAATGAGAGGGGACTTTCTTCACCAGATATTAAAACTTACCATAAAGCTATAATAATCAAAATGGCATGGCATTGCCACAGAGTTAAATCAGTGAAAAATTATTGAAAATCTAGAAAACATTACAAGTATATGTGGAAAGTTAGCACTTGCTTAAAATGGCATTTTAATTGAGTGAGTAAAAGAAGGTTCCTAACAAGCAGAGTTGCTATCTGGTTGGAAAAAATAATTATTCTAATATTGTATGCAAAATAAATTCAAGATGGATTAAAGAGCTAAGTATAAAATTAAGCTCTAATCATAATAAAGCTTAGGAAAATATGTGTGTAACTTCAGGGTGCTGGGGCAGTATGGAAACAGGAGGCCTCTTAAAATCTAGAAAACCATAGAGGGAAAGATTGATTTATTTGAGTCCTATATATTAGGAACATGCAGATTTCAATCATGAGATATGATTTTTACCCACTGGATTGTGAAAGAATTAGAAAAGTTGAACACATCTGGAGTTGCAGAGGGACTGCTGACTCTCACATTTATTACTAGTGGATATGTATTGCCATAATCTTTGTGGAAAGGAGACTGATGGTATCTATTACTAATGTATGTATGGACCAGGCATGGTGGCTCACACCTATAATCCTAGCACTTTGGGAGGCCAAGGTGGGAGGAGTGCTTGAGTCCAGGAGTTTGAGACCAGCCTGGGCAACATGGCGAGATCATCTCTAAAAAAAAAAAAAAAAAAAAAAAAGGCAGGTATTATGGCATGGGCCTGTAGTCTCAGCTACTTGGGAGACTAGAGTGGGAGGATTGCTTGAGCCTGATGTGGAGGCTGCAGTGAGCTGTGATCATGCCACTGCATTCCAGCCTGGGTGACAGAGCAAGAGCATGTCTAAAAAAAAAAAAAAAAAGAGTAGGTATGTGAGAGGAATTTAAAATTTTTGCACTTTTAACTGCTTATCACTATTGATTTGCATATATATATATAATGTTCCTGTCATGTATGCATGGGCATATAATTATGGACATATGCATGCAAAGAATAGAGTCTGAAGGATTTATTCCAAATTGCTGATAGTGGCTGCCTTTGGGGACAGAATGTGATGAGGAGGGTTTGTGCAATGCATTGCTGAATTTTAAAATAGGGTGTATTGTGAATTTAAAAAATAACAAAAAATATGCACGGCTTTTGACCCAGAAATCCTAGTTTTAGGATTCATAGTCATGAAGAAGGAAGGGTCTGTTTTCCTGGAGCTAGCAGTCCAACATGGGACACAGACATTTAGCAGATAATGTAGCTGCAAACTATTCTAAAGCACCACGAAGGAGCGGTAGCTCCTGCAAATCTGAAATGTTGAGTGCAACTGAGAAAAAACTGCCATTAAATTAGAGTGCACCCTGATTTAAGAGATGTGAAAATATTTCTTAGAATCATTCAGAGGTGGTTGAGAGAGTGGTGAAAAAAGGTTTTTCTGAGCATAGGTTGTGAGTATATTAACATTAAAAGTCAACAAGATGCTGCCAAACTATATTCCAAAGTGGTTGCATCATTTTGAACTCCCATCAGCAATGAATGAGAGTTCCAGCAGCTCCCCGTCCTCATCAGCCCCTGGGATTTGTCAGTCTTTTACATTTTACCTCTTCTGGTATGTGTGTAGTAGTATTTCAGTTTGGTTTTAATTTACATCTCTCTGATGACTAATAATACGTAGGCTTTTATCATGGTTTTGTTTTTTTAAATACAGACAAGGGTCTCACTCCATTACCCCAGGCTGGAGTGGAGTGGCATGTTCACAGCTCACTGTAACCTGGAATTCCTGGGCCTAAGCAATCCTCCTGCTTTGGCCTCCCAAGTAGCTGCAACCACAGGTGTGCACTGCTACATCTGGCTGATTTTTAAATTTTTTTATAGAGACAGAGTCTATGTTGCCCAGGCTGGTCTTGAACTCCTGGCCTCAAACAATCCTCCTGTCTTGGTCTCCCAAAATGCTAGGATTACAGGTGTGAGCCACTGCACCTGGCCTAGCCTTTTATCATGTTTATCAGCTATTTGGATATCTCTTTTTACAAGGTGCCTGTTCAAGTTTTGTGCCCATTTTTATGTTTGACTGTCTTTGTTTTAGAGCAGTTCTGTATGTATTTGGGATGAGTCCTATGTTAGATACAGTATTGCAAACATCCTTTCTCACTTGGTAGCTTCCCTTTTCACTTTTTTTTTTTTTTTTTTGAGACACAGTCTCGCTCTCGTCGCCCAAGTTGGAGTGCAATGGCGTGATCTCTGCTCACTGTAACCTCCGCCTCCCGGGTTCAAGTGATTCTCTGGCCTCGGCCTCCCTTGCTTTTCATTCTTAATGGTGTCATCTGATGAAAAGTTCTCAATTTTGTTTTTTTTTGAGATGGAGTCTCACTCTGTCACCCAGGCTGGAGTGCAATGGTGCAATCTCTGCTCACTGCAACCTCCACCTTCCAGGCTCAAGCGATTCTCCTGCCTCAGCCTCCTGAGTAGCTGGGATTACAGGTGCCTGCACCATGCCCGGCTAATTTTTGTATTTTTAGTAGAGACAGGGTTTCACCATGTTGGCCAGGATGGTCTTGATCTCTTGACCTCGTGATCCGCCCGCCTTGACCTCCCAAAGTGTTGGAATTACAGGCGTGAACCACCATGTCCAGCTGAAAAGTTCTCAGTTTTAAGGTAGCCAAACTTATCTTTTCCTTTGTAAACAGTATGTGTGTAGGGGTATTTCAGTGGCTTTTGTGGCTTAGTAAAATTTCTGTACTCATAGGACATGAAGATGCTCTTATAATGTCTTTTAGATCTAGAAGCTTTATTGCTTTTTTTTTTTTTTTAATTTTTGAGTTGGAGTCTCGCTCTGTCACCCAGGCTGGAATGCAGTGGTGCCATCTTGGCTCACTGCAACCTCTACCTCCTGGGTTCAAGCGATTCTCCTGCCTCAGCCTCCCAAGTAGCTGGGATTATAGGCACCTGCCACCATGCCCGGCTAATTTTTATATTTTTAGTAGAGTTGGGGTTTCACCATATTGGCCAGGCTGGTCTTGAACTTCTGACCTCAAGTGATCCGCCCACTTCGGCCTCCCAAAGTGCTAGGATTACAGGCGTGAGCAACCGTTGCCTCCCTGTGCCTGGCCTCATTGCTTATTTTCACATTTAGATCTGCCACCAGATCTATTTGTTCCAGAGCTCTATTTTTTTTTTTGAGACGAAGTCTCACTCTGTCACCCAGGCTGGAGTGCAATGGCTTGATCTCAGCTCACTGCAACTTCCACCTCCCGGGTTCAAGAGATTCTCCTGCCTCAGCCTCCAGAGTAAGCTGGGACTACAGGCACGGGCCACCATGCCCAGCTATTTTTTTGTATTTTTAGTAGAGACGGGGTTCCACTATGTTGGCCAGGCTGGTCTTGAACTCCTGACCTCGTGATCCGCCTGCCTCGGCCTCCCCAAAGTGCTGGGATTGCAGGCATGAGCCACCACGCCCAGCCCTGTTTGTCTATTTCTTTGCCACTATCACACTTCATTATGGGGCTATATATATATATATATAACACATTGTCTTTCTCTATTACTAAGGCTGGAGTGCAGTGGTATGATCACAGCTCACTGCATTCTTAGCCTCCTTGGCTCAAGTGATCCTCCCACCTCAGCCTTCCGAGTAGCTAGGACCACAGGTGTGCGCCACCACACCTGGCTATTTTTTTATTTTTCTGTAGAGATGGGGTCTCCCTATGTTGCCCAGGCTTGTTTTTTTTTAAGATAGGGTGTCAACCAGGTTGGAATACTGTGGTGTGATTGTACCTCACTGCAGCCCCAAACTCCTGGGCTCAAGGGATTCTCCTGTCTCAGCCTCCCAAGCAGTTGGGATTACAGGCATGAGCCATCATGCCCCAAAATCACTTTTTTTTTTTTTTTTTGAGGAGTCTCAATCTGTTGCCCAGGCTGGAGTTGCCTCAGCCTCCTGAGTAGCTGGCATTACAGGTGTGCTCCACCACACCTGGCTAATTTTTGTATTTTCAGTAGAGACAGGGTTTCGCCATGTTGGCCAGGCTGGTCTCAAACTCCTGACATCATGTGATCCTCCCGCCTCAGCCTCCCAAAATGCTGGGATTACAGGTGTGAGCCACGGTCCCCGGCCCCAAATTCACTTCTTAATTCTGATAATTTATCTGTAGATTCTGTTGGGTTTTCTATATACACAATGTTATATATATATAATGAGTTGTCTTCCTTTTCAATTCTTACCCACCTTGGGTATTTTTCTTGCCTTATTGCACTAGCCGGGACCCCTATTATAATGCCGAATAGGAGTGCTGACAGCAGGCAACCTTGTCATTTTCCCAGTCTCAAAATTAAGGCTTTCAACATTTCATCTTGTGAAAAAAAACAGATTTTTTTTTCAGGTTAAGTACCCTTCTATTCCTAGTTTGCAAAGAGTTTTAAAAAATTATGCATGGATATTAAATTTTATTTTCATGTATACTGAGAAAATGATCAGATTTAATCCATTAATATGGTAACTTATGTTACCATATTAATTTTCAAATGTTAAAATAGCTTTTCATTCCTGGAATAACTTCATCTTGATGAGGATGTATTATTATACTTTCTGTATTTCACTTTGCTAAAATTTTGTTTAGGACTTTTGCATTGTGTTCATGAGTGAAATTGGACTGTAATTTTCATTCTTGTTACGGTTTTGGTATCATAGTTATGTTGGTCTCATCACAAGAGTTGAAAATGTTTCTCATTTTTGTTTTTGGAAGTGTTGTATAAGATCTGACATTTTCTTTTCTTTTCTTTTTCTTTTTGTTTTTTTTGAGATGAAGTCTCACTCTGTTTCCTGGGCTAGAGTGTGGTGGTGCCATCTTGGCTCACTGCAATCTCCACCTTCTGGGTTCAAGCGATTCTCCTGCCTCAGCCTCCCGAGTAGCTGGGATTACAGGTGCCTGCCACCACACCCAGCTAATTTTTTGTATTTTTAGTAGGGACGGGGTTTCACCATGCTGGCCAGGCTGGTCTGGAACTCCTGACCTTGCGATTCACCTGCCTTGGCCTCCCCAAGTGCTGGGATTACAGGCATGAGCCACTCCGCCCGGTCAAGATTTGATGTTCTCTATTCCTCAAATATTTGGGAGAGGTGTGTTAGCACTTCCCACTAAAAGCATAGATTTATCCATTTCTCCTTGTAGTACTGTCAGCTTTTGCTTTACATATTTTGAGGCCATGTAATGAGGTGTATACAAATTTAGAAACTGTTAAATCTTTTCGGTGTAATTTATATCTTTACAAAGTGTTTCCTTTGTAACTCTAGCAATGTCTTTTGCCTTGAAGTCTGTTTTTCTCATGTTAATATAGCTATGCCTCGGGGTTTTTTTTTTTTTTTTTTGGTGGACCATATTTGCAGAGTATATCTTTTTCCAAAATATTACTTTCAACTTTTCTGTACTTGTAACTTAATTTTTATTTATTTATTTAGAGACAGGGTCTCACTCTGTTGCCTGGGCTGGAGTGCAGTGGTGGCGATCACAACTCACTGCAGCCTGGAATTCCCAGGTTTGGGCGATCCTCCTACCTACCTCAGCCTCCCGGGTAGCTGGGACCACTGGCACTCACCACTATACCTGGCTAATTTTTGTCATTTTTGTAGAGATGGGGTTTTGCCACGTTGCTTGCCCAGGCTGGTCTTGAACTCCTGGGCTCAAGCAATCCACCTGCCTCAGCCTCCCAGTGTTGGATTACAGGCATGAGCCACCGTGCCCAGACAAGACATTTTCATGGCTGTCCTACATAGCGAGTGTTCATTTATCCACCTGTTTACTCTTTTTGTTGCTCTTTCATTCTCTCCTGCAAGTGTGATCTTCCATTTGGGATCATTTCCCTTCTGTCTGAGACAGTTGAGTCTTTGCTTAGTGTGGGTCTGCCAGTGGTGAGTTTTCTGTTTTTGTTCATCTCACAGTATCTTGATTTTGCCTGCATTCTTTTTTTTTTTTGAGATGGAGTCTCGCTCTGTCGCCCAGGCTGGAGTGCAGTGACGCGATCTCGGCTCACTGCAAGCTCTGCCTCCCGGGTTCACGCCATTCTCCTGCCTCAGCCTCCTGAGTAGCTGGGACTACAGGCGCCCACCACCACGCCCGGCTAATTTTTTGTATTTTTAGTAGAGACGGGGTTTCACCGTGGTCTCAATCTCCTGACCTCGTGATCCGCCCGCCTTGGCCTCCCAAAGTGCTGGGATTACAAACGTGAGCCACCGCGCCTGGCCGTCTCTTTGGTTTTCAAAAGCTTCATCATGCTGTGCTTTGGTGTATTCTTCTTATTTATTATCCTGCCTGGAGGTTCATGAGGCTTCTGGAATCCAAGGCTTGATGCTTCCAGTCAAGGACTGATCAGGAGACATAGAGAGTAATTTGGACAGGAAAAGATTAATATAAAGAATAACCTGAAGAGAAGAGAAACTGTGAGTGCTAAAGAATGCCCTAGGGCTGAAGGTGAGTACCCAAGAAGAAAAAACTTAGGAGGGCCCAATCCCCATGGCTGGGATTGAGAAGTCACCGGAGAAGGTGTGAGTGCAGCTCACTGGGCCCCGGGGCCAGAGCTGGCTCACTGGGCTGGGCAAGTCCCTTTGAGGTGCAGGTAGGCTGAGGCTGGTGGGTGGGCATGCGTTGGGAGTTGGGGCGTTGGGAACCTGCTGGCCAGCAGGGTGGCACAAGGGTGAGGTGCGCATTACCCATGCCTGGAGGGCCACAGCAAGGTGGCCACCGTAACACCACTGGGGCCGAAGTGACAGGTGTGCGGTAGGGGCAGGTCTCCACACATGCCTCTAGCAGCCATTGAGCCAGAGCAAGGACAAAAGGCCAGGGCCTTCCTCTAGCAGTGTCTCTCCAGCGTCTCTGTTGACAGAACTTAATGTGCTTGCTGCAAGAGACCTCTTCACTGCAGAGCAGGTAACGAAGGGTGGACTTGGACATGAGAAGCGGTGACATAACTGGCCAGTTGGTTTAGGAAAACTTTTTAAAACAACAGCTTTATTGAAGTATAATCTACATATCATAAAATTTACTCATTTAAGTATATGATTCAGTTATTTTAAATTTGCAGAACTGTGCAACCAGCACCGTGATCCAATATTCAAGTTTCCATCATCCCCAAAGATTGTTCATGTACCCCTTTTGAGACAGAGTCTCGCTCTGTCACCCAGGCTGGAGTGCAGTGGTGCGATCTTGGCTCACTGCAACCTCCGCCTCCCAGGTTTAAGCGATTCTTATGCATCGGCCTCCCGAATTGCTGGAATTACAGCCCGGTGTGGCACACACCGGGCTAATTTTTGTATATATATTTTTTTTCCTGAGAGGGAGTCTTGCTCTGTCGCCCAACCTGGACTGCAGTGGTGTGATCTCGGCATACTGCAACCTCCACCTCCTGCGATCAAGCAATTCTCCTTCCTCAGCCTCCTGAGCAGCTGGGACTACAGGCGCCCCCCACCACACCCAGCTGATTTTTGTATTTTAGTAGAGACAGGGTTTTCCTTTGTTTGCCAGGCTGATCTAGTACTCCTGACCTCAAGTGATCCGCTCACCTCAGCCTCCCAATGTGCTGGGATTACAGGCATGAGCCACCACGTAATTTTTGTATTTTTAATAGAGATGGGGTTTCACCATATTGGCCAGGCTAGTCTCAAACTCCTGACTTCAGGTGATCCGCCTGCCTTGGGCTCCCAAAGTGCTGAGGTTACAGGCGTAAGCCACCGCGCCCGGCCCCTCATGCCCTTTTCGTAGTCCGTCTCTGTTTCCACTTCCAGACAACCATGAATCTGCTCTCTGTATCTATAAATTTGCTTTTTCTGGACACTTCATATAAATGGAATCATATGATAACACACCCTTTGCAGCTGGCTTCATGTCCAATGTTTTTCTTTCTTTTTTTTTTTTTTTTGAGACGGAGTCTTGCTCTGTTGCCAGCTGGAGTGCAGTGGTGCAATCTTGGCTAAGTACAACCTCCACCTCCCAGGTTCGAGTGATTCTCCTGCCTCAGCCTCCCAAGTAGCTGGGACTACAGGCACCCGCCACCATGCCCGGCTAATTTTTTGTATTTTTAGTAGAGATGGGGTTTCACCATGTTGGCCAGGATGGTCTTGATCTCTTGACCTTGTGATCCATTCGCCTCGGCCTCCCAAAGTGCTGGGATTACAGGCATGAGCCACTGCATCCGGCCTCCATGTTTCTTTTTTTTTGAGTCGGAGTCTCGCTCTGTGCAGTGGCACGATCTTGGCTCACTGCAACCTCCACCTTCTAGGTTCAAGCGAACACGTCCAGCTAATTTTTGTATTTTTAGTAAAGACAGGGTTTCACCATGTTGGCCAGGCGGGTCTCGAACTCCTGACCTCAAGTGATCTGCCTGCCTCGGCCTCTCAAAGTGCTGGGATTATAGGCGTGAGCCACTGTGCCCGGCCATGTCCATGTTTTCAAGGCTCATCCATGTTGCAGCATGTGTCAGCACATTCCTCTGGATTGCTAAAGTGTTCCACTGCATGGAAATACCTCATTTTGTTAATCCTTTCACCAGCTGATGGACACTTGGGTCCTCTCCCCTTTTTGGCTAGTGTGAATAATCCTGCCGTGAAGATTGATGTAAACATGAGTTGTTCCTTGCTTCTGCTCTGACCTTTTCCTTTCTGCTGGTCCACTTACCCTTAGGACTTCCATCCCTGGGTCTCCTCCTACCTGGTTTGCTCCATCCTGTGTCTCTTCATGCTGCATTCTACCCACAGCGTCTTTTTTTTTTTTTTTTTTGAGATGGAGTCTCATTCTGTCTCCCAGGCTGGAGTGCAGTGGCGTGATCTTGGCTCACTGCAACTTCCACCTCTTGGACTCTAAGCAATTCTCCTACCTCAGCCTCCCAAGTAGCTGGAATTACAGGTGCCCGCCATCACATCCAGCTAATTTTTGTATTTTTAGTAGATATGGGGTTTCACCATGTTGGCCAGGCTGGTCTCCAACTCCTGACCTCAAGTAATCCACCTGCCTCGGCCTCTCAAAATGTTGGGATTACAGGTGTGAGCCACCGTGCCCGGCCCACCCACAGCTTCTAACCTATCTCCAGTTCACTAATTTTGCTCTTAAACAGTCATTGAGTTCTTCATATGAGGTATTTTTTGGTTTAGAATTTCCATTTGTCCTGTTTATATTTTCCAATTATTTGCCAAATTTCTCAGGCTTGTGTTACTCCTAGAACATAGTTAAGCATTGCACATTCACACTCACATTTAAGAACTCCAAATTTCAGCCTACTGATTCTGTCAAATGCTTCTTTTTTTTTTTTTTTTTAAGCAGGAAATGCTTGTGCCCTAGTTATTTTTTGCTGTATGTGAAAAATTAAGAAATAACTAGAGACCTAGGATGATGTTAACCTCTCCAGTTTCTTTCTTTCTTTTTTTTTTTTTGAGACAGAGTCTCGCTCTGTTGCCCAGGCTGGAGTGCAGTGGCGCGATCTCGGCTCACTACAAGTCCACCTCCCTGTCCTGCCATTCTCCTGCCTCAGCCTCCCGAGTAGCTGGGACTACAGGTGCCCGCCACCATGCCCGGCCAGTTTTTTTGTATTTTTAGTAGAGATGGGGTTTCACCATGTTAGTCAGGCTGGTCTCGATCTCCTGACTTTGTGCTGGGATCTCCCAAAGTGCTGGGATTACAGGCGTGAGCCACCGTGCCCGACCAAACCTCTCCAGTTTCTTTGCCTTTGTTTCTGGCAAGTGCCTGGGTTGCTAGGTGTCCAGAATCATCTTAATCCAGTTTCAGGGACTGAGACGATTTGGAGATGGCTCTGTCCCTGTGAGGGTTGGTATACTTGTCATGGGTCACCTTCCACCTGCAGGGTAGCTCCCTGAGGTTTCATTTCAAAGCCTGGTGAGTTCTGGACTCTCCCCTTTTTTCCTTAACTACCCTTTTGTCTGACGTTCTGCTCAGTTCCTGGGCCACGTCATCTGGAATTGCCAGATGCCCTTAACATTACATGGCCTCAGGTGCCAGGCTTCCCTCCTGTCGCTTCCTGAATCCTGGCCCAGTAATTCCTCCTTCTCTCCTAGCTCTCTGATGACTTTAGGCAGGGTTTTATTATATATATTACATTATTATTTTATTTTATTTTTTGAGACGAAGTTTCGCCCTTGTCACCCAGGTTGGAGTGCAATGGCGCGATCTCAGCTCACTCCAACCTCTGCCTCCCGTGTTGAAGCGATTCTCCTGCCTCAGCCTCCCAAGTAGCTGGGATTACAGGAATGCGCCACCGCGCCTGGTTAATTTTGTATTTTTTTTTTTTTTTTTTTTTTTTAGTAGAGACGGGGTTTCACCATGTTGGTCAGGCTAGTCTTGAATTCCTGATCTTAAGTGATCCACCCGCTTTGGGCTCCCAAAGTGCTGGGATTACAGGTGAGAGCTACCTGACCTGGCCGCAGGCAGGCTTTTAAAATTGATCAAGCTTTCCTAGCAGGACGGCTGGGTGGAATCGCCAGAGTGGTAATTCTTTAACACATGTTAGAATTAACTTCATCAAGGACCACATAAAGTCCTTCCTTTGATTTCCTTTGGAATAGTTTTGAATTTATACATTATCTGGGGGAGAAGTGACATCTTTACAAAAATTGGCTGGGAGTGGTGGCTCATGCCTGTAATCCCAGCACTTCGGGAGGCCAAGGCAGGTGGATTGCTTGAGCCCAGGAGTGCGAGACCAGCTTGGGCAACATGGCAAAACCCCGTCTCTACTAAAAAATAAAAATAAAAAAAATTAGCTGGAGGTGGTGGCATGCACCTGTAGTCCCAGCTACTGAGGAGGCTGAGGTGGGAGGATCACCTGAGCCCAGGAATATGAGGCTGCAGTGAGCCAAGATCACACCACTGTACTGCAGCCTGGGTGATGGGAGTTGAGACCCTGTCTCAAAAAACTCCCAGAAAGTTAATTTTCCTATCCACAAATATTCACACCTCTCAATTTATTAAGGTATTTTTTTATGGTTTTTAATAAAATCTTATCATTTTTCCCATAAAGGTTTCACACATCTTTTGCTGGTCTAGGACCTTAACACTTCTGATGCTAATATAAATGGGGTCCTTTAAGAATTACATTTTTTGAAGCTGGGTGTGGTGGCACGTGCCTGTAATCTGAGTTCCTTGGAAGGCTGAGGTGGGAGGATTGCTTGAGACTAGAAGTTTGAGACTGCAGTGAGCTGTGGTCACATCACTGCACTCCAGCCTGGGCAACAGAGCAAGACACCATTAAAAAAACAGAAACAAAAACAAAACAGAAAACAACCCCAAATCCTCAAAAAACAAACAAAAACAGGATGACATTTTCTGATTGCTGATTGACTGTATATAGGAATATATGGAACTTTTTATCTGGCTGTATAGCTAGCCACCTTGATAGATTTTTTTTTTTTTGAGACAGAGTCTCGCTCTGTCACCCAGGCTGGAGTGCAGTGGCGCGATCTCGGCTCACTGCAAGCTCCGCCTCCTGGGTTCACGCCATTCTCCTGCCTCAGCCACTCCGAGTAGCTAGGACTACAGGCGCCCGCCACCACGCCCGGCTAATTTTTTGTATTTTTAGTAGAGACGGGGTCTCACCGTGGTCTCGATCTCCTGACCTCGTGATCTGCCCGCCTCGGCCTCCCAAAGTGCTGGGATTACAAGCGTGAGCCACCACGCCCGGCACCTTGATAGATTTTCTTGTTCATCTCTCAGTTACTTTTCTTACAACACTGGCAAGGATCTCCAGTACAATGAACAGACAAAGAGTTAGTGGGATCTTTCTTTTGTTTCTGATTTTAAAAGAAGCACTTTGACTATTTCACAATTAAGTATGTCTCTATACAATCTTGGAAAGTAACCTTTATCAGATTAAAGAGGCTTTCTATTTCTAGTTAACAAAAAGGGTTTTTTTTTTTGGCTGGCCGCGGTGGCTCACGTCTGTAATCTCTACACTTTGGGAAGCCGAGGTGAGTGGACCACTTGAGCTCAGGAGTTCAAGACTAGCCTGGCCAACATGGTGAAACCTGGTCTCTACAAAAAATAAAAAATTAGCTGGGTGTGGCAGTGCGTGTCTATAGTCCCAGCTACTTGAGAGGGTGAGGTGGATCGCTTGAGCCTGGAAGGTTGAGGTTGCAGTGAGCAGATGCCACGCACTCCAGCCTAGGGGACAAAAGCGAAACCCTAAATTTTTGTTATTCATAATAAAAATAATGGCCAGGTGCGGTGGCTCACGCCTGTAATCCCAGCACTTTGGGAGGCCAAGGTGGGCGGGTCACGAGGTCAGGAGATCGAGACCATCCTGGCTAACACGGTGAAACTCGGTCTCTACTAAAAATACAAAAACTAGCTGGGTGTGGTGGTGGGCGCCTGTAGTCCCAGCTACTCAGGAGGCTGAGGCAGGAGAATGGCGTGAACCCGGGAGGCGGAGCTTGCAGTGAGCCGAGATCACGCCACTGCACTCCAGCCTGGGTGACAGAGCAAGACTCCATCTCGGAAACAAACAAAAAAAGGATGTTGCATTTTTAACAAAGGCTGTCCTGTGAGTAATGCGCTGATTCTATGGCTTTCTCCCTTTAATTTGTTAGCGTGGCACATTCGGGAGAAGTGAGGCCATGCTGTGAAAATAAACCCTGATGTCTCCACGGCTTCATTTTTCATTCACATCAAGCAAGCCCAGCATGGGTGAGTGGGGTGGTCCCTGTCCAGGCTCCCCCAACTTGGGGCTCTGCCATCTCAACACCCAGACTCCAGGAGCACTGCGGGTGGGAAAGAGTAAGTATGGAGCTACACAACAGTCCTCAAACGCCCAGCCCACAGTGACATGTGTCTGCCTCTCAGATCTCAGGCAGGGGGCTGGGAAGTGTAGTCCCCTGTGTGCCCAGGAAGGAGATGCAAACCAGAGGTGTGGAGCAGCAGCATCTAGCGTGGGGTCAGTGACATCCATTAACCGATTGAAATTATTCCATCCTTGTATGTTTGAGATAAGCCCAACCAGGTCAGGAAGGGCTGATTTTTATGTGATGCTGGTTTGGGGTTGCTAAGATGATTTTATAAGTTTTGTATCAGTATTCATACATCGGATGGACTTGTAATTATCTTGTACTGTCCTTGTTTTGATTCGATGTCAAGGTTATATTCCATTCATAAAACAAGTTTAGTGTTTCCCCTTTTTCTTTTTTTTTTTTTTTTTTGAGACAGAGTCTCGCTCTGTTACCCAGGCTGGAGTGCAGTGGTGCGATCTCAGCTCCTTGCAACCTCTGCCTCCCATGTTCAAGAGATTCTCCTGTCTCAGCCTCCTGGGTAGCTGGGATTACAGGCACTCACCACCCACCACCATACCCGGGATTTTTTAGGAGTCTCGCTCTCTCGCCCAGGCTGGAGTGGTGGTGCGATCTCGGCTCACTGCAAGCTCCACCTCCCGGGTTCATGCCATTCTCTTGCCTTAGCCTCCTGAGTAGCTGGGACTATAGGTGCCTGCCACCACACCCGGCTAATTTTTGTATTTTTAGTAGAGATGGGGTTTCATCATGTTGGCCAGGCTGACCTCATGTGATCCACCTGCCTTGGCCTCCCAAAGTGATGGGATTACAGGCATGAGCCACCGCACCCAGCCTGTGTGATTTTTGGATTAAGAGAAGTGAATGAGGTAAAGCAGTCTGCAAAGTGCTTGGTACCCCAAAATCCTCACCGGACACTGTTCCAAGTATTAACTCATTGAAACTTTGTGAGACCTTAGGAAGCAGAGGCTGTTATTATCCCCACTTCCAGCTGGGGAAACTGGGAAGCAGAGAAGAAAACCACTTACCCAGGGTCCTTTTGCTTATCAGCTGCAGAGTCAGGACACAGCCCTTTGCAGCCAAGGACATATTCCCCCAGACTGCTGGCAGCCAATGAGGGACTCAGATGGCCCGAACCACACCTTGACTGCTTCCTAAATAATGCACCCCTAGTGAATGAATGAAAAAAAAAAAAAGGTTTGAATGAATGCTGGGGCCTGCCTCTCATCCCACCGGGGGAACAATGAGCAGTCAGCCATCATACCCCATTCTCCAGCCTTGCACCACTGGGGGCGGGACCCAGATTGTTGACCGACTGCAAGGTCAGAGCAGGTGGAAGGCTTGGGGCCCTCGGCTCAGACACCTTCGGTGGGACCCCAATTCTTGGTTGGACCAAGCATCTCAGCCTCCTGGGTTACTGGCTAAGCATGCACACTCTCAGGCCCTGGGCGGGGACACTCTGGGGGTGGGGTGGAAGCCAAGGTGTTTCCTCCGTGACTATGGCGGCTCCCTCAGTGAATCTCTCGGTCTGCCGGTCACCAAAGACGAGGGTGGGTCACAGCAGCTGCTGCCCCGCAGCCCTGGTGGGAAGGCTGAGGCCTGAGGTCCATACCTGGCACGTCACCTCCTGCTCACTGGGGTTGTTGGGGCCAGACCAGGTTCCTGGCATTGCTGGCAGGAGAGGGAGATGGGAGTGGAGGACTCAGGAATGGACTGGTCTCTCTCGGGCCTCTGTGTGCTCATTGGTCGAACTGGACAAAAGCAGATAATGAGGAGCCTGAGGTATGAGTGGCTGAGCAATCTGCCCGAGGACACAAGGAACAAAAGAGAGAACATGGGCTTCCATCACCTACGAGGTTCATGGAGGCTTCGGGGTAGTGCCTGACATACAGGCAGCCAACAGCTGAGGGGATGCTGGATGCCTGCCTGATGAGGGGTCCCTTCTATCAGATCTTGTGATCAGCCCAGGAATACTTGGCCCCCTCCCTTTAAAGGGACAGACTTAAGCTGCTGCCTTTGGGGGGCATGAGGGGAGATGCCTCCTCCTCACCAGGTCCGACCTCTGCACGACCAGTTAGAGAGAGATGCAGAGATCCTGGGCTTCCCCAGGGGCCGCTGTGGGGCTGAAAGCTGGGGACTGGGAACCAGGATGAATATGAGGGCTGGCCCTGATCCCCGCCATCCTTGGGTGGCTATGCCGGGGTGCTTGGTCTCAGATGCTAGGGTGGAAACCCTGGGGCACAGGTGGGCCGTGGCGTGGGGGTGGCTCTGGGAGGACAAGGAAGACAGGGAGATGGTGAATGGCCTCCCGGAGCCATTGGGCCCTGTGCCTTACTCTGCATGGAGGGGACAGAGCACACCTCAGGGCAGAGAAGGGACTGGAATCCCTGGGGCCTCCTCACTCCGTCCCTTGTAAGTGCAGAGGCTCTGCTGTTCCTCATCGGGGCTGGACCCGAGCCTCTGTATGCCGCCTCCTGGGCGGCAGAGGACACACCGCAAAAGGCACACCATAAAGACAGTGCTTCTGGGCCCTGAGGAGCAGTTCTAGAGCCTGCGCCCCCAAATCCCACCCGAGGAATGCCCTTTTCACCAGGACACTGGGGTGAGGGGCTCTTGTGCATGAACCGACCTCGGGGGCACGAGCAATTCTTCGTCCAGTTGAATGCTTCTAGGGCACAAGGCCTAGGAGGGAATGTTCTGGTGACGTCCATTTCACTCAGCCACAACTACTCCAATGGCAGCAAGTGGGCCTGGGAATGGAGCTGAATGACCCTCAGCCTCCCAGGAGCCCCGCCTGCGAGAGGGGTCTCAGAAAAGAGGGAGCAAGGCCAGCCTGGAGCAGGCTGGACTGTCACTGTAGTTGCACACATGCAGCTGGGCTCGGACATGGCATTGGGCAGCTTTCATCTGTGTTTATTTTTTTTTTTATATAAAAGTTACATGTTTGAAATGTCTGCAGGAAGATGCCACCATCAGACAGGTTCGCTGGGGCATATATATTACAATGTAACCCTGTGGAGGTCGTGGGGCCGGAGCGGGAAGATGCTCCCCAGAATCGGGTTCAGGTCAGACATGCTGTGTGCCTGCCCCTCCTTGCCCCCCTGACACCTGCAGGTGAGGACTGACCTCTGCAAGGAACGAGTCCTCTGCCTGGCTCATGTCTGTCTGTGAAGACTGATTCCCACAACCCGCCTGGCCCCCCCAAAGGAACAGACGAGCCATGGCCAGGCCGCAGCACTGAGCACAGAGCTCAGCAATAACCAGGGCCAGGTGCAGGGGGCGCAGGGGGACACCTGCCATCAATAAGTTAGACATACATCGCACCTTGCTGTCCTCACACAGGGAACCCCTGGGCACTGCTCATGTGCTGCCTGGGCCCTGCTGCTCAGAACACCAAGGGCTCCCAACGAGGGCCTGGGGAGTTGCTTGGGCACACTGGCGCCAGGCACAGAGTCTGTTCTGAATTCGGGGAAGGTGAAGAGACCCCACCTCTATCCAGCTCAAGCCCAAGAACAAGGCAGACAGAGCTGTGGACAGCACCCGACCACAGACACGGTTCCGCCTGCTGCTGGGGTGAGAGGCCTGGTTTCTGAGGCTGCAGCATGGCACTGGCATTGCCTATGCTACAGAGGGGGACTCCTACGAGTCTCACAAATACAGGGAGAATCTCAGTTCGCACAACCCAAGGGCCCTGTGTGCAGAGCGACCCTCACACGCGCACAGCAGCATTCAACAGAGCTGGGCAAGGGAAGGGGGGAGAGAGGCAAGGATTGAAATGAAGGGACTTCAAAAAGAAGGAACAAACTAAAAACCCAACCCACACACAATACTGTTAATAAGCCAGCGACTCTACACACACACTCCTTAAATAATAAAGTGACAGGTCCCGGCTGGCCCCGCAGGACCACCGCAAGAGGGGGTCCCACCGCCAGAGGGGGTCCCGCCGCCAGAGGGGGCCCTGCCTGCCACTGCACGGCTTTCCTCCCTCTATCTACAGGACAAACAAAACACGGGAGAGGGGAAAAAGCCCACATTTTCTTCTGATAAATGCTGTTCAAAAACCCATGAAGGACTCAAAGTGACATGGCTGTTTTAAAAAAAACCTAAATGATCAACAGATGTTGCTTTCTATATTTTTCCTTTGTTCTGTTTGAACTGGGCTAAGTAAGCACAGTTAGACCCTGCTGTTCACTTGACCACGTCCTAAACCCGGGACAAGTGAGCACTCATTCATGCACCGCAGACCCGGAGGCATGGGCTGGGGCAGCACGACTGGGTTCCCGCAGCGCCCTGCCTGCAGGCTCATGCTGGAGGCCACGGAGCCAGGCGGCACAGGGCAGATTCTGTTTGCCAAGCGCCCCACAAGCCTTGCCCAGATTGTCAAGCTCAGCAGCGAGAACGGTTTTGACGAGGAGGATGGAAACAGCATCTGCTCTGGAAGCCGCTCTGGTGTGGGGAGAGTGGGGAGAGGGCGCGCCTGCTGCAGCTGCTGCCTTAGGAGGCTCCTCTGTGGCCAGGCTTCTGCCTCCCTGCACCCCGAGGGCCCACTCGGGTGCCTCAGGGATGCCCTTCCCTCCCAGAGGCACTGACAGCACTGGCTGAAAGGTCTGAAGAGCCAGGGGAGGAGCCCCACTGGCCGGCCCAGGATGGGGCAAGGAAGGAGGGGAAGCCAGGGGATGGGGAGGGACAGGAGATGGGAGTTTAAGGCACACAGCGAGCGATGGAGGAGGGAGGTGCTGGCCTCTCCCCTCTGAATTAACTCCCCCAGGAGCTCAGCTCTGGCCTCAGTTTGGTGAGGTTCAGAAGACTCCCAGCAATAAAAAGTATTTCTTGGATGATCAAGTCCTCCCTTACTCCAGCCTCCTCTTCTCAGCTCCCCAGGTGGTATGGGAGGGGCCCAGTGGCCTGGGGTGGGGGGTAAGGGGCAACGGGATGACAGAGACTGCTGCTGCTCTCAGGTGGGCAAGGGAGGCCCTGATGGCGCCAGTACCGCGGGGCAGAGCACCAGCTGCGGGGCTGCTAAGGCGTCACCTGCGTACCTTTCCGGGCCTGCTGAAAAGCTCACATCATCCTCCATGCATCAGAAGCAGAAGCGGAAAGTGAAAGGACCCTCCCCCGAGTCTACTCTGCATTCTGCCCACCCAGCTGCTTGCCCCCATTCCAGGGCCCCTGGAGGACAGCCCACCCAGGAAGGCCTCCACTCATTTGAGATTTCGGAAGATTCAGGGACCCTGGAACTTAGGGAGGGGGAGCACCCACCACTTCCTTGGTCTGTTGATGAGGTCTCTGCTGCTCTCTCCCTGGAGGGGAGTGGGTGGAAGGTCAAGAGGGGAGAGATGCAAGTAAAAGCAGAAAACAAAACCAAACCAGAAAACCACCGGTTTGCAGATTGGCAACAAGACCTGCCTGCTGGCTGCCCTGAGGCCCATGGGTCTGCTCCCACAGAGGAAGGAGGCAGGAAGCGGCTGGCAGCCTCCAGCTCCCGCCCGGCCCCGCTGAGGCCTGGCCAGCCTCGTGGCTCCGAGGCCGGGACTCCTGCCATGCGCCTAACAGGTCCAAGGTCCTCTCCGGTCTGGGAGCTGCCCTCCGCGCCCCTCGAGCATTCTCCTCGATCCCGGCGTCTGCTCCTAGGTCTTCTCTTCCCGGTCTGTTTTTCTCCTTGTTATGTTCCTGGGTTTAATTTTCAGAGAGAGTTCCCATAGGGCCTCCTCAGCCAGGTGGTCACTGAAGTCGTTGAAGAAGTTTATAATGTCGTCGTTCCTCCGGATGTCATAGTGCCTGGTGCAGGGGATGGGGAGCAGTCAGTGAGCACCTGTGTGGGCTGGACGGCCCGATGGCGCCACCCTCCTGGAAGGTGCCTCGGGGACCATCCCCACAGCCTCGCAGCAAACGGATGCTGCAGGGGCTACCGTTAACCAATGTGACAGAGGGGACACCAGCACTCAGAGATGGTGCCACCAGCACGTGGAGCACAAACAGGGCCCTGAGGCTGGGCTGCTCGCAGGGAAGGGGCCCCAGGTGACCCTACTGCCCCTAACAATGCATGCCAGGGCCCGCCCTGGGGGAGCTGTGGTGCCTCAGAGTCAGGCAGGCCAGGGTTTGTGAGGCCCTTCTCACAGCAAGGTGGGCACCAGCTTCTGGTGTGTAAAATGGGAGGACGAGCTGTGCTGTCATGGGGTCTAGGCCCAGGGCCAGGCTAGGCCTGGCATGGAGCCTGGTGGGCATGCTCTCAAGTCATCCTGGCAGAAACTGAAGGGCCCGGACTATATCTCAGCAGTGGCAGGTCCCTGGGTCCTCCGTGGCTCCCCCTCCCCTCAGTGTCCCGGGCTGTCTCTCCTTGCGTGTGGCCTGGGGCTCAGCTCTACCCAGCACCCCCGGGATGGTGGCACTCACGCCTGCTGGAAGCACCGCATGCTGTCAAGGATGTTGAACTGCTGCCACCGCTTGGAGAAGTTCACTTTCCCGTCGATGTAGTCTGGGTTTCCCAGGTGAACGAAGGTCAGGTCCTGAAGGATCAGTCCCCTGGGAGGATGGGTTAGGCAGCCTGTTACTGCTACAGGGTTTGGAAGCAGCAAGGGCTAGAGTCATGTGTCGGGCGCTAGGATTTGCAGTGAGCAGCTTCCAAACCCCAGAGCAAACCAAAGAGCCACTCTGGGGTGTCTCTTTCCCAGAACAAACTCCCACCGCAGCCTCTGGCCTCTGGCTCCACAAGCACTTGCTGGGGACCTCAGAAGCCAGTATGCTGATGAGGACCCTGAGGGTGATGTGGCTGCCATGGTTCAACCCACACGGGCAAAGCTGTGGGCTGCTAAAGTAACATTAACAAATGAGCAGTAAAAAACAACAACAACAACAACAACAAAAACAAAACACAAACCAGCGGGCAGAGGCAGAGATCTCCTTTTATTAAGAGGTGTGGCGGGCTGGGTGCAATGGCTCACACCTGTAATCCCAGTACTATAGGAGGCCGAGGCAGGAGGATTGAGCTCAAGAGTTTGAGAACAGCTAGGCTGGGTGTGGTGGCTCACACCTGTAATCCCAGCACTTTGGGAGGCCAAGGTAGGAGGATCACCTGAGGTCAGGAGTTTGAGATCAACCTGGCCAACATGGCGAAACCCTGTCTCTACTAAAAATACAAAAATTAGCCAGGCATGGTGGTGCACGCCTGTAATCCCAACTCGGGAGGCTGAGGCAGGAGAATCACTTGAACCTGGGAGGCGGAGGTTGCAGTGAGCCAAGATTGTGCCACTGCACTCCAGCCTGGGTAACAAGAACATAACTCTGTCTCAAAAAAAAAAGGGTTTGAAATCAGCCTGGGCAACATAGCAAGACCTCATCCCTACAAAAAATACAAAAATTAGCTGGGTATGGTGGTGTGCGCCTGTAATCCCAGCTACTAAGGAGACCGATGTGGGAGGATTCCTTGAGCCCAGGAGTTCAAGGCTGCAGTGAGCTATGATTGCACCACTGCACTCCAGCCTGGGTGACAGAGACTCCGCCTTTATTAAACAAACAAAGAAACAGGCCAGGTGTGGTGACTCATGCCTGTAATCCCAGCACTTTGGGAGGCCAAGGCAAGTGGATCACCTGAGGTCAAGAGTTCGAGACTAGCCTGGCCAACATGGTGAAACCCAGTCCCTACTAAAAAAAAAAAAAAAAAAAAAAAAA
>NW_026652285.1:103773449-103931123 GCF_009828535.3 Hylobates moloch
GGGCAACATAGCAAGACCTCATCCCTACAAAAAATACAAAAATTAGCTGGGTATGGTGGTGTGCGCCTGTAATCCCAGCTACTAAGGAGACCGATGTGGGAGGATTCCTTGAGCCCAGGAGTTCAAGGCTGCAGTGAGCTATGATTGCACCACTGCACTCCAGCCTGGGTGACAGAGACTCCGCCTTTATTAAACAAACAAAGAAACAGGCCAGGTGTGGTGACGCATGCCTGTAATCCCAGCTACTACTCAAGCGGCTGAGGTGGGAGAAATGCTTAACTCAGGAGGCAGAGGTTGCAGTGAGCCAAGATCATGCCACTGCATACCAGCCTGGGTGAGAGTGAGACTCCATCACAAAGAAACAAAGAAACAAACAAGGTGTAGTAACTTAATAGGTGCTTCTGACTGCAGAGGACTTAAGGCCAGATGAGAAGGATGGCAGCAGTTCCTCCACTCAGGGAGAACTCAAGCTTGAGGGAGCAGATGTGGAGCCACGGTGGGAAAGACTGTTAGAGCTCAGAGCAGAAAGGCTGGGGATTTGTATCTCCGAGGGTTGAGGCCTCGAGGGCAGCCCTGCAGTAACCCTATAGGATGTGCCATTGAACACTCAGCCTTGGGAGGCTGCTGCGTTTTTGGTCTCTTGGAGATTCTCAGTGTCTACCAGTATATACTAAAGGCTCTCGTAAGTCCTGCAACAGACACTTGTTTGGCTTTGGTTGTTCCGCTATGTCCCTTTTCTATGAAACACATATTTCCTCTCGCCCATGGTCCACATTCAGGAAGCACTTTCTGAACTTCTTTACACCAAGGCTCTCAAGGTTCCTCGGTGGCTGCGCATCCTCAGGTTGTTCTAATGCGCAGCCACGTGTGAGGACACTGGAATACTGTGTGATGCCGTGTGTGGGGAGAGGAGCCATACATCTTGAGAATGTATGTCTGCACATGCTCACCGGCAGGCTACAGAAGGAAATGAGAGTGGGGCTGGGGGCTGGGGAAGGAGAACCCGTATTCTTCACCTGAGCCCTTCTTTTCTGTTTAAACTGTATTATAAGAAGCATTATATATTATATATACATATTGTATATTATGTATTATAACTGTATTATAAGAACCTTAAGTAAAACCGAAGTACAAATGTCTCCATTAGAAACTCTTAAACTAGGATTTCTCTGCCGGCACCTGACAGATCTTCCACAGAGCAATGGAGGCAAACCCAGGTGGGGCTGGGGGCCTGGAGGGGCTGATACTCACAGGTACGGGATGCACGGCGGTTCCACCTCCGAGAGGGCGGCCCGGTAGGCTCGGAAGGAGGACGAGCTGTCGATCAGTGTGCAGTACTCGGCCAGGCCCTGGCAGGACAGGACAGGACAGGACAGGACAGGACCGGACCGGACAGGGGTGAGCGAGTGCTGGGGCAATGCTGGGGCAGAGCCCTGGTCCTCCTCACTAACTGGAGGGCCAACCACCCTCTGCCCAACTCCACAGGTCCCACTATGCACAAACACCCAGCCAGGTGTGGGTCCTGGCCCTGGCCAGCAGGGATTCTGTCCTTTTCAACGAGTGTCATCCCAACCCCTGGTCATAGGGGGACTTCAGGCCGTTTTGTGGAGAAACAGCCCACGGTACTCATTGTGCGTGGGCAGCCAGCGCTTGCGTGTGTACGACGTCCCGGAAGATGGGCTCCTGCCTGGCCCTGCTCGGCAGCGCAGCCAGAGGAGCTTCCCAGGCACACACTGAGTGGCGTCACTCCTGGCTCAGAGCTGCCTTTGCTCTGCCCTGTACTCAGGGAGGACCAACTAGAGATAGCATGTGACCTCGCCCTCCCCAGGGCTGGGCGGCTTCTCTCCTGCAGGGGCGGGGGGCTCCCACCTAGGAGACTCAGGCAGCCCTGCCCCGCTCAGAAGGCCCCTCTCCTGCCTCTTCTCCTGTTAGGTGCCTCTCCCTGAAGTGCTGCCTCCTCAGGACCCCCCATGCAGAGAGGCCATGTGAATTTCCCACCTCTCCCCATACACTAGCTTACAACCATCCCTGAACATGGGCTTGAATAAGAAGACCCTGGGTGGCCTGGCTGACACCCGGGTCTCTGACATGACCCCTGGGTGGCCTGGGTCACACTCGGGTTCCTGACACGACCCCCAGGTGGCCTGGCTGACCCTCGGGTCCCTGACATGACCTCTGGGTGGTCTGGTCATACTCAGGTCCCTGACACAATCCCTGGGTGGCCTGGCTGAACTTGGGTCCCTGACATGACCCCTGGGTGGCCTGGCTGACACTCAAAGCCATGGGTTTTGCCCCCATTTGCAGAATTATTTCCCTACACAGGATAAAGGTCTAACTCCTCACCAGGCTCCTGAGGCTCTCATGACCTAGAGCTGGTCCCCTTCTCCCCGGATGTGGTCTCCCGGCCTCCTCCTGTCCCTGGAGGTGCCGACCCCCACCTGCTCCTGGCTGTGCACTCCTTTGTCCCCTTTGATTCTCTTCCCTTCCCAGGAAACTCCTCCTCCTCTACAGATGGTAGCATGAGTGACACTTCCTCTGGGCTGGTCCACCTGCCCACCCTTCTTCTTTTAGTGCTTATCCAGCAGAAACTCACCCAACATCATGTTGGGCTGTTCACAGTGCGTCCCCAGCACCTACCACAGCACCTGGTCCGATGCAGACCCTTCAGAAGAACGGGCTGAGGGTGGGCGGGGGCGGGGGAGGTGGGAACCTAGGGATGGGCCTGCTGGGTGGCGGCAGAACACCAGGACGTGACCACCCCAGAACCAACCTCAAAGCTCCCTGGGGCCTGAAGACTGGGGATCAGAGACACGAAGGTGGGAGGGCAGCTGTTCTGGCCACACAGCATGTCAGTGGCAGAGCAGGGGCCTAGGCCCAGCGTTTGCTCCAGTGGGAGCAGTTTCTGCCACAGCTGGTCGCCTGAGGGCTGGGCGGCCCCCCTTACCAGCCACCCTCCCACCCACGCCCCAAGGCCACTCACCTCTGAAGTCTGCTTCTGCCACTCCAGCCTGCGGATGGGCGCCGAGTCCAGGGCAGAGAGGATGGCCAAGTAGGAGTTGAAGTTATTCAGCTTCCGCAAGTGCTGCAGAGAGAGGGGCGGTGCTGTGAGGCAGGAGGGCAGGCGGGTCCCGGGCTCCCTAAGCAGGGACTGATGATGGGGGCCTGGGGAGGACTTGGCCACCATTACCTTCATGATCTTGATGAACTTCAAGAGCAGCCGTTCCCTGTCCTGGGCCTTTTCTTGTAACATGATTATGGACCGGACCCTGCATGGACCAAGGGAAAAAGAAACAGCTGAGCTGACAGGTCCCTGCAGGCCCCAGGCGTCCTGGTGGAGACAGGACCTGTATGACCCCCAGGCCAGTGGCCACGAGCCCACCCCTACTGAGTACCTGCAGCCTGCCCCAGGCACAGACCTCGTTTCTGCTCTCCAGGAGCTCATAACATCCTGGGACAGAGGCACAACGAAATCTGGTGAGAATAAATCTGGTGACCATAAGGAAATCTGGTGAAGGCCCAAAGGGGGCTTCAAATCTGCAGGTGGAGCACAGGAGGATGAAAGCAGAGTCTTTCCTGACAAGGATGGACCCCAAGTACCAGGGGGCTGGGCAAATTCCTTGTGCGGTGCCCGACTGGCTCGGGGAGACCCGCTAGCATGTGAGGTAAGAGGTCACCTTTGGCAGCCACGAGGGAAGGAAACTCTAAGAACCTTAGTAGCAACCAAAGCCGAGACCAAAGCCAAAGGCCAGTCTCATCTGTGCAATAAATGCAGCAGGGATGTCACGCTGGCCACAATTTCCTGTGGTTCACAGGGACCACTACCAGGGTCACTTGGAGGAGGTGCCACACTTTGTGCTGCTGGTTCTTCCTTTTTTTTTTTTTTTTTAATTTTTTATTTAAGAGACAGGGTCTTGATCTGTCACCCAGTGCTGTGAGTATATCTGACTGTAGTCTTGAACTCCTGGCCTCAACTGATCCTTCTGCCCCAGCTTCCCGAGTAGCTGGGACTATAGGTGTGCACCACTGCACCTGGCTAATTTTAATTTTTTGTAGAGAGGGGGGTCTCTATGTTGTCTAGGCTGGTCTTGACCTCCTGTGCTCAAGTGATCCTCCTGCCTCGGACTCCCAAAGTCCTGGGATTACAGATGTGAGCCACTGCACTCGCACCTTTGTGCAGCCAGGCCCTGTGGAGTGTGCCCCTGAGCTTCTTGCAACCAGCCAGAGGCTGGTGTCAGAAGCCAGGCTTGGGGCCTTGTGTGCAGCTTCCGTCTGCCTTAGAAACCACATCCTGTTGGGCAAAACCCTACCCTGGATTGCCACAGTTAAACATGCTTTCCCCAGGATGGAGTGCTTCTGTGGGGAGGAAGGTAGGCAAAGGGGAGACGATCTAGGGGCCTTTAAAACACATCAGACATTCTCCTGGAGGCAACAGTGGGTGGGTGGGGGTGGCACAGCTGCTGAGCTCTGGGGGGTCCTGCCTGATGTTGAGCTGCTATGGGGGCTTTGTCGCCTCTTGAAGATACAAGAGCTCTGGTTTATAAACACACTACTGGGATTCATTTTGATTTAAGAATTAAAGACTAGGCTGGGAGCGGTGGCTCATGCATGTAATCCCAGCACTTTGGGAGGCTGAGGTGGGCAGATCACAAGATCGAGACCATCCTGGCTAACACGGTGAAACCCTGTCTCTACTAAAAATACAAAAAATTAGCTGGGCGTGGTGGTGGGCGCCTGTAATCCCAGCTACTGTGGAGGCTGAGGCAGGAGAATGGCGTGAACCTGGGAGCCAGAGCTTGAGGGGAGCCAGAGCTTGCAGTGAGCCGAGATCGCGCCACTGCACTCCAGCCTGGGCGACAGAGCGAGACTCCATCTCAAACACACACACACACACACACCTGCAGAGCAAGACTCCGTCTCAAACACACACACACACACACACCTGCAGGGCAAGACTCCATCTCAAACACACACACACACCCTTGCAGAGCAAGACTCCGTCACACACATACACACACACACACACACACACACACACACACACACACACACACACACACGAATTAAAGACTAAATGCAAACATTAACGTTGTAGAGCCCACTCCTTTGCTAACTGTTCTGTCAGGCAGAGTCAGTGTGAGCATCAGCTTGAGATCGCCTGGCAGTGACCAGGGCAGGAGGGCAAACTCGACGCCCTTCCCAACACCACCTATGGCAGACATCGCTCCTTGACCCTGGCACTCTTCCCTGCTGAGCCTCCTGGACCAGGTGGCCACTTCCAGCAAGCCCAGTCCTGTCCCTGCCCGTCCTCTGCCTGCCATTCATGGTCAGTGCTCACAGGGCCACCCAGGAGCTTAACAGATAGAGGCAGCTCCTTCTCCTACCATTCAAGCTCCCTGCAAAGGAAAACGCAGAGCCCACCCAGACGTGCCACCATCCAGAGCAACAGGGCTTGGCGCTGGGCCCCTCTTACCAGTAGGACATGTTGTTGAAGTGCTCCGTGAACTGGGTCAAGTTGGGGCTCTTCTCCTCATTCTGCTCTTTTGCCCAAAGCAAAACCTCAGGAATCTACAAAAGGAAAGAAGGCAGATGGAGGTGGAGCCCCAGCTTTCCCGTGTTGGGGGTTTCTCTCATTCAGGGATAACCAGCGTGGCTCCCCCTGGCAGGAGCAGCCTGTACCTCTATTTTATAGAAGAGCTCAGCATCCAGCAGCGTTAGCTGCTCCGCTATCTCATGGCTGTGAAAGTCGTGCAAGGTCCCCGGCCTGGAAGACAGAGGTGTGAGAAGAGCCGTCAGGGGTGGGGAGGGCTGAGCAGGCCTGGGCTGCAGGCATCAGAGCAGGAGAGCCTCTCTGCCCAGCAGGAGCATGGAGGCTATGGGGTGGGGAAGCCCCAAAAGGCTCCCTGGGGCCCTGTTGGCCTCCTGCCTCTCTCTGGGATGACACTGCTGTCTGCCTTTCTCTCCTGCTTCTGCTGGGTGTGTCCAGCAGCTTCTGGAATCAGGAGCCTGAGTTTCCCTTGTGAGCTCATGGACAGCTGAGATGCCAAGAAGGCTCGCTCACGGCTGGAGCCCACTTTCAGGTGGCCAGCAAGAACAGAGATGGTGCCAAAGAAACGAAGGCTATGCGCTCACTGGAAGGAGCCCACTACTCAACAGACACGTATAGCTGCAAATGACACTCACCGTCAGTGTCGAGGGGACGGGCCACAGACTAGCATCAACCACTGCCATGTTCATGCTGGGACAACCCAGAACTGACCACAGCCCAGGGTGTGTGCACTCCTGCCCTGTCCTATGAAGCCCCATGCCCTGCTGCCCATTTCCTGGTCACAAAGGGATCACCACCCAATATGTGCTTCCTGGAGAAGAGGCCCAGCCCCCAGGGATCTACGGGGCTGTTCCTGAGGCACCTCATCAAAAGGCCTGTGCAGAACCAGGATGGTGCTGTGGGGCTGGCAGGGACGGAGGGTAAACTGAGAAAGGCACGGCTCCTGGGGAAGAGGCAGGGCTGGAGAGGTGGGCTTCTCACCTGGCTGCTACCCCCCGGGCCGCCAGGGGCTGGCCGGAGGTGGCACACCTGAGTAGCTTCTTCTGGTCCACCTTGTCCAAGATGTTCTTCCGGAGCACACGGGCCAGGCTCAGCTCCCCGTTGCACACCAGGCGGAAGACCAGTTCCATCAGCAGCTTCAGGATCTCTTCTGTCAACTCCACCAGGCTGAAGGACCAAAGAGCACAAGGTGAGGAGCAGGAACACAAAGCCCAGGCAGAGTCTGTCTTTGCCTTGAGACACACAAAGGGCACGGGCCGTGACCGGCACAGAGCTGGGCTGGGAAACTTCTCATGGGAAGAGAGCAGGAGACAAGAGCCTGGGATGGCTGCCTGTGTTCTTGGAGGTGTTGGGATGGTCACAAGCACCTGCCACACACTCAACAGCCATCTGTTGGCGCTGGACAAGCGCCAGCGACTCTGCTGGGGCCTGGGCTGCAGGGACAAGTCCCACACAAATCCCGCCCTGGGGAGCTGCTGCTCCCACTGGGCAATGAGACACCAAGACTTCCCAGCCTCTCAGACTACATGCTCCCCAACTTGCCCTGCTGAGCACTGTCCACATGTGGCCATTTCCCAGCCGCACAGCCACTTACCATGGTCATCTCCCCCAGCAGGAGGAAGGCAGTCCGCCTGACGGAGATTTGTTAGCGGAATGGATATGGCAAGTGCCATGCCGTCAGATGGCCAGCCATGGAAACGCTGAGGAGCGAGGGAGAGGTGGCCTCTCCCATTCCAGCCTCCATACAGCCTCCACCATGGCTGGCGGCTGAGAGCACGGCCTGCTGGAGACTGGACCTAAGATACCATGGGAGCAGATGCGTGGGACGGGCTCTCTCCTGAGGGTCCAGGAGGGACCTCATGAGGAAATCCAGGGCCTGGGTGCAGGGTGGAGAAACACCTCACCCACCTCACCCTGGTCTATCGGGGACAGGCCATTCTCTCAAAGGACCAAGATAAAGCAGGCAAGAGCCAGCTCTGCACAGAGCCGGTGGGCAGGAGAAGCAGGTGGAATGGAGCCTTTGCCTCCCCACTGGCCCCCAGGACCCCAAGGGTGAAGCACTCACCAGAGCTCATCCACCACCCGTACCAGCACGAAGAACGTGTTCTTGCTGACGCGCTTCTTGAATGTGTCGGCAAAGGGAGAGAATTTCTCGTATGTGGAGCACGGGTTAAAGAAATAGCCATGTGGCTGGCCAGGGATGGTGGAAGTGGAGGACTGTCTCCTGGTGACCACTCGCTGAGCGCTCACAATGTGCCCATCTCCCTGCATGTAAAGCACTGGCATCCAGAAACGAGGGCATGGGACTAGCGCAGTGGAACAACTATAAAGCCAGGATTTGAGCACAGGTGTCTGACCCCAGGGATGCCCCCGGCTGCTGCCCTCTCCTCCCTGCCATGCCATCTCCGCTGCACTGTCCAGACCCGTCTTTCCATCGGGTTCACCCCGAAGTGCCCGTGAGATTACAGACATGTAGAGTGCCTTGCTGAACCTCAGGCAGAGAATGGTGGGCCCAAACCAAACACCCTCAAAACCCCAGGTCCCTGGGCAGGTGCGTAGGCCAGAAGTATCTCCCTCCAGTCTTTCTGTGAGTTTCCATCCTGAAGCTGCCTCCCTGGGCTCTGCAGGGGAGCTCTCGCCTCTGTGACACTGGGCCGGGTCTCTCTTCCCAGAGCGGCAGCATGCTCCACATTGGCTCCCTGTCTCCAGGGCAGCCTTTCAAGCACCCAACCAGCTCTGGCTCATGCCCTGAGGTCGGGCTTTGCTTTGTGGTCAGGGTTTCCTGCCTGGCTGTTGTGCTCGCCATCGACTCCCCAGACCTCTCTGACCACCCTCCTGCCTGCTCTCTAGTGATCCACGACCTTCCGAGTCATGAGGCTCAGGACAGAGCAACGTACCAGGGACAGTGGCTTGGCCCACTGCACAGGGGTCGCCAGCCAACCAGGCTGCAATATTGCAGACCTTGATGCTGCAATATTTCCACGATGGCTGAGCCGGGCAGAGGCTGAGAGCCTGGGCGCAGGCAGCAGCGGGGCAAGCGGCGTGTGGCTGCTCTCCCACCAAGCAGCCACATGGGTCAGGTCCTTCACGTCTCTGGGCCTCGGTTTCCTCAATTACACAATAGGAAGTTATAGACCAGTGGCCCCATGTATAACATGGTAATTTTATACACACCCACACACACGTATTAAAAAATGGTCATAGAGCTAGGTGAAAGCACATGTGTAAAGCACATCTCGCCCGACCAGCAAGTCCTCGACATGTGTGAGTGACAGCCATTCGCTGAGTCAGGCCTGTGAGCAGGTGCTGAGTGACAGAACTTGCTGGGGACCTGAGGCTCCGCCAATGGAAGATGTCCATGTTTGTCTTGATAGATCAGGGATTCCAAAGGTCAACACGAGGGGAGAACGGGAGGCCAGGAGGTCTGCAGAAGGCCCTGAGTAGAGCAGTGAAGGCTCAGGGCACACAGGAAGGAGCGGGGGCGCGGGAGGACTCAGGACTTCCTACCCAGGTGGTGGCGGCTGCCCAGCAGATGGCAGCCGTGGGCTATGTGCAAAGAGGTGGCTGAGGAGCAGCTGACCCAGGCTGCCCTCCTGGAGCAGCAGCTGCAGGTCAGCCTCTTAGGGTGGGCAGGTTCGGACTTGAAGAGGCAACAGGTCACACAAGTGGGTCCTTCCAAGTCCCTGGGGTCCTCCTCAGCCACTACTGCAGAGGGTGACATTTACTGAGGGTGGGACCATGGGGTAGATCTGGGGACAGGAGCCCATTCCAGTTGTGGATGTGGCAGTCGCAGGGTCCACTCCGGGGGAGGTGACTGTGCTGACCCCTGAGCTGTCTATTTGGGTCTTGGTACCCTTCGTGCCCAACACCCTGGGGCTCAGCTCTGAGAAGCTGCTGGAGCCGATCATGGGGGTCTCTGCAGGGGCGTCTGGGGCATGTCTAATTCTTTTTTAGAATCATCCAGTGACCACAACCGCCACCAGACACACAATCCCAGACTATGTTCCAGCCTCTTCACATCATTTCACTCAGCCCTTTTAGAGATGAGAAACTTGCCTGAGCTCAAAGCTGGAATGCAGGAGGGTAGAGGTGGGAACCTCGGTCCGTGGGGCTCCTGTGTCCCCACTTCAATCATACTGCCACCCAACATGCTGCTCGGCTTCCCCCATGAGGGCCGAGGGGCAAGAGGGCCCCTCTCTCTCCAAAATGCCCATGGTGCAGGGGCCGTGGGTCAGGAAGGAAAGGATATCTGTACTGCAGCTTCTTGATGAGCTCCTCTGGGGAGATGAAGGTCCTGTAGGTGGTCAGGAACGCCTCGCAGTACAACACCAAGTCTAGAGGGAAAAGCAATGCAAGCTGCTTGTCTGGGCGCAGAGTGCTGGGGGTGGGAGCCAGGGTGGATTTGAGTCCTTGCTCTGAGAGAGGCAGGGGAGACGGCACGGGGAGTGGGATGGGCGAGGGAGCCGAGGGCCTGGGAATCCACTCTGGTGCCTCCGCCTGCATGTCCCAGAGAAGTCACACGTCCTCTCTGTCCATCTCTCAAAGGAAACGGCAGATCAGAGAGGGGAAACAGGAATGGGTTTTATCTCATGGGCACTTTCTACCGATGATGGTGCTGCCCGGAGAACCGTGCTGTGGGAGCTGAGGCCAACTCTGGTCCCAGCGGAAAAGGGCACTTAGGCTGATGAGTGATGCCTGCCCTAGGCATCAAAACCCGGCAGCATGCCTGTTCCAGGTAGGAGCCAGCCCTGGATTAGACTCTGAGAGGCTCTGCCTGTCCTAAGGCTTGATGCTTCAGAGGGTCTTAGCCATCATGGGCACAAAGAAAATCATCTGTTCAAACTTGTCAGCAGGATCCTGAAACGAAATCCTAGGCATTACTTTTATTTTAAAATTATTATTATTATTATTATTTTTGAGACAGGGTCTCTCACTCTATCGCTCAGGCTGGAGTGCAGTGGTGCGATCTTGGTTCACTGCAACCTCTGCCTCCTGGGTTCAAGTGATTCTCCTGCCTCAAGCCTCCCGAGTAGCTGGGACCACAGGCACGCACCACCACACCTGGCTGATTTTTGTTTTTAGTAGAGACAAGGTTTCACCATGTTGGCCAGGCTAGTCTCAAACTCTTGGCCTCAAGTGATTCACCCAGCTTGGCCTCCCAAAGTGCTGGGATTACAGGCGTGAGCCACCGAGCCTGGTCAGAACTTTTAGATGGCAGGGTCCAATCACAAAAATCTGGGGAAATTCCATGTTTTGGGTCCTAAGGGACAGGCTGAAGAGGCACAGCCTGGGCCGGGTACCGAGGAGGGGCATGGTGCCAGCCACTGGGCAGGTGTGGGCTGGCAGCTCCAGCCTACCCCTCACCTCTCCATGACTGCCTCCTCTCAGAGGGGGCTGGTACCAGTCAGGGACTCCTAGACTTTCTGGAATTACAACAGCCCTATTTATTTGCTGTGGTGACACCTTCTCAACTGTGCTATCTCTGATATTACAGAAAAAAGTGGAATTTTAAAATGTAGGACACTGCCTGAGCCAACAGGCAGCCAGACTCACTCCCTGCAGCCACCCCCCATGCCTGCTGAGGTGTGAGGCCCAAGGAGGCTCCGCAGCTGTGCTCCTCACTGTGAGGCTGGGTGCAAACATGCACTGCTTAAATCTTGTGCTCTGGGCACAGACCACCTGCTCCCACCTTCTCACTCATTCCCGAGCTGCTGGGTAGAGGAACCTCGAGGAACCTACGTCTCCAGCTGAGTTATGCTGGCTTGGCTCCTGCCCCCACC
Organism: Hylobates moloch; assembly: GCF_009828535.3. Classification (NCBI taxonomy): domain Eukaryota; kingdom Metazoa; phylum Chordata; class Mammalia; order Primates; family Hylobatidae; genus Hylobates; species Hylobates moloch. Next base: position 103,784,775 of record NW_026652285.1, read on the forward strand.
CTTGCCCCATCCCCTCCTGCATCAAACAAGAGAGGAAAACCCATGTCTGCTCTTGCACTGGGGGCTGCGTGGGGTAGGGTCAGCAGGTGAGGGAGGCTCTGGGCTGGGAATCACAGCAGGGCCCATCTGCACCATGCTCAGGCTCATTCCTGGGCCCCCACACCCACCCAGTTCACTGTCAAGCTTGGATTTTTGTTCAAAGAGTGTTTGGGGAAGGAAGCAGAGACGGCACCAGCATAGACCCATACCTGCTTCTGGAAGGATGGGCCCAAGTCAACTGGCCTTTGTGGGCGCATCATTGCCAGTAGCCATGACAACTTTGTGGGACTCGCTGGTGAGCACTGGGCCACGCCCTGAACATATGCCACATCCTTCAATGCACAGAGCAATCCCACAAGGACAGAGAGTCCTGTTACCCCGCCGAGAGAGGAGGAGCCCAGGCACGAGGCCACACCACCCACAAGCAATGTGGCCGGGTCTGCGCCCATGTCTGCCCAATTCCAGAGCCCTCCCCCATCTGCTGTGCCCTGGATTATGGCAGATGGGACAGCGCCTGGCTTCTGGGACAGGCAGTGCTGTGCCACCCCTCTAGTGATCACAGGACGCTCAGTGCAGCCCTGAGCACTCTGTGCGCCCTGGCTCACCTGGTCTTTGTGACAGCCCTAAAAGGCCCGAAATTGTCCCTCATTTTCCTCCTAAGGAATTGGAAGCTCCAGGGCTAAGTGACAGGCCTGGCACACAGTTGCCAAGGGACAGACAGGATCTGAGCTGAGGCCTGAGGCTGAGGCTGACCTGACCTTCTCCCGTGCAGGTCCTGACACCTGAGAGCAGGGCTGCGCAACCACAAAGCACCCCCACATGGCCTCTCCCTGCCAAGCCCTGCTCGGCAGGCTGGGCTCCACGGGCCTGAGCCACGGGGCTCCCGGCTGCTCGTGCTGCTGGTGCAGTCTCTGGCTTGCAGGATGCACCTGCCCAAGGACCTTGCTTTGTTAACTGCCGCAAGGTGCTTCACCCTCCCAGTGGAGCCGTGGCTTCTGCCTCAGTCATACTTCCTAGGTACAACTTTGGTTCTGGGGAGCCTCTAACCCTTCTGCTGATAAAATCAGGCAAAGCTCCCACCAGCACAGAGCCTCCTCTCAGCAGGTCCAGCCAGCAAAAGCCAGAAGCCTCTTGGCTGTCCTGTCTCGGGGACCCCTCTAGCCTTGCCACAGCTGGCTATACCCGACAGGACAGTGGAGTTCACCCTTTGGAGCCGAGGTCTGAAGCCAGCTCCCGTTTCAGCCCCTTGCTGTGGACAAAAAGGAAATGAAAGTCGCTCCTATGCCCGGCTGAGGATGGAGCTCCCCTGTGTCAGGCAGGGAGGGGGATTCACTGCAGAGAAGCCAAGCAAGGGCTGCACTCGGCACTCAGGATGCTGCTGATCACGCCCCCAGCACTGCTGACATGCGGGGCAGGTTTCACACTCCCTCACATAATCCACACAACAACAGGCACCGTTCACCCCTTCAACAAGTGGAGTCGGCTCAGGCCGAGAAGCCCAGGGACTGCCCAGGGGCCCTCCGAGCCTGTCATGGCACAGCTGGGGCTAGAATGCAGCATCGCCAGGTCTGGGCCCTGCCCTGGTCAGAACAAAGGGTGAGGGAACAGTGAAGGGGAGGGCAGAACAGTGGCTGCGGTGAGTTTGTGGGAGCCATCTTTTCTTTTTTTCTAATTTTCTGCAATGTAAATATTTTTTAGTACTACTTCCATAATTCAGAAATTCTCCGAGTCATTCTGGGTCACGTTTTGGGAAACGTGCTGAGGAAACACAGGGACAGAGTCCTTTACAGAAATGAAGCGGTTTGGGCTAGGATTTCAAGGTGGGTGTTTCATTCCCTCCACAATTTACTTCACCATTGCTCTGACATCACCTTTTAAATCATTTTTTTAAATGTAAAAAGAGAAGCAGTGTGTGGAGAGACTGGCCGGTCGGGTGGTGCTGGCCCCTTGAAGGCAGGCAGTGAAGGGTGCTGCGGCCGTGCCCCATCAGGTCACTGGCACCTCTTTTCCAGAACATGACGGGGAATGACAGCTCTTTTGCTAGCAGAGTCCACCCAACAGGACGTTTTAGGGATTAGGGGGTGGTCCCTGCTTTTCCAGCCCCCTCAATCAGCACACTGAATGCGTGGTGGGGTGGGGCAGCTGTGTGCTGTGAAACTGAGGCCACTGCTACAGAACTGAAGGTTCCTGGACAGAACAAACTTTCAAGAATTTCCTTGTGGAGTATGTGAGTGAAGTCCGGTCTAACGGTCTGGAACAATAGAGTGACTCAGCAGTCAGGAAAGGAATCAAAAGGTACCTGCATGTTATCTTGAGTACTACTGGGTGACATGCCATCACTCAAGGCGCTGTCTGTGGCGCGCTTACTATGCGCTGAGCCCCTCAAGGACTCTGGAGCCCCTGGGGTCACTACCTTGTACCAGTAGAGGACAGATGCCACGCACGCCTGGAGTTGAACATGATCTACTTGTCCCCCAAGGTGGGCTCTCCCTGCTCTGACTCAGGCGCACCAGGACTGCTGATCAGACCTGCTCAGGGTTGGCTGCCAGGAGGGGACAGGATAGTGGTGGGAGGCCGAGTGGCACCCGGGGCAGGAGCAGCCCCAATCTAGTGAGCTCGCTGACACAAAGGCCGCTGCGGTGAGGGCACCTACCTTTCCTGTCAGTCTCAGTAGCATGGACCAATAAGATGTCCCCAGATCCTCCGCGGACGTCCGGCCCGTCGTCACCCTGTAATGAACGCAGCCAAGGAAGGTATGAGGCAGAGCGTGCCCTTCACAGAATCAGTTAGGAAGAAACAGGCAGGACTGAGATGACAAAGACAATGCACTGCAGGGACTCCAAGTCCCCTCTCTTTCTGTGCTCCTCGGCCCAGGAGCAGTGTGGCTGCGCTGCAATGCCAGGGGCACCCTCCAGACTCACCTTGTGCTTGCTGACAGGCACAAACTGGACTGTGTCTGGGAGCTGGATGGCCTGGGAGCTGCCCTGGCACCAAGGCACCAGGAAATGTCACTGTTGTGAGCACACAACTTGGGCCAGGGGACACAGCACCTTCCATCCTTCCCTGCTCACCAAACCAGAAGTCAGAGGTGAGGTAGGACCCCCTGGGAGCAAGACAGTCCCCAGCCTTGCCCAAGATGCCTGTGGAGGCAGCAGGGCTATTTCTAAGCATGTTCATGTTCCCCAAAACTGCAGCAAGCTGCCCTAAATCTAAATTCGTCTCCCCAGGTGGAAGTAGAAGTTACTTGCATTGGCACAGGTTCTTCCATGGGGCCCTTCCTTAGAGGACAGCAAAGCATTACAGACAGAGATATTCAATGACTTCTGACGCTGCACACCTGCCATCAACCCACCTACCTGTTAAGAAGCAAGTCTTGCTTCCACGTGGGCAAACAGAGGCCACCCAGCGTACAGCAAAAAAGAGCTGTGACTAGGGCCAGGAACGGAGGTCCAGGACAAACCCCCAGGCCTGTTTCTGCCCCTGGCCCTCTATGCTCCTTGCTCTGTAAGGCTGGACGGACGGAACCAGCCCTCTCAGCTGCGGTACGCACTCCGGGACTCGCCCACCTTGTTATTTTTAGGCTTTGGTATTTTACCTCCTGACTCCAGAGGCCTGAGATTGTCTTGGGTTTACCTCTAGGAGTAGGAACTATGCCTCTGGCCTGATTTTAAGGAAGAAATATATGGCAAGGACCTCTCTGCAGAGGAGCCCAGCTGTGTGAGCACCCCCACCAGCCCTGCCTGCGTGTGACAGCCCAAGGCACAGACACATTCCTGGGCTGCTCCCTGCCATGGCCAGAGCCAGCACATCCTTGCCTAGGAGTGTGCAAAGGGCAGTATCTGCCCTTTTGTCCATGTGTCATCAAATCGAAGCCCCAAAACAGTTGCCTCCTGGTGCGGGCCAAGGCTGCTTTATGAAGCTGTTCCTTTGCACTTCTAGCACCGCACGGCAGGAGGGAGAGGCAGGGCACTTTCTGTCCTGCTTCCTCTCTACTGTCACAGGTTTGGGCCCTGTTTTCACCAACGAGGTTCCACAGGCAAGGCACAGGACCAGGGAATCCACAGTGTCCAGGCCTGAATTTTCTTTTCTTTTTTTTTTAGACATGGGTCTTGCTATGTTGCCCAGGCTGGTCTTGAACTCCTGGACTCAAGCCATCCCTCTGCCTCTGTCTCCCAGGCTGAAGCTACAGTGGGGCTATTTTTTCAACAACAGAAAAAGTTTCCCGTTAGTGAGGGCCGAGCACACGCAGGCTCTGTCTGCAGAGCATTTACATGGGTTCCATCTCCACACCCTCAGGAGTTCTGGCATCTTTAGCTAGAGAGACTGCAGAACTTGACCTGTGTAAGATCACTTTCTGTAAGCACCAGAAGGAGAGGGCACACTTCCCCTGGAGTCTACCCCTCCAGAGCCCACAGCCCAGAGGCTCAGCAGGGGCATTGAAAGACTTGGTCTCTAAGCCTCCTAGGGTTGTTCCGCTTATGACAAGATCACATTCTCCTCCGCCCCACCTGCTCTCCTCTGTGGGGCCAGGCTGCAAAGCCCCAGCTCGGGAAGCCCTCACCTCCTGCTTGAGCGTCAGCCTGGACATAATTTCGTTGTGGTCGATGAGGGACAGCTCGTCCACTTCCTCCTCCGACTGAGCCGACTCCAGAGCATCTGGTGACTTTGGGGCCCTGCGGGGAGAAGTGGTTTGTGTTGCAAGTGTCAAACCGGCTCAGCTCCCGATGCCTGGAGGCCAAGGCATTGCCGGTGTGCACGGCTCGAAACCGCTCCCGGAACATGCCTGCCCCGATGGCAGCTACGTCACTATGGACTGGATCCTTGGCTCTGCTACTGACTGGCTGTGTGGCCACAGGACAGTCGCTGCTGCCTCCAGATGTCCCATCTGTACACAGAAGTGATTCCACTGGGAAAATAAAAAGGTTCCATTAAGCTGTTTGAGTGATGGTCTCAGCCACTCTCTGCCAAGGCCCACCGCACAGTCAGCATTTAGGGAGAGGAGGAGCAAAGGGGCAAGCAGAATGGGAGAGAAAGCCGCATTGCTCTTGAGGCTGCTCCCCAAGTCTTCTCCAAGGACCAACTTGCCACGGGACCCTTTGCTTGGCACTAAGAAAGAGCTGTGAACCAAGCAGACACAGCCTCTTGTCCCTGAGGGTTCAGTCGAGCAGGAGACAGAATTAATTAATTAATTAATTTATTTATTTATTTATTTATTTTTGAGATGGAGTCTCGCTCTGTCGCCCAGGCTGGAGTGCAGTCGCGCAATCTTGGCTCATTACAACCTCCACTTCCTGGGTTCAAGGGATTCTCCTGCCTCAGCCTCCTACAGTAGCTGGGATTACAGGCACATGCCACTATGTCCTGCTAATTTTTGTATTTTTAGTAGAGACAGGGTTTCACCATGTTGGTCAGGCTGGTCTCGAACTCCTGACCTCGTGATCTGCCCACTTTGGCCTCCCAAAGTGCTGGGATTATAGGTGTGAGCCATCATGCCCAGCCATTTATTTGTTTTTTTTTGAGACAGGGTCTCCCTCTGTAGCCCAGGCTAGAGTGCAGTGGTGCGATCTTGGCTCACTGCAGCCCTGACCTCCTGGGCTCAAGCCATCCTCCCACCTTAGTCTCCCAAGTAGCGAGGACTACAGGCACAAGCCACCATGCCTGGATAATTTTGTTCATTGTAGGGATGAGGCCTCACTATGTTGCTCAGGCTGGTCTTGATCTCCTGACTCATGTGATTCTCCTGCTTTGGCCTCTCAAAGTGTTAAGATTATAGGCATGAGCCACCGCGCCCAGTTTTTTTTTTTTTTTTTTTTGAGACAGAATTTTAAAACAAGTGGTCACGGTAGCACAGAGAAAGGGGAAGCCCAGAAGGGTACCATCAGCACAACCAGGGGGTCTGGCCTCGTCTAAAGGTCGGGAGGCTTCTGGAATGGGATGAGTGAGCCGAGGCTTGCAGCACTGAGCCTAAGTTGCCGGCTGAAGGATGGGAGAGAACATTTCCCACGAAGGGGAAGGTGGGACAGCCGGGGGTGTCCAAGATGAGTCTCCCAGCTTAGGGTGCTCTGGGGAGAGTGGAAGCTGGGCCTGCAGATAGGCCTGGCTTTCCCTTGGCATTTTCCTCCACGTTCCTCTGCTTTATTCTGGCCTGTCTTGTGGTCACAGGTCACATTTTAACCCCAGGTATCTGAGATGTAAAAATATGTGACTTTAGGCCGGACGTGGTGGCTCACGCCTGTAATTCCAGCACTTTGGGAGGCCAAGGCGGGTGATTCACTTGAAGTCAGGAGTTCGAGACCAGCCTGGATAACATGGTGAAACCCTGTCTCTACTAAAAATACAAAAACTAGCTGGGCGTGGTGGTGCTCACCTGTAACCCAGCTACTTGGAGGCTGAGGCAGGAGAATCACTTGAATCCAGGAGGTGGAGGTTGCAGTGAGCCGAGATCGCACCACTGCACTCCAGCCTAGGTGACAGAGTGAGACTCCATCTCAAGGAAAAAAAAAAAAAAATGTGCCTTCAGTAAAAGAATATGGATGGGTCAGTGTGGGCCCTGCCCAGTCTCGAGAAGATCCCTGCTCCACGTCTTGTCAATTTCAGCCTGTGGTTTGGCCTTGATGGAGGGACAACATCCCATAATTATTTCTGAGCAGTCAAAGTGTTCATCCTTCTCTTTCACGAGAACCATCTGGAACTCTGAAGACAATACTTTGGGGTCCAGTGAAGCTGGTGGCACACCCAGGAGCTGCATTTGCTTGGACCACACACTCTGCCCCAGGTATTAACCTAGAAACTACACCATTCCTGGCTTCACACCTGGGGAAACCTCAGTCTGGGCAGACAAGTCAGAGAGACAAGTCAGAGAGCACAAGAGTGGCCAGGAGGCGGGCTGGGCAGGTGGCCCTCTTCAACGGGTCCCTATGCAATGCTTTCTAATTTTTTTTCTTTCTTTTGCTGTTTTTATTAACTGCCTCTTCAACCATTCATGCTGAGCCCTGATAATGACAAGTAGGCACTCCCTTGCTCTAAGGTCACCAAAGACCCCAGAGGTGGCTAAAGCTTGACCTAAGGAGGGACGAAAAGCTTAAACACGTGGAACATTTCACAGAGAAGGGGAAGTCAATGTGAAGTTGCAGGTGGGAGTGCCCATTTGCAGATCCTACACATCATATTTCACAGGTGCATACTGGGGAAATTTACTACATATTTCTACACTTGGTCAGGTTTGGTTTGTGCTAATATTGAAAAATGCGGCCGGGCATGGTGGCTCACGCCTCTAATCCCAGCACTTTGGGAGGCTGGGGCAGGCGGATCATGAGGTCAGGAGATCGAGACCATCCTGGCTAACATGGTGAAACCCCGTCTCTACTAAAAATACAAAATAAATAAATAAATAAATAAATAAATTAGCTGGGCATGGTGGCACATGCCTGTAGTCCCAGCTACTCGGGAGGCTGATGCAGGAAAATTGCTTGAGCCCAGGAGGCGGAAGTTGAAGTGAGCCGAGATCGCGCCACTGCACTCTAGCCTGGGTGATAGAGCGAGACTCCGTCTCAAAAAAAAAAAAAAAAAAAAAGTTATAAGACATTAAAGAGCTGTAACGGCTAAATGCAATGAACAGCTCCTGATCTTGGCTGCAAAAAATTAAGATATACAAGACATTTTTGTTAGCAACACCACATGCACACATATGTCTAGAAATGCCCCTGATAACAAGTTTGTAGGTGGAGGGGGTGTCTTTTACACTCCCTATCAACTTGAAAGAGGCCAAGACCAAGGAAGGTTGGCCTGGGATTTGAAAAAGAAAAGACAAGGCTATCGTGGGTAATTTGTAAGGTAGATAATATAGGTGCAAACAATCAAGAAGTAATGGCAAACTACATGTGAAGGCCTTTGCAGGGTGGGGTTATTAGTGATTTTTCTTGCTTTCTTGCAGTTTTCTATGCTTTTCAACGGTTTCCTTCCTGAGCTTGTATTATTTGAGAATCAGAAAAAAAGGAAGAGGGCCAGGTACAGTGGCTCATGCCTGTAAGCCTAGCACTTTGGGAGGCTGATGTGGGAGGATCGCTTGAAGCCAGGAGTTGGTGACCATCCTAGGCAACATAGCGAGACCTCATCTCTACAAAAAACTAAAACAATCAGCTGGGCGTGGTCCTGCATGCCTGTAGTCCCACCTATCTGGGAGGCTGAGGTGGGAGGATCGCTTGAGCCCGGGAGTTCAAGGTTATAGTGAGCTGCGATTGTGCCACACTGCACTCCAGTCTGGGTGACAGATCAATACCCTGTCTCTAAAAAACAAAAAAAGGAAATAAGGAAAGGAGGAAGAGTTTCAACTTGAAATACCCTCAGGCCTAGGGGCCAGCTGGGAGGGGCCGCTCAGGCAGGCCTCATGAGTGGGCACACTGCTCTCGGGGGACCCAGCTCCTCTGGGTCCACTTCCTACCTCTCACTGCCGTCTCTGCTGTCCTTCCCAGGGACGCCGCTGACCGCTGAGGGATCTCTGGGATGTCCGTCTTTCCCAGCCGGTGGTTCCTGGAAAGAGGAGTGGGTGCTGAGTTCTGGACAGGGGCCCTCTGCGGGGCTGCTCTGTCTTCCCAGCATTCCTGCCTGCAAGTGGCTGTGGAGTGCAAGTTCCTATGGAGCAATCTGAGATGTGAAGAAATTAACGATGAATGCCGTCAATCACAGGAAACACAAGCCCTCGAGACTAGCATGTGGCCTTCGGAGAAAGTGAAAGGTGCCACAATTTGTAACATCTGTAAGCTGCCAACCTAGGGAAAGCCACCTCAACCACCTCCTCAAAGAAGACTGTCATAGCCACTCTCCCCGAGCACAGCCAGGCACTGGGCTCTAGGCTCTGCCCGCTTCTCCTCATTTGACTTTGTCAGTGAGCTAACACCATCGTCCCCACTCCATGCACAGAAACAGAGGCCAGAAGTCAAGGACCCTGCTCAAGACCACACAGCTCATAAACAGCAGAGCTTGGATTTGAACCCAGGGCTATCTACCTGCAAAGCCTGTGCCCTTAACCACTAGGCCCTGCTGTCGTGAACCAAACTCTGCTGATTTACAGAAGTCCTCAGGGCTGCAGTGCTCAACCGGGTTCAGTCCCCAAAGGGCCAGCTCTCAGGCCCTGGGGTGCCAGTCCCCTCTTCCTCCGGCAGACTCACTTCCTCCTGGGTCCCTGGGCTGGCCCTACTCAGTGACAACATGGCCCCCAACATCCCTGGTCTGCTGCCGAGCCTCAAGGAGAACTGGGGCAGGACAAATACAGAAAGAGTGCTTCAAGGCAAGGAGCCAGTGAGCCCTGGAAGAGTCACGGTGGAGGGAGAGAGCCGTACGAAGCTGGCCTCTCCCTGCACATGGACTTCACCATGGGGAGGTTGAGCTGGGGTATGCCAGATGCACATGTCGGCAGAGGAGACAGCCCCCCACGGACAGGGTCAAATCCCACTGGAGTGAACACTCTTCAATGTTCTACAACCTGCTAATGTGTGAAACAGGGCTGGCTCTGGGTGGGCCTCTGAACCCCTGTGGGGACCCTGCTGAGAGAACCACCTGAACGGGTGTGACCAAGCTCTTCATGGGTGGGGCCCCGCCCTGGGGTGGATCACTGGGAGTCTTCCAGCCCTCATGGGCTTCCCTTCAAGGAACTTGTCCCACCTGGGCTCGTGGGGAGAGCAATTTCTGAAGCTTTTGAACTTGCTCATGTTTAGCTGAAGCAAAATGTGGAAAGTGGATTGCTCAATAGAACTGCTGTACCGCGACGGTCGGGAGCTGGGGCAGCAGCGTCACGAGGGTGCTGACGTCGGGTACCTTGTGGCTCCCTCAGGAGGGGGTGTGCATAGTCATGGCAGGGGCTACAGGCCAGACTCGCCCACTTCCTCGGCAGCAGTTAGTGTTGGAGCAATGGGACATGCTGGGGAGGGAGATGAGGTCTGAAAGGCCCTGTGGGGAGAAGAGTCCCTCCCTCTGCATGAGGGACAGAAGATGAAGCCAACACCAGAAGATGAGGGAGGAAGGAACCCCATAGAGAGCACCGGATACAGAGCCGGGGCCCGTGCCATGCTGCTCCCAGAGATTTCTGGAAGACCCATCTGGCCAGGCTCTGAGGAGTGCCACCACACTGAAGCAGGAGCAAAGGGCAGACCTCCACCTGGAAGCCACGTCCTCTCCCAAGGGCCGAGCTGGCTCCCAGCAGCCTGCAGGAGCCCAGTCTGCTGGTGACTATGAGGGGGCTCAGCCCAACAGAAGCAGGTGCGGGGGAAGCGGCCTCGGGAGGGCAGGGCCCAAGCCCCGCCAGGCTAGGCCACATGCAGGAGGCCGCCCGAGGTTACTTACTCCTCGAGAGGGAGCCAGCTCCTCGCTGCTCTGGCCAGAGGAATACAGATTGACATATTCACCCTCACCAGCTTCCTCACTGGCGTTTTCACTCTGGGGGAGACAGGACGAGAGGAAAGACACATGGGCCAGGCCCTCCAGCCAGCCCTCACAGCTGGCCAGGGGACACCACGGCCTGCACTCTGGTCTCCCCAGGTGCAGAGAGCAAAGCTGCTTTTGCCACCTCTTGCCGCTGCGCTAGAGGGGACCCAAGTCTCCTGCTGCTGCTTCTCCAATGGTGTGTCCGGGGCTAAATCATCCTGGAGAGGCGGCCCCACTGTAGTGGAGACGGCAGGGGTCCCCAGTGTGGTGGGAAACGATTATGGAGGGAGAGAAGCAACACATCAAGACAATCCCACATATTGGGGAGTGGGGTCCGCTGCCTGCACTTCCTCTGCCCCATGTACTTGTCTGCTTCAATCTGCAAGGCAGCATTTCCCTGAGTTGGACGAAGCGCTACAGGTACTTTAACAGGCTAGAAACCAGGCTTCTGTCATCAGCACCACATGCAACCGAACAGATACTTGTCCCGAATCTGTCATCTCCACACTTGCAAACGGGTTTTTACCTTTCCCTAAAAACAGACAACTAAATGGAAAGCTGGTAGCATTTTGTATCTTATGCGTCTGATAACTTCCTCTCTGAATGGCCACTAATCCATTTGTGGAAAATCAGATTCCTAGTTTGATAGAACTTTGTATAGAAGAGTCAGTTCTGTTCTGGAAACAGATGGGCTCCCATTGCACCTTGTGACCCTCAGTAGCTGTCAGCTCAGCCATGCTGCCAGCAGGTGCGTGCTGGCAGCCCCCAACTGCTAGTAAGGGGGAGGCAGTGTCTTTTAGGAACAGTGAAACCACTTTTTAAAAAACGTGCAGACCCATGTGCAGGGGTGTGTGTGTGTGTGTGTGTGTGCGCGTGTGTGTGCGTGTGCGCTGAGTTCTCACCGAGTCAGTGAAAGAGGTTTCGGAAGGAAGGCAGACAGTATTCCCATGAAAGCTGCTCTCCTGAGAAGCCGAGAGAGGCCCGTCCACGGTGCTGGGAGGTGGACCGGCCATGGTTGGCACGGCTAAGTCAGAGCTCTGAGACTGGTGGGCAGGTGGGAAATGTGGAGAGGAAGAGGAGGTAGGCGGAAGGAAAGGCGGAACGGAAGCTTGGTGGTGAGGCACGAAATCCTGGGAGTAGGACCTAAACACAGACTTATACTACAGAATCCAGGTGGAGAACAAACAAAAACGAGAATACGGGAAGAAAACAGAAAAGAGAAAAAGTAATTAGATTGGCAGTAGCTGAGCAGTGACAGGCCGTTCACAGTAACTCTAACAGGGGCCACCAATCATGCCAAGCAACCCCCAGTCCTCAGGCCACTGTGATACCCACACCCAGCACCTCCTTCCTTGAGAAGGGCCCTGAGACTGGAGAGTGAACAGCGCTGTCCTCAGGGCTGTCTAAACAGCACGACACAGAGAACGGCTCGAGTGGCCACATGCTCGGCTGGGACAGAAAATAAATCCTTCGTGGCCCGTTGCTGTCTTGCCTGCTCAGGAACCTCATGACCAAACTCAGTGTCACTGTAATTACTCATTTTGAATTTCTGGATGAATCTCTCAGGTTTTATTCCTTAAGAGTCAAACACTGCAACTTTTAAACATTGAAATCCATCTTGAATGCTTTTGGAAAGGAGCGGCACAAACCTTAAGCGTGGCTGGCAAGCTGCGCTATGGAAATGCTAACGATGCCTGAGTCCATTTCTCTTCCTACCCCATTTTTTTTTTCTTTTTCTTTTTTTTTTAACAAATGAAGTAGGCTGGGCATGGTGGCTCACACCTGCAGTCTCAGCACTTTGGGAGGCCGAGGCAGGTGGATTGCTTGAGCCCAGGAGTTTGAGGCCAGCCTGGGCAACATGGCAAAACCCCATCTCTACAAAAAAATACAAAAATGAGCTGGGGGTGGTGGTGAGTGCCTGCAGTTCTAGCTGCTCTGGAGGCTGAGATGGGAGGATCACTTGAGCCTAGGAGGCAGAGGTTGCAGTGAGGCAAGATCGAGTCACTGTACTCCAGGCTGGGTGACAAAGCAAGGCCCTGTCTCAAATAAAAACAAATGTGATCTTACAACAGCTTTGATGCCACCTTGTAGCCACAAGGCTATACGCCCACAGATGCTCATCAGAGAGGAAAGACACTGTGCTGGGAAGTGACAGCAAATCCCATGGCTTCTGGGGTCCAGTGAGCACCCCAGGCTGGGGCTCTGCTGCTGAAGGAGGGACAAAGGTGTTCCAGGACCACTGGTCAGCAGCCACCACGTGGAGAGAACCTAATGATGTGATGTCATCGTGTCCTACAAAGGCCTGCCACCATGCTGCTACCATCACGGGGAGCTGGGAGAGCACTGTGGGGGTGGCCATGTCCAAAGTCCTTGCAGATATGGGTGAATGAATGAGTCACAAAATTAAACAAAACAAAGACCTTGCCGGGCTCACTGGCCCACTACAGAGGCCAGGATGTGAGGAAAGTCAAGCCCAGTGCAAATGTGCGTGCCACTCGCTCAAACACTCTCTGTGTTTGCCGTGGCTGGGGATTTTCAGAACCCATGGAAAAGGGGAAGAAGGGGAAGAAGAGGAAGAAACATGAAGTTTTAAACTAACAAGAGGTCAAAGCCACTCATCCTTAAGTAGTTTTTTGTTTTCTCTTTTGAGACAGGGTCTCACTCTGTCACCCAGGCTCACTGCAGCCTCGACCTCCTGGGCTTAAGCAATCCTCCCACCTCGGGCTCCTGAGTAGCTGGGACCACAGGTGTATGTCACCACACCTGGCTCACTTTTGATTTTTTTGTAGAAACGGGGTCTTTCTATGTTGCCCAGGCTGGTCTTGAACTCCTGAGCTCAAGTGATCTGCCTGCCTCAGTCTCCCGAAGTGCTGGGATTACAGGGATCAGCCACCATGCCTGGCCCTTAAGCACTTTGGCAAAGCTACCCTTTAACCTGTACAGAGAGCTACTGTAACTCGAGGGACAACACAACCCTGTGTGTACAGCCGTGGCCCCTTCCTGGCTGCACTGACCAGAGTTTCAAGCTCCTCCCTCATCTCACTCCTGTGCTCTCACACCAGATCCATGACATCGGCCCTAAGCACTCACTACCACTTACACATCTGCTTTCCCATCTAACCTACAAACTCAAGGCCAACCCTCGGCCATGGTCAAATAAATCAGTGGAAGTGTCATACATGTGACCAGCACTGAACACTCAGGTACCTGTACAAGTGAAGTTCCCTTCATATCCTTCTTTCAGGAGCTCGGGGGGCAGACGCCTTGCTTGGTACACCCTGGCTTGCCGCCCTCACTTACGCCCTCACAGCAGGCTCCACGTAACACTTCAACGTTTCACAGGAATTACCCAGGATGACGCTGCAGGCCTGGGAGCTCACTCTGGGCCTTCCTGAGATGGCAGTGGGGTGAGGGGCTTGGCTTTCTGGGTTTTCCATCGATCTCTGGAGGATGCCTGCACACAGCAAGCATCCCTCGCTGGCTGGGAAGGTCCACAGAGAAGACAGCGAGAGGGATGCACTGGCTGAGGGGTGGGACGGCGTGCTGCTGGGGGGCTGCCTTCAAGGAACCCTTGCATGACTGTTTCAGGGAGTGGCTCAATCTTTTGCAGCCCCAGTTCTCAGATCCGCCAGATGTTTGTTCCCAACGCCCAGACGCTGCCACGAGATTTGGTAAACAGATCCCCCTCACCTTGCCTTGCTGCCGCCTAGTTTAAGGAGTCATGTTCCACGCCAACTCCTTCTGGAGTCTTGAAACCACCTCATCGGCGCCCCCATGTAAAGTCACTTTGTGCTTCCACGTTGCCCTGCAATAACTCAGCACCTGATTTACACATACACAAATGGCTTTCGTGTCATCACAAATTGTACCAAGTTGGAGAAGTGTCTTCCTAACCAATCACATGGTGTGTTTAGCCGGTTTTAATTCAACAAGGTGAGGGGCAGACTCCCACAGCGTGGTGCCTGTTCTGGGAGACGGCACAGGGTAGCTGCTGACTGCATGGGCTCCAGTTGCCCCTCATGGCATCTCTGCTTGTGTACCCAGTACAAGTGACTGAAGTTCTTGAGCCTCAGCTCAAGCTGTTCATCTTTAAAACGGGGATGAAAACAATAGCCCCTCTCCCATGAGGTTTCTGCGGACGTTCCGTGAGACGCAGAGAACTACATGCAAGTCCTCCTCATGGTGCTGGTGTGGATGACCTCTCGGCCAGCAGCAGCTGTCCTCTCCTGCCCTCCAAACAATCCAGGAACTTCCCTAAATAACAGCACTGGGGCATTCAGTAGGGGCCTAATACATATTTGCTGATATGTATTTTAGTAGGCACCTAATACATAGTCTAGGCACTGTATTATTAATTAAGGTGTCTGGAATATTGCCTGACTCACAGCAGTGTCTCAGTTTTGAGTGTGGATGGGTAAGAGACAAACTTCACCCACTGCATGGGTTCAGGTCCAGACACTGGGGAGGGAGGCTCAGGGAAACGACCAGGGGTGTGGGCTGCCAAGGAGAAAGCAAGGAGAGTCAGCCTCTCTTGGACAAAGGGGCCTGGCCTGCTCTGCCCCTCCCTCTGCAGCTGTGAGCTCACGTTCTGGTATTCAAGCTATGCAGTCGTGCTGGGACAAGAGCCAAACTGGAAAGGTATCTTCACGGGGCAGGGAGACACAGGGAAAACCTTCTGATCACCATGAAGCCCTTGTTGTGCTCCCCGGGCTCTACAGATGCCAGGAGCTGCATCAGGGCTCATGGTCACACAATTTACAACAGGCCCCCATCTCTACCGATTCCTCAGAGCAATACTTCCAGCCCCTTATGATCACACTTACCCACAGAGGCAGGGAGAAAGGCAGGGAGAAAGGCAGGGCAGGCCATTCCACAGAAACGCCGCCTCATCACAGCCTGGAGTTTATTTTAGGATCTGGCTCGTGCCCGGCTTTGCTTCTGACGAGCTGCTGCTCTCTGCAGCAGGAACTTTTATTTATAGCCAGAATAAGACTGTTTGGGCTGAGGATTTTAGAATGGGAAGGGCTGCCTGTCTGAGACTTGCAAACTTCTGCAGAAGATCTAGGGGTGCCAGTTAGGAGAGGGGGTGCCTGGCCCCCAATGTCAGCCCTGGTCACATAGCCAGTCGAAACACAGCAGGGACTGCCTCACGAGGACGAGAACAACTACTCCTACCACATGCTTCCTGCTAGGCAGATGAAGTGTTGCATGGATCATCTCAATTAACCTACACATAGTGCCTTACTGTTCTTATTACTGATGAAAATACTGAGGCTGGGAGGGGAGACCGCGTGCCTAATAACACAGCTGGCAAGAGGTGGCGTGGGGATGGCTGATATCACAATCAGTTCATGTTTTCTGAAATACTGAGGTGTATCCTGGGCGAGACAGGCCCTAACCATGCAATCCCACAGCCCTGCAGGGTACAGCCTCATCAACTCTGCAGAGAGTTCCTTAGCTGAGTGCTTTGTGACACCAGGCATGCAAAGCCCAGTGAGCTGAGACTTGATCCATAAGCCAGGATGTAGAGAGGGGTGCACTGGCCAAAGTGCAGCAGGACAGGCAGGGAAAAGGTGGAATCAGCAACCAGCTCCTTTGGAAACACACCCCCGAAAGCCACTGGGTCCTGGAGTCGAAACGATGCTGGAGGCTGATGACCTCATATGCGAGTGTGTGGCCAATTCATTAAAAGGCAAAGCTGCCTGAAGCTGGCCAGGCACCAGTTTTGTTTTTTTCTCACAAGTAAAATACTTAGAAAAGGGACCAGTTTTCGGTGACACCTTCTCTCTATTATAGTCCTGGCATAGAAAAAGGACTAGGGATGGGCTCTGTGTTGCCTTAGCAAGAAAGCAGGAAATATCTTTTTCTTCCTTTCTTTTTTTGAGACAGTGTCTTGCTCTGTCACCCAGGTTGGAGTGCAGTGATGCGGTCATGGCTCATTGTAACCTCAACCTCCTGGGCTCAACTGATTCTCCTGCCTCAGCCTCTCAAATACGGGGGAATATAGGCATGTGTCACCAGGTACAACTAATTTTTTGGATTTTGTAGAGATAGGGTCTTGCTGTGTTGCTCAGGCTGGTCTTGAACTCCTGGGCTCAAGTGATCCTCCAACCTTAGCCTCCCAAAGTGCTGCGATTATAGGCGTGAGCCATCATGCCCAGCTGGAAAGCAGATCTTTAAAGGAACAATTCTGAGTCCTCAATGTAACAGCCACTCCACTTAATTCCTCTGCTGATCAGGAAGACCGCGTGCCAGAGGAGGCTGTCTGCTCATCAGCGGCTGAGGGTTAGGGACACAGGCCGAGGGACCTTGATCAGAATGGTTGCTCCACAGTGACTTGAGCTCCAAGCCCTGGAGAATTGTCAGCTCTACCAGTTACAGGGAAATGTGGTCATGTAAATGAATGGATTCACTGGCATGGTGAAGTGTTTGGGAAGAGAAGTTGCCAGAAATTGGTCATTACTGCATAATCTTGGCTCAAGCAAGGCTTATGACTTCAGAGTTTTTGGATGCTACTTAGCAAAACAGATAAGCTATTGGACAGCTGGTTTTCGGGCTTAAATTTTTATCCCTCATTTGTGAGAAAACACATTCAGGGGAAGCTGCTTTTCTAGTGTGGTCTGGGCTTCCTTCCTCAGCAGAGAATCAATGGGAGCCACAGCTCAGCACTGGCGCTGGGCTCAGAGCACCTATGTCCTTCAACGAGGGGACTGTGAGCCTCAAAGTGTGGGCCTTAATTTATCTATTCTGGAAGCAAATTGAGCTTTTAACTGCTGACGACACCCACATGATTGCCTGGGGAGAAAAGCTTATCTGATTTGATTCTTATAGAGATGGGGTATGACCACTCCCAGGACACCCTCCTGCCCCAGAAAAGGTGCTTGGTAACACTCCTTGTTATTCCATTTGGCAAGCTATTAGGGAGACCTCTGGCTTTGTCTTCTCTTTCCTTACAGTCCCAATTCACTATTGGTTTACACAGTAGGGTCTACCTTAGGCCCAGGGGCAACTCCTCTTCTTTGATGCCCTTCCGTTAATTTATAACAATAACTATACCTTACATAATGTCAAAAGATGAGTTCCAAAGCCAAGTGGTAGGTTCTGAGGCCAATGCCACATGCACCTGAA
Organism: Hylobates moloch; assembly: GCF_009828535.3. NCBI lineage: Eukaryota > Metazoa > Chordata > Mammalia > Primates > Hylobatidae > Hylobates > Hylobates moloch. Next base: position 103,802,361 of record NW_026652285.1, read on the forward strand.
CTGAGATCTGCCACAGACCGTTTTGTCTTTGATCCTGGTAAGAAGGCAGTCCTGTGGGTCACACTGTGTGAATGACAAGATGGCATTCTTCTCACCAAAGAAAGGCAACATTAGCATTATGTTGGGTCCAAAAAATATCTTCTCCCTTTTCAAATAAACTTCTTAGTGGAGTTTGTTTTTAAAAACCACTTGAATATCCTAAGAAAAAAGGATGTAAACGAACAAAAATGTGTTGCTTGGGAGAAGATGGGTGAATGTAAAAGTTCCTTATTAAGTTCCTTCTCATGTGACATATTTTTGCGACTGGAATCACAATATCTCCCTTGAAAATACTACGTTTTGGCCAATGGCTTCATGACAAATTACACTCTTGCAAAACCTCCAATACATTCTAGGATGCTCTGTAATTCACTAAGTGTTGATCTGAATAGCATCAACCCTTTATAGAAAGATTTAGTACAGATTGAAAAATGATTCAAATTCAGTTCTAGAAGTCTGACAACTATTTTTACTCAGTTTGCATTTCAACAGCCTGACAGGGGCTCTAATTTATACTTATTCTTAGAACTCTATTTAGAGCCTGTAACTACACTTTGTAACATGTCAGAACATGAAGGACAAATACGTGCCTCTCGACGTCCAGCCTACGCACTTTTCTTTTGACCCAGCCTTACGAGATCTCAAGATTTATTTGGCAATTAAGCAGTTAAAAAATGTTAACCTAACACTGTATTTTTCATGATGGGGATCTGGATTCCAACCCTGGCTCTAGCTTAACTTGGAACAAATGGCTCAGCTTCTCTCTCCTGGCTTCTCCATCTCTAGAACTGCAGTGAACCATTTGATCACAGAGTAGGAAGGAAGGCCCTCGATAGGGAAATGGTAGCCTGACGTGGAAGTAAAGGCAAGAGGCACTGGACGTGGAACTGGCCCTCAGGGTGAGTGTCAGTGCACGACCTTTACAAGGAATGGGGATCCTTTTGGTACCAGCCTTCCAAGAAGGTTTGTGTCTATTTCCTATAGCTTTATCTTAAAACTTCTCCTCTGTGATTTTCCCCACCACCCTGACTGAACTCCCACATGACAGTTTGCCTGTCATGGATGGAGTCAGAAGTACAACCACGGCCAGGGGCTACAGTGACACTACTGTGCCTGAAGCTGGTCAAGGGGCACCGATCAGCCAAAATGCCAGGCTGTAAACAATAAAGATTCTCAAAGTCTAGAACCAGGGGGCGGGAACAGCTGCATCAGAGTGGTTGCTTTTGAAAGCCCCCAATGCGAGGCACTCTCAGCTCTGTTCCTGCTGATAGGGCTGTGACCAGTCCTGCTCTCGAGATGGGCACACTCCCTACTGCCCACAGTAACGCAAGGCAGGCTCGCTCCTGGGCTCAGGAGGTAACGCCGTCTCCTCCAGAGCTGGGCCTTTCTCTACAGGTGGCTCTACATTATCCCCTGAGGGTCGCAGCGACCTGGAAGGGGCTCTGGTCTGCATGTACCTCCTTCCACAAGACCGGGTCAAGCTGAGTAGGATCTAATCCAGCCTTCACACTTCAGAGCAGCACTGGGTCTTTTAGGAAGAGTGGAAAAGCACAGTGGGAACGCACTGCAGGAGCCAAACTGTGTTTCAAGGGCTCTGCAGACAGGAACTACCTGGGAAACTCTCGAGCCAGACACAGCAGCCAGAGCCTCAGGTCAGTAGGGAAGGAAAATGAGGAAGAAAATGGATTCTCGGCCAGAGCCTCGGACCAATGCATCTGTTACATGGGAGCTAGAGGCTAGGCTGCACCAAAGCTGCCAGTTCACATAGCCCATCCCCTCTCCTCAGGGGACATGCAATCCTGAGAAGACGAACCAGAGCATGACATAGGAAAGCAGCAGCCTCCCCCACGTGGCAACAGATCTGATGCTAATAGCTCCCTTTCCATGAAATGCTGGTTGTGCGTCACGTACTACATGTGTGCTTTTCATCCTTGTAACAACCTTGTGCTCCCATTGCACAGATGAGGAAAGCGGGGCCCAGGGCATTGGGGCGGGGCGGTGTGCTCAGGTTCATACAGCAAGTAAGGAGAAAACACAGTGCAGGAGAAGACAGGGTTGGGCAGGAAGGAGAAACTCGTATGTTGGGAAGGGATGAAGGGAAGGCAGTGGAGGTGTGCAGGGGACAGGCTCATGGTAAGGTGGGGAGAAGCAGTGTGAGGGCCTCCGAAGAGCCAGGGAAGCTGGTCCTGGTTCTGCAGGGATGTGGTGACACTATAGTCTAGCTGCAGGGTTGAGAAGCAGGGAGGGCCTCCGACTGCAGAGGCAGGAAGGCCAGTCAGGAGCTGCAGTGCATCCAGGTGAGACGTGGGGGTGGGGAGGAAGTGAGTGGCCACGGGCTGGAGAGAAGCGGACCTGCTCAAGGCTAATGCCCTGTGCAGTATCAGCAAGACATGGTGGGATGGGGAGAAGAGGGGCAGGACGAGAGTGAATGGGCACTGCCTGCCTGTCTGCTATGTGCCAGGCACGGAGACTAATTTCTGACCTCAGGGAGCCCAGGGTCTGGTGAGGAGAAGCCTGCGCTCAAACAGCTGGAGATCCGCGGAGACTCAACCTTGGACTTGTAGATTCTGCCTCAAAGGGTATGAACTTGTAGACTCTACCCCTAAGGGCACAGACTGGTAGATGTGACCCCTAAGGGTATGGACTGGTAGACGCTAACCCTAAGGGCACAGACTGGCAGGCTACACCCCTAAGGGCAGGGACTGGTAGACCACACCCTTAAGGGTATAGACTTGTAGACTATATTGTGCTGCTAAACCCCCAAGAATGGAGGAGAGTCTAGGAGTCAATGGTGTGAAATAACCTGAAGCACCTACGTACTATGTGAGCTACGCCAGGCCAAGGAGGAACATGCACCAGTGGGAGGGAGAGGCCTCCAGGGGGCTTCACAACACGGGGACAGCGGCACAGTCCTTTTCCCCAAAGAGGAGCACTCCATGCGGACCGTGCAAAGGGAGGGTCAGACCGGCCTGTGCACCAACACCCCCCCCTCCCCAGGAGGGGCTGCCTTGAGAAACCCCTCTCCCACCCCCGGCTACTGGGTTCTGCCCACAGATGCTCCCTGCTCTTTCTCTCTCAATGTGATCTAGCTCTGACCAGGACAAAAAGCCAATGAGACAAGATGGCATCAGGGAGGAACAAGGGACAAAGGTCAGGATGGCAGGAACTTATTTTTTCCAATGGGTGACGAGAGCCCCACAGACTGTCTTCCACTTCCCTCCCGTGGGCCATTCCGTTTTCCTCTTCCTCTCCTCCCTTCTTCTCTCCTTCTCTCTCTATCTCTCCCCTTTCCTGCTTGGCCTTTAGGCCCGTCAGTGTGCCCATGGTTTCTGTGATGGCTCATCCTTGGGGATGGTTTGTGGCCAGGAGGTTGGGGGTAGGGAAGGAGAGAAAGAGCGAGTGAGTAAGAGGCAGATGCATGGGCAGAGTGAAGGAGCCTGCGACGGGTCCCGAGGAGCTGGGCCTGGCATTTCCCAGTGAGGGGACACCATGGCATGGGGACCGAGCGTCTGCATGAAGCTCAAGCCTTCTGTTGACAGCACATGTGCTGATGCACAGAAACCTGGGCCCATCTCAGAAAACGACTGTTTTGCCCAGAATGGGATGCCAGCTGCTCTGCAGACCCTTTTAAAAAAATTAAAGTCCTCAAGATGATACACACTTAACTCTCTTAGCCTGAAGTTTTTTTTTTTTTTTTAAACAGATGACAGTTATTACAGGCATTTCAATGTAACTTCTACTCACAACTTGGGTCTGCTAGCAGTTTTAATTATCCAGATTCATTCTGGAAGCCAAGATGGTAAAGAAATATTTCAACAGATTTCTAGCACCCAAATAGATCTCTTAGTGAGAGTAAATACCCATAACTTTCAGTTAGCAAAGAAAGAACGTACAAGAAAGTAGTGTGGGGTATGGAGGAAGGTGTTTTTTCTTTTTTGAGATGGAGTCTCGCTTTGTTGCCCAGCTGGAGTGCAGTGGCTCGATCTCGGCTCGCTGCAAGCTCCGCCTCCCGGGTTCACGCCATTCTCCTGCCTCAGCCTCCAGAGTAGCTGGGACTACAGGCGCTCGCCACCACGCCTGGCTAATTTTTTTTGTATTTTCAGTACAGCCGGGGTTTCACCGTCTTAGCCTGGACGGTCTCAATTTCCTGACCTCGTGATCTGCCCGCCTTGGCCTCCCAAAGTGCTGGGATTACAGGCGTGAGCCACCACGCCCAGCCGGAGGAAGGTGTTTTTTCCAATGGCAACCCTGCAGCACTGGCAGGACACAGGCAGCCCTAATGGTTACTGAGAGATTCTGCATCTCTCAGTCTGAAGCCTGTGCAGGGGATGGTAGGAGGGACCCCCTGGGACCAACTCGTGGGCGGTGCTGGTGAGAGAGAAGCCCAGCAAACAGTCGAGTCCAGGCCCAGCAGAGCCTGCGGGTGGGGAGGACTGGCTTTTCCTGGAGTGGAGGTTCTGGGGAGACGGGAGGGCTGGCTGTCACCATTCCCCTCGTGACCTTATTCTAAGTGCTTACATTTGAGATGACCTTCCCAAATGGATGCTGGGCTTCCTGGCCTCCATGCCTCTGGCAGGTCCTTCTGTTTGGAACATCCTGACTTGCTTTCCCTGTCCTTTAGCTCCTAAAAATCCCGACTGTCCTTTAAGTCACAGTTCAAGCTCCACCCCCAGCCCCCACGACCCTGTCCTTGCTCCACCACCCACAAGGTTTCTATGCCTACAACTCTCATGTCATTCCTCACACGAGCCTTAATGTGGTGTGAACTTGTATTTTACATACAAGGTATCTTAAGACTCCCATATATTCCAGGGATAAAAACCATGACATGACCAGGAGCAGTGGCTCACACCTGTAATCCCAGCACTTTGGGAGGCCGAGGCAGGCAGATCACCTGAGGTCAGGAGTTTGAGACCAGCCTGGCCAACATGGTGAAACCCCATCTCTACTAAAAATACAAAAAATTAGCTGGGCGTTGTGGCGGGCAGCTGTAATCCCAGCTACTCCGGAGGCTGAGGCAGGAGAATCGCTTGAACCTGGGAGGCGGAGGTTGCAGTGAGCTGAGATCGTGCCACTGAACTCCAGTCTGGGCAACAGAGCAAGACTCCATCTCAAAAACAAAAACAAAAAACCAAAAACCATGACGTACTCAGACCCAAAATTAATTAGTATGTGTGCAGACGTTCTTTGGTTCTGCGCAGGCTTCGTGCCTGTCTTCCTCTGCTGCTGACCTGCAGCCCTGCTTTGCTTGGGGCCATCCTCCTCAACTGCATGTCTTTTGCAACCCGGCCCGGAAAAGTTGATGTCCTGAGCTTGTTGAATTAAACCCATCCCTGGTATCAGGGGAGGAGTGAATGAGAATACTTCTCAGTATCCACTTCCATTTAAATTGTTCCACACAGGTTTAGTGCCCTACAAATTCCCTTGGCAAGAGGTTTTCAATGGTTAGAATCTTTTAGTGGAAATAATCGTCCACTGTGCCAAGAACCATGTGAGGTGTCTTCAGATCTGACAACTGCTGTGTTTCCAAGGGGCACTCCTTCATAGTTCCATGCTGGACAAATGACACAGGCCCAGGAGCAATGAATGAACAAATTCAGGAATAAAGGGCCGCTCTGATAGTAATCCAAAGCCCTATGTCTGGGGCTCATCTTAGAATTTAACCAAAGGATATATGAAGAATGTTGGCACTGTACTAAATCCCTTCTCTGAGGTTTCGGCATACTGGGTGTTGAATGTCCCAAACCTGGCCATTACTAATGGTTCCTGAGGTATTCTCCTTTTAATGACATAAGGCACCTTATAAGGTCCTTCCCTCAGGCTCCTTGGTGGACTTGTTGCTAAGAATGCAGTGTTTTAGACACAAGATGTCTTAAGGCTCTCGTATGTCCCAGGGATAAAAACTATGACGTACTCATAACCAAACTTAATTAAAATGCCCTCCAATTTAATTTTGTAGCAAACAGTCCAGTTCATTCACAGTCCTCTAACCCTAACTGCTCAAAAGGGATATTGTGGAAACTCTAAGGGGAAAGAAAACAAAAACAAAAACCTAGCTCAGTCAAGAGCTCGGATTGTCTAAAGGCCAAGTTTCGTAAGATTTGTGAAAGGAGCTTGCCAGAGGTACCTCTGAGGAAACGAGGGGCTTGTGTGTGGCCAGAGCAGGGTGAGGGGAGCGCATCTTCCCAGCATGAGTAGGGCTGCTGGGGGCTCTAAGGCGTGAGGCCTCAGTACCCAGTGGGAGAATGCACTCCAAGGTCCTCAGACAGGCAGGACCATCTGGGTCCTGGGCACTGGAAGGCACTGGGCATTGGACTGCCCACCCTGGGCACAGATGGAAACCAGACAAGACCAAACTGGGAACCTGAGTTTGGATAAGTCTTTAAAAGTCACTCGGTCCAAACTCATCATTTACAGAGGGGAAAAAAAGGCTAAACAGGTTAACTCTCATGTGTAAAGTTAGAAGTAGAACAAGACTAGAATCCAGAACTCTTATTACTAAGACAATGAGAGCAAGAACAGCAATAAGCTTTCTAAGCTTACTACATACCTAGCCATTTCATATAATTTTACTTAATCCTCACGATTACAAAATACGAGGCAAGTAAAATCCAGTCCCAAAGGAGAGACGCTGAAGCATCTTTGGTGGGGGGCCATGGGGGGAGAACTGCACTGCCCAAGGCCAAACTTCTTTCAAGTGGGACTCAAAATTGTTCTAGAGTTCTTTCCCCTGTGCTAAGTTTCATTTTAACAGACGAAAGGGAGAATGGTGGCCATTTTGGTTCCTGGACATGCGCAGATGCCAGTGAAAGACTCCCCTCTTCAGTGTCAGCCCCTAGGCTTCAGCAGTAAATGTTTACACAAATGACTGCAGCCCATTCCCTTCCTGGACCCACACCCCGTGCAACATGACTTAGCAGCAACTACCATCAAGAGGCAGAAGCAACTTTCCTGCTCCCTGAATCTGGGCTGGCCTTGTAATTTAACTGAGCAAATGCAATGGCACGGGCATCACACTACTTCTAAGCTTAGGCCCTGAGGGGCCCTGCATGCTTCCATTTGTTTTTTTTGGAAGCCCGCCAGCTGTCATGTGAACAAGCCCAGGCCAGCCTGATGGAGGTGACAGACTACATGGGTCACAACCAAATAAGCCCCATTGTCCCAGCTCAGGTCCCAGGGATGTCAGTGAGTTCAGCCAAAATTGGCCAAGCTTGGGCCACAGCAGCACACCCATCCTGCTACCCCGTGTCCTAAGTAGTGACAAATGGTCACTATTATTTTAAGCCACCAAGTTTTGGGTGGTTTGTTATGCAGCAAAAGCAAACTAATACATCCCTTAGAGTCAAACCATCATGCGCTAGTGAAGCCTGCTCTTCTCGACCTGACTTTCTACGTGAGGAATAGTACCACCCATCTACTCATCCATCTTATCTATTTATTTTGAGACAGGGTTTCACCATGTTGCCCAGGCTGGACTTGAACTCTGGAGTTCAGGCGATCCTCCTGTCTCAGCCTCCTGAGGAGCGGGGACTAGAGGTGAGTGATACCACACCTGGCTATATTCCTTTTTAATCCTGGAACACAGAGGACTGATCCAAGGTTCAAAGGGAGATTGGGATAAAAAGGCTAAAATGTCTCTGTCAGTTTATGCCAGACTGGTGATGCTCCCAAGATGGCCACTCACATTTCCCATGCTTGCCCCTGCCTCACCTGGATGCCTCATGGTCTTTAAGGCCCCAGAGAACCAACCATTCATAGCCTTCCCACCTATGTGTAGGGACCTGCAGAAGGGCAGGGGCCGCGATGGGCAGCAGAACACATGGCTGAGGCACACGCTACCAAGGAAAGGCCTTGTTCACGCGTTTCCGAGTAAAGAACAGCAGAGAGCAACTCACCGAGGGCACGGGCAAGCTGCCGTGCCGGCTGAGAAAGGAGTTAGAGACGGACACACTGAGGCCCTGAGCGGCACTGCCGTCCTCGGGGGTGAAGGCCACTTTAGTTTGCTGGACACAGTAGGAGACAGAGGAGAAGGAAGAAGCAGCACAGGAGGCCTGCTGGACAGAGGGGAGGAGAGAGAAGGCAGGGAAGGAGGGAGAGAAGCAGAGAACAATCAGGTCCGTGCAGGGAAAGGCCCTGGATGTTGCTGTCCACATCCTCCAACAGACGTTCTGGAGAGGGATGGCTTCTGGGCCCAGTTCAGGGACTAAAACCAGCTGCCGAAGGCTATCTGCATGAAAAAGCACCCTCCTTCACTTCCTTACACTAGATCCTAAAAATTGTGTCCACTGGAAGCAGGTTGGGTGGAAGGAGGACGAGGGGGCTGGAGCCACACAGAACTCGGCTGACTCTGGGCTTGGAGCTGCTCCTCTGTGGCTAGTGGATCCATGTGTCATTCACATGTCTTCAGAACTCAGATGGGGCTCCGGCTGCCTGGGTTTGAGTCTGGACCCTGCCATTTCTCACCTGTTTGGCCTTGGGCACTACCTAAAGGTCTCCGTACCTCAGGTTTTCCGTCTGTAAAATGGGGATAACCCTGGCACCTCCTGTACAGGGCTGTTGGGAGGATGAAATGGGATGATACGTGTGAAGCACCTGGAATCTTGCTTACCACACTGTACGTGGGCCAACAGGTGTGTGTAATGAGCACCATTTTTGTCTGTGAAGTGTGGAAACGCTTCCTGCATCTGCATTTGAGACAGGGTGTGACCAGCAGCTGGCAGGACCTGTCAGGTGGTATGCCTGGGCTGTCATTAGGATTGGGTGTGGCTCCCGGGTCTTCTGTTTCTAGCTGTGGGCTTGGATTCAGGTTCGCTGGCTCTGTCAGCCTCAATTTACTTATAACGGGGATGCCAGGAGCTGTGGCAGGGACCACGTAGAGCCAGATGAGAGCCCTGGTGCTTACCTGGGGAGGTGTTCAACACAGATGTTCCTAACAGGCCTCCGGGGGCTGAGCTCACCACTGCCCTGCAGCATGGTAGAACAGGTTCTGATTCCACGCGCTCACTAGGGGTGTCTCCCCAAATATTCAGAAGCCTGTGGACTCCACAGTATGGAGAAGATGCCCAAGGATGGCAAATGGGCCAAAAATATTTTTAAAAAATCTGGCTCCGCAATGGCTTTTTTTTTTTAGACAGGGTCTCACTATGTTGTCCAGGCTGGTCTTCAACTACTGGGATCAAGTGATCCTCCACCTCAGCCTCCCAAGTAGCTGGGAATACAGGCAGGTGCCTCCACCACTCCTGGCTCTTGGCAACGGTTCTAACCAAACAGTTTAAGCAAGGGGTCTCTAAATGAGGCATTTATGTTTCCATGGTGGGACCCTTTTTGAAACATCTTCAGAGCAATTAAGATTCATATTCTCAATTGTGTCTGTGGGGTGGGCAGGGCAGGTGAGGATCTGAGACCCTGAAAACGGCATGTGTGACACAAGTGGCAGGACTGGAATTCAGGACTCCCAACTCCAAGCTTGGCCTTTCCTCTACTGGACATGGCCACCTCTGAAGGGGCTGAGTGTGGTTTTTGAGTGGAAACAAAACAGCTTGTTGGTTAACCAGAGCCCACTGAGTACAGCAAGGCTCAGGGACTCCTGGGACTGGGCTGAGCCCCAGGTGATTATATCGAGTAATCCAGGGACATTTGTCCTCCAGTCTGCAGCTGCCTCCCGGAAGAATCAGACGGCCCCTCATGTCCTCTCGCAATGGATAAAAGATGGCCCAGTGCACACCAGTCGCCTCCTGGTAAAAGCCACCAGACTGGCCAGCACACGAGCACAGCAGCCCAGGCAGCTCTGAACAAGCCTGGAGCTCCCTGCTGGGGAGCTTCCTCTTCCTGGGGAGCATGGCTGGACAAGAGGCTCAGATCCTCAAACCTGACTAGGGCCCTCCATGTTCATTACCTGGCAGCAAAGGGAGAAAGTTTGGAGGGATGCCATAGGCACCCCCGATCTGCCCACCCTCCCAGTGCCTGGGCAGTTCCAGAGCCTCATGGGGTGCCCACGGTGGAACAGCTTGCCTTCTGTGCTGACCCGTGCTTCCTTACATGCACAGGAGTCCTTAGCACAGGAGTGTTTTCTAGAAGAGGAAGGTGCCATGTCTGAAACAGAGTGGCTCTGTTTAAAGCCATCCTCCACTTCAATGGCACTTGTTTTCCTTGGGCCCTCCCTGGCCAAGGCTGGGTTGTAAGTCACTCTACACAGTCAGGCCCATTATGCCAATCAAGTCCACAGATGGCTGTGCACAGACCATGTCCTGTGCTTTGATTGAGTCCCTCCTTTCTGGGAGGTCTATGTTGAAGCCAAAGAAGAAAGAAAAAAATACAAGAGACTGTCAGCAGAGAGAGCAAACACCCTGAGTACAAGCCTGTCCCTGCTGCGTGGGGCTGCTGTGGAAAAGAAAGGTCCCTGCACCCCAGGGTGGGGAGGTGGTAGAGTGGGCGCTGGGCTGCTGGTGAGCATCTAAGGAGGAAGTAAAAGCATCTGTGTGGGAGATGGTGCCTTCCACACCACACCCAAAACCAGGGCCCTGCCACAGCAGGGAGGAGGGTTAATCTTGCCCCCGAGGAGGGTCATTTTGGTTCCTAGAGACCTGCTAGGATTGGAAGTTCTAGTCACAAGGGAAGGTGTCACTCACCAGCTGCCGCTGCTTGGGGGGTAGGGCGGGCGGCGGGGCCAGCTCCTGCACAGAGTCCACCCCACTGAAGGAGTCGCTGAAGCCGTATACCTCCATGAGGAGTTTGTTCTTCTGCTGGTAGATGTGCTCGTTCTGAGGCGTCTGGTAGAACATAGAGGGCTGCGGCTCCGAGTAGTCCTCCAGCAACTGCATGTAGGCCAGCACTGTGAAACGGAGGGAGAGAGCTGCAGCAAGGCCAGGGGAGGCCATGTCAGGGAACCCCTCCCCCCATTCTTCCCACAGCAGCTAGGGGACTTTCCACGGAAAGCACCTCAGGGAGGGACGAACAGGCGGAGCGCAGAGAACTTTTCGGGCAGTGAAATCACACTCTGTCTGATGCGCTAACGGAGGAGACACGTCCAGACCAGCAGATGCGCAACACCAACGGGGAACCCTAATGTGAACTGGGGACTAAGGCGAGGGCACGTGGCGGGTGCAGGGATGGCAAATCTCAGCCACCTCCTGAGCAGGCACTTTCCCCTCGAGGCATGTCGCAAGTGCCACGAGCACCTGCCAGGTGGAGTTGAGATTCAGATGCCAAGAAAAAGTGGTGGCTCTGCAGTGCTAAATTTTGTACCTTCAAATAAGCACAAAGCCAGAGGCTTCTCTGCAAACCTCAACTAGTCAACAAATCAAGGAAGGCCAGACACTGAGCTGAGGAAGACAGTCAGAGGTAGAGAGTCTATTTCTTCCCTGAGCCACACTGGGGGTCCAGGGATAGAGGAAATGCTCTCTCTCCAGGAGTATCACTGAAGGCGAGTGTTCAAAGTCACCTTCTTTATTTAAAAGAATATGTAAGAATTTCTTACTAGCTCCAACAAGCACCGAGCAGAACTTGGTTGTAAAAGATGCACAGGAAGAGATGGTTCCCCCCTGAGGTCAGCTGCTGCTACTGAAAGGGCAGCTCACAGCCCCTTGAGCTTGTCTCACCCTTCCTTTTTTTTTTTGAGACGGTTTCACTCCTGTTGCCCAGGCTGGAGTGCAGTGGTGCGATCTCGGCTCACTGCAACCTCCACCTCATGGGTTCAAGCGATCCTCCTGCCTCAGTCTACTGAGTAGCTGGGATTATAGGCATGCACCACTGTGTCCAGCTAATTTTTGTATTTTTAGTAGAGATGGGGTTTTGCCATGTTGGTCTGGCTGGTCTCGAACTCCTGACCTCAGGTAATCCACCTGGCTCGTCCTCCCAAAGTGCTGGGATCACAGGCGTGAGCTACCGCGCCCAGCCCCACACTTCCTCTTTAATGCTGCACAACCAATGTCACCAGGCTCCAGAGGAAGAGGCAAGCCTAGGAAGGTGATCCCAAGAACCCACAAACTGCTCCCTAAAAAGACTAAATACGGCCGGGTGCAGTGGCTCATGCCTATAATCCCAGCACTTTGGGAGGCTGAGGGAGGAGGGTCACTTGAGGCTAGTTCAACACCAGCCTGGGCAACATAGTGAGACCCCTATCTCTAAAAAGAAAAAAGAAAAGAAAAACATTAGCAATGGTGGTATGTGCCTATGGTCCCAGCTATTCAAGAGGCTGAGGTGGGGGGATCCCTTGAACTCAGGAGTTCAAGGTTGCAGTGAGCTATGGAAAAAAGAAAAAGACTAAACACAACCACCTCTGCCTGACTTTTCTGTAAAACTGTGATCTCTTCAGAGGTCCTTCTGAACTCTTGATGTTGAAGTCCTTGTAGAAACCTGCTAGCCAAGCAGAGAACTGCAGTGATGCTCCCAGCCTTCTAGAAATGAGGAGGACCCCGTCCATTTCAAAAGCAGCCCAGAGGCTGATTTTAGGGGCCTTGCTCCTAACACAGCCAGCATTGCTGGGAAGGTTCAGCCGCCAGTGCTCAGGGCCTGGGACTGTGGGGATTTCAGGTGCCAGAGAGTGATCACAAGCCTCATCTGGCACAAGGGACTCATGGGGCTGCCCCTGGCAAGAGGGGCTGGGGACCCTCATGATGTCAGTGCATCCCAAATGATGAGGACACGTCATGACATTGGACTGAGCGTGCGTGAACTCGGGCCAGCGTTAGCCACTCAGCCAGGGTGATGATTCTTTCCTTCTTTCCCTCAAAGCAATTTTGAGGCATTTTCCACAGAGTCACCTGAGGGTCCCCTCGGGGAGTGAACAGCAGACTGGGGACAAGGACTGAGGCTCAGGGTGCCTAAGTTTGGGGCTCTTTCACAGGGTACGGAGAAGACCACCCCCTGCACAGGGGTCAATACTGTAAACTGGATGGGATCTCAAGGAAGGAGGGCTGAATCTCTTCCTCCTCAGCTTAGGAGGAAGTGTAACAGGCTCGTACAACTCAGGCCGGGCTCTCAGTCCCAGATCTGTGCCCCACTTGCTTGTTGATCTTGGGCAATACTCAGTTCTTCTGAGCTCCAGTTTCTCTACCTATGAAATTGGAGCTAATAGAGCCTGCCTTGCAGGTGGCTGTCAGGACTACCTTCGATAGGGCATGTGAAGCTTTAGCTCAGGGCACACCATGGCTGCAGCTCAGGAGGTTTTTAGAGGTTTGCAGGCTCCAGTGCTGGAGACACTGATGAATGGGTTAAAGCCTCAAAATGGTGGCCTAAATTAATAGGGATTTTCAGCCACTTGAGACTGTTTGAAAGGAAACAATGGCTACCCCTCCCTTTCCTTCTCCCCTCTACAGACCCTGCATGAGGACCGCCGCCCACACTTGTTCTCGGAGCTGGAAGGGTAAGGCTCTCTGGCATCTGCTGCAGTCTGCAAGGATGCCATCCTGCCCAGTGTCTGAGCTCAGAGGACCCCTCCCCTAGGGAAGGAAAGGGGGTGAACCTGAATGGCACGCAGCCCAAGATAACAGGGGTGGAGGGGGAGGCCAACAGCTCTTTAAACACTTGTCCATGCACAGGGAGGGGAAGAGAAGGAAATGCTTCTGGCATTGCCACTGCACACCCCTCTGCGGGAGCCCTGGTTTCTGATGAGCGAATATACAAGACAGATGGGGATGACATCATTAGTCCCACAGAGCCAGCTCTCCCTCTAGCTGGGGGACCACACCGCTGAAGCCATCACACACGCTGGGCAACACCCACGGAGGAGCTGGGGATACATGACATCATCGCAGCCGCCGCCTTCTGTGGACCACGCAGCAAGCCCTCAGGGTGATCCTTGCTGGACTGAACCAAGCCAGGTCTTCCCTTCTTTGAGAATGGGGCCCAGCTCTAAGCTGGGCTCAGAAGCTCTCATTTGGGAATTTGGAGTAGAGATTCCATTTCTAGGTCATAGAAGTTCTCTGCTGGATGTGTCAACTGAGGCCAGGGAAGCCTGGGGCTGTGTGGCTGATGTGACCACACACATTGAAACGGTGACAGCTGTGCTGCCAAGAAAATCGAAGCAGAACTATGCTAGTGAAGCCGGGAGAGGGCGGGGACAGAGGGGGCCAGGCAACTCCCAGAAGTGTGGAGCAGTTAGGGGAGCTAGAAGAAAACCGAATTTCCAGGAGAACTCTCCTCATTACTTTTATGGCAGATTTACAGTTGGAAAATATTTAAAACTTCAGCTCCAACCCTGGGCTCCAATAACATCATATATTAAAATGTCTGGTCCAAGAAGTGTCCTCAATTACTCCTGCCGGCAACCTCAGCTCCCAAGTCATTCTGGGAGCATGAAGAGAGACAGTGTGCTCTAGACAGGGATCCTTAGACAATCACTCTGTGGAAACTAGGCAAGTTCTGCTGAAATTCATATATCCACCTCACTCTACGCAGATGTTGCTGCAATGCTGTCCTGCATGCCAGGACACTCCTTCCCCTCTGTCACTGTGATCAGGCCAGAAGGTCAACTGCTGCCATCTAAAGAGGAGAATCCCTCGGGCTACATGGAGACCCGACCTGAGATTGTACAGAAACTGTAAAGGAGAGGTCAGCTGGTCAGGCTTTAAAAATGATCACGTGTAATGACAAAACCTGGCTCCCAGAAGTGTCCACATACCTGGCTGGCCTATCTTTTATGAAATAATGAGGCCACTGATTTGATTCTGGTCTAATGTTGAAATAAAACATACTGCCATTTCAGGTTATAAAATGCACTTCCTGACAACAGTGCAACAAAAGCTTACTGTGTTTGTTTTTCTTCTCTGGTAGAGGAGGTGGTTTTTCTGGGTCACTCGTTGATTCAGGAGCAGTAAAATCACCCACAAATTCGACAGGGGCTGAGGAACCTCCATGCTGAAAGGGCAGAATAGCAGCAAAGGGCGCGTAGGGGACGGATGGGATCGGGGCTGTGCTCTGTAGGTCCTCCCCAGAGATGTTGTCATACTGCGAGGGATGCCGCTCGTAGGACACCCTGCAGCCAGAGCTGTCCGCCGTCTGGGAGGCAGCGCTCCTGCGCTTCTTCTCGGGGAGAGCAGGTGGCGTATCTGTCTGCTGCCCTGGGGCCAGAGGTCCGTCTGGCTGGGGATGGCCGCCAAGAGGCAGCTGGAAAGGAGGGCCAAGAAATGGAGACCCAGACTCCCCCAAAGACTCTGGCAACGGGCTAAGGTTCCAGGCCGTCTGCTGAGGTATCTGGTCTGCGTTAGAGAGGTCTTGCTGGAGGAATTCATAGTCGGGATCATAGTGGTCTGCAGTTACAACAGGGAAAAAAGAGACCCGTTAGCCACAGGCCCTGCAGGAGCAGCCAGCTCCCCCTGCCCGCCTCTCGCCGGCTCGCTCATGGGTGTGTGACAAAGACCTGTCTCCGGGGTTTATTTTATATTTACATGTTATATTCTTCATTGTTCTCACTGATTATAAAAGCAAACCAGATGGGAATATGGCTGTTTGCTATACTTTATTTTTTACACTTCTTACTTAAAAAAAAAAAAAATACACAACCATTACGGAAACCGTGGCAAATTACATCAAGAAAATAAAAATCACCCACAATCCCATAATCTAACTGTACTTTCTATTTACATTTTGAAGTATTTCCTTAAATGTCTTTTTTGCCTATAAGGATTCCTTTTTGAAAAAGCCCAACTGAGGGCCGCGTGGTGACTCACGCCTGTAATTTCAGCACTTTGCGAGGCCGAGGCGGGCCAATCAGTTGAGGCCAGGAGTTCAAGATCAGCCTGGCCAATGTGGCAAAACCCCGTCTCTACTAAAAATACAAAAATTGGCTGGGCGTGGTGGCCCACTTTGGGAATGGACAGATCACCTGAGGTCAGGAGTTCAAGACCAGCCTGGCCAACATGGTGAAACCCCATCTCTACTAAAAATACAAAAAAATTAGCCGGGTGTGGTGGCACACACCTGTAATCCCAGCTACTTGGGAGGCTGAGGCAGGAGAATCACTTGAACCCGGGAGGCGGAGGTTGCAGTGAGCCCAGATCGTGTCACTGCACTCCAGCCTGGGTGACAGAGTGAGGCTCTGTCTCAAAAAAAAAAAAAAAAAAAAAAAAGCAATTGAGAATATTACGTAAATGGTCCTGTACTTTTTCTAGTTATCAATATGAGTGATTTTTAATAGCTACAGATTATTTCAGCAAATGAATGTACCATAATTCATCTGATTTCCTACCAATGAAATCTTGCTATTAATCACTGATTATGCTCCTAGGATACATTCTCAGAAGTGAAAATATCTAGTTCACAGGATACGAACAGCTTCCTGCTCTCTAAGCCCCCTGCCCAGCAGACTCAGAGGGGCCCACACAGTACACATTCAACGCTGACTAACGAGAAGGCTGGCTCACGCAGCTCCCTCCCCTTCAGCCTCTGTCAAGTGTTGTCAGGACCCCCACCCCTTTGTTTAAAGCTCTCAACACAAATGGCTCTTAATTTTGGTAAAGAGAGTCAAATTACTCACTGACACATGAACTAACAACAGTCACTGCTTGAATATCTAGGCTGTGGTTTTACATTGCGATTTCATTTACACGCTCAACTTCCTTGGGAGGCAGATACTGTTATCCTTATTTTGCAGATGAGGAAGCTGAGGCTCAGATTTTAAACAAGTTGGCCAAAGCCACATAGTCAATGATCGCATGACCTGGGACTCCCACCCAGGACTGTATGGCCCCAGAGAAGCCACTGAGACAGGATGGAACAGGAGGATGCTGGCGGCTCACCTAGTGTTTCACAGCTTGTGTTCCGGGAGCACTGCCCACTGTCCCTGTCCAGAGAGGACAGCTGCTCATCTGACTTGCTGAGCTTGCCTATGCTGCTGCAGGGGGAGAGGCGGGGTGACTCTCCACCATACGAGTGGCTGCCTCCTGACAGTCGCCTCTGTGCATAACAGTCAACGTCAAAATCCTCAAGTGGAAAAAGAAAAACAAAGCCAAGTTACTTCTGAGAAACGGTGGCAGAGACCAGGGGTGAGACAACCGGTGCATTTACTTAAAGAAGGAAATACTGCCAGGCAAACTCAGAAACCACCTCTGACGTCAGCAGTCAAAGGACACATACAGCTGAGAAGCAGCCATCTGGAGTTTGGGGGGGGTGTGGCCAAGGAGGGCCCTGGGGCTGGGCTCACCTATCCCCAGGAGACGCCCTTTGGCTCTGGCTTCCCTGCTCTGACCCTTATCCCCATATGGGAACTTGGACCCTGTCCTGGAGAGAAAGTCTCACACCCTCGATGTGACAAACACCAGCGCCTGAAGACCACGGGTTTCTTTCAGCTTCAGGAGCCACATCCCTGAGCCCCCCACCCCCTCCCTGCCTTCCCATGCAGGGAACAGGGGCTGCATTACCTGCCTATTGATTCCAACAGGCAAACTGGAGCCACTGGTGGCTCGGCTCATGGGGGCCACCACAGCCACTCGGGTAGGGGACGGCGCCGACTGTCTTTTCTTGGGTGGCAATGCTGGTGGAGGACTGAAACAGACCGAAACGTCCAGGCAGACCAAACCACACTCACCAAAGCTCTTCAGTGTGATATTGGGGTACAGGATGTGGGGTTCTTTGATTACTAGACCCTCCACACCCAATGTTCACACTTCAACTCCTGCCTACTCCCCTTTGCCAAAATAAAACCTGTAAATACCAAATGAACAAAAAAGAACAACCCTTTCTTTTTCTTTCATAATAAATCATACCATGTCTCCCTGGGCTGAGGACACAAAGAGGCCTTCAGGAGAGCTCAGGGTGGCCAGGGAGGGCTGGCGGGGTGGGGACAGCTCCAGAGTCAGCCTCCCAAGGGGGGCCAAGCCCTCAGCGCTGAGGGGAAAGGGCCCGAGCCCTGTCTTCCTCCCTTTCTTGCTCATTCTGCCATGGGAGGCACTGGACAAATAGGAAGGTAATTACCTATTATCAACCACCCGAATGCCAGGCAGAGGAGGCTTGGGGGGCGCAACCTCTTCATCCGTGGCATCTGGGAGGAGCTCAGTTGACTGTGACATCCCAGTCGTCTTGTTTAGGATCTCTACCTCGCGGTCTGTCAGGGGGAGCTCTGCTGGGCTGGAGAATTGGGAAGAACTTAGGGTTACAGAAGGTCAAAGACGGGACAGAGCACACACAGGCCCTGAGAAGGTGAGGATGTGACCAGGAAGAACATGGTGGGTGAGGTGGGGCTGAGGAGCAGGCTCCCTGGATATAGAACCCTGGGGTTCTGGTTTGGTTGCTAATGAGCTACTGGAGCTTGGCTGTGCCCCCAACTTTGCACCTCAATTTCCTCATCTGAAGATGATCTAAGGGCTCTCTAAAATGCTCCAGGCCGGGCGCAGTGGCTCACACCTATAATCCCAGCACTTTGGGAGGCCAAGGCGGGCAGATCACTTGAGGTTAGGAGTTTGAGACCAGCTTGGCCAACATGGTGAAACCCTGTCTCTACTAAAAATACAAAAATTAGCTGGGCGTGGTGGCGTGCACCTGTAGTCCCAACTACTTGAAAGGCTGAGGCAGGAGAATTGCTCTAACCTGAGAGGAGGAGGTTGCAATGAGCCCAGATCGTACCACTGAACTCCAGCCTGAGCAACAGAGACTCTGTCTCAAGAACAAAAAAAAGCTCCAAATTTATGTTTTATATTTTTACCAGGAGCTTGGAGTAGAGATGAATATAAACCCTTACAACCATCCATGTCATCCTCAGTTTACTCTTGATCAAGCAAGAGTACTCTCAAGTCAAAGCCCCCAAACCCAAGCCCTTAAAAGTTCTTTGTCACTATGAAACGAAGCTGCCCAGGAAAAGCACTGGTATGTGTCACTGGACGCGTTCACAGAAGATCCTTAGAAACAGTCATGCTGAAGGGTAAACTTGAGACGGGGCAATACTTCAAGCCTGTGTGAAATATACACACACTGCTAACCACTGAAAAAGGAATATGGGCTTCCAGCAGCCCACCCTCATGCTGCCCACCCACCGGGCCCTATCCTTGTCAAGTGCAGCCTTTGCCACTGAGCGTGACCCCCGCGACAGGAGGGTTAGTCAGCACCTACCCATCAGGCTTGCCGGCAGGGGAACTGGGCTTCACGGGGCTCGTCGGAGATGGACGTCCCTGCTTCTCGATGGTGAGCCTGACCAGCTCCTACCCCCACAAGAAAAAGGCAGTGAGCAAAGCTCCCGTCACTGAGTTTCCACCAGAAGGCAGGCAGGTGCTGTCTGTCCTCTGCTGCTGAGTCTCATTTCTGTGCCTATAGATTCCCCATGCACCATAAACGCAAGTATCACTTGCCTTAGTAATCTGCATGACTTCCCAAATGTCCCCTGCCCTCCAAAAATACCTTCATGGCATGTCAAGAAGTTTCAAATGCATAAAGGCACTTCCTCTTGGAAGGGGAAATGGCAAACCTCAGACTCTCAAAATGATTGTTTATCACACAAATTAAAACACTTGGCCAAACAGATTCCCAGTCAGTTTGTTGGGGAATAACTCTGTTCCTAGTTCTCTAAAGCCATTAGATCATATGCATGATGATGGCACTGGGTGGTTTCCCAAGGCGAGCTGGCCACAGGTGTGGTGGAGCTGCTAGCTGGTGGGGGTGGGTGGGGGCTGGCTGGGATCCTTGTCAATGGAGAGGGAGTTAAGGGGAGACAACCCAGGAAAGAAATCACTTTAGAACCATTAACTGAGAAAAACAGAAAAGAAAAATAGCCTTTTTCAAATCATAGCAAAAGAAAAAAAAAGGGAAGACATTAAGGGCCCATTTTTTTTTTTTTAATTAGAATGCATTTTCTCCCAGTTTGATGAGTTTTGACAACTGCGTATACTCAAGTAAGCGCCACTAAAAACACAAAGAACATTTCCATCACCGTCTTCAGCCAATCTGCCCTGCCCCAACTGTTTTTTAACTTCTATTATCATAGATTACTTATGCCTGTCCTAGAACTTGATATAAATGGAACCATATCATACATACACTTTTGTGTCAACCTTTTTAAAAACAGCTTTACGGATATATAACTCATACGCCATTAAATTCACCCATTTAAAAGTGTACGATTCAGTGGTTTTTAGTCTGTTCACAGAGTTGTGTGACCATCAACACAATCAATTTTAGGACTTCTCATCACCCCAAAAGGAAACTCTGCATTCCCCTCGACCCCCAGCCGCTGGCAGCCGCCAATCCACTTCCTGTCCGCATATCTTTGCCTGCTCCGTCCCCCGAGCTCAGCGTCGTGTGTGCGAGGCGCCTGCTGCTCGCTGCCGGCAGTGTTCCCATGTGTGGATGCACTACAGCTTCTCCCTCCACCTTCCTGTCGATGGACTTCTGGCCTGGCCAGGGCCTGCATGTGTGTGATGAGGGGCTTCCAGGCTTTCAGCAGGAAGCTGTTTCCAAGTTATAGAGGAGGTGGCAGCGGATGCCAGCAGGCAACACAGTAACCAGAGATGCTGAACCAGCAGCTGCCAAGCCTCTTCAGACTCAAAAAGCACCACACACAAAAATGGCAGCGTATGCTGCAAATAAGGCAAAGAGTCAGTTACCATCCTTCCCAGCGCAAGGGTTCTTTCGAAAACACAAAAACTAGAAGGTGAACACACCGAAAAAAACATCAAACAAGAAATTTACAGATACCAATGGTCAGTAATCATAAGACATTCACCATCTTGGATGGTAATAAAATAGAAACTTCCAGACATGGTAGGTGGGAGCACCACTTCAGACAGCCTCTCCAGAGGGATGACTTATCAGTATATATCAAAAGCCTTAAATATTTGCATTAAGAGAATTTTGCACCAGGTGCAGTGGCTCATGCCCATAATCCTAGCACTCTGGAAGGCTGAGGCAGAAGGATGGCTTGAGCCCAGGGGTTCGAGGAGCAGTGAACTGTAATCACACTCCAGCTGAGGTGAGAGATTGAGACTTCGTCTCTTAAAAAAAGAATCCTGTCCAAGAAAAATGTCATGAATGTGTGCAAAAATTAAACCACAAAAGATGGTCATCACAGAATATACATAAGATTATGTATCATTAATGTGGTCATTTTGAATAGTGCAACATCCCACAATTAAATATTTGATAATATGTACTGATTACATAAGTCATGATAGAACCAGACAATGGGCTGACCATTACGTTGTTATTAAAAACAAAGTCACAACAAGAATATGCACTATATCATGGAAAGATGCTGTAATACACTGAGTGGAAAAATAGTTCTAGGTGATATGCTGGTTTATATTGCACGTTTTGTAAACAAAGCCAAATCAAGAATATATGTAATACAAAAAATATCGCTATGAAACACACTTTTATCTTGTTCTTTTTCTATTTTCTAAATTTTCTGAAATGAACATATATTACTTCTGAAATAATAATTAAACAAGCAACCCCCCCACCCCCAAAATTAAATGCATATATCAAACTCTTGGGCTCAAGTGATCCTCCTACTTTGGCCTCCCAAAGTGCTGGGATTACAGGTGTGAGCCACCACGCCCAGCCAGGCATATCCATAGATGCAGGTTCAGTGTTACCCTACTCTGTGACAGTTGTTACCCCATTCAGATGTCTATTCTTGAAGAAATGTGGAGAAGCAAAATCTCTAAGAGCCAAGTACTGGCAAGAAAGGAGAACCTTAATACTTGCATGTTAGCACAATTTAGAAGTTAATATTTAAGGAACAGCCATCTAGCTGGTGATTACAAACAGGACAAGATAGAGGAGGAGAGACTACACAATCAGTGAAGAGAGCAGTTAGAACAGAGGCAGCTCCCTTGCACCCTATCGCCTGGAGGAGGGAGGACGGTGGGAGAGGTAGCTCTTCCTAAAAGCACAACACCAGGCCCCAAAGAAGAGCATCACGGCCTTAGAGGGAGTTAAAGAGCACCAGAATACAGTGCCCTGGATGCCCCACTTTCAGATTCACTCTTCTTTACAAGCAGGGCAAAAGGAATAGAGAGAAGTCTGTGTTGTTTGCATCTGTTGATACAGGAAAACATTCTCGATTCTTCATTGATTCATGAGCAATTATAATTAGATTGTCATCTTTCTGGAGAGGCAGCTGTGAACTCAACTAATGAACAATGGCAAAACAATCCTGGAATGACAGGCACACGTGTGCAGGCATGCGCCCAAATTCAAAGATGACGTCATGATCCCGATGGCGTCATGATCCCAATGACGCTCCCTACACTAGCTCGCATGGCCTAGGCTTGAAAAGAGTATAAAAGGGGCGGGCTGCTTTTTAAATTTACCACCTATCTCCCTGCCTAGACAGAAGGTCTTTAGTCTTGACTTGCCTTAACTATCACAGAAGAGAAACCTTAAAATGTGCACATATCTGGCTACTGTGCTAACACCCTAATCTCACTGAAAGTTGACCATTTATAATTTGGCATGAGCCCAACACCTCCTACTGAAGGTAGAATTTTTTGAGAGGGAGGTCAGACTTTTCAATTGTCCTGAGGCACAAGTTAGAAAAGACTGAAAAAGGCCAGATGTGGTTGCTCATGCCTGTAATCCTAGAACTTTGGGAGGCTGAGGCGAGTGAATCACTTGAGCCCAGGAGTTCAAAACCAGCCTGGACAACATGGTAAAAATCTGCCTCTACAAAAATTAGTTGGACATGGTGGCATGCAGCTGTGGTCCCAGCTACTCAGGAGGCTGAGGCTGGAGGATCGCTTGAATCCAGAAGGCGGAGGTTGCAGTGAGCAAGATTATGCCGTTGTTGCACTCCAGCCTGGGCAATAAAGTGAGACTGTCTCAGAACAAAAAAAAAAAAAAAAAAAAAGACTGGAAGAGACTACTCTAGAGTCTGTGTCTAAAGCAGTGACTGGAAACTGCCGATTGGTCACTGAAAATCAGTTTTCGAAAGTCAAAAACGGTATTTGGAAAAGTAGCTCTCCAAATATGTAACACTTTATTTCCATGTTCATTTTATTCATATTGAAAACGATCATAGGCCGGGCACGGTGGTTCACGCCTGTCATCCCAGCACTTTGGGAGGCCTAGGTGGGCGGATCACTGGAGGTCAGGAGTTCGAGACCAGCCTGGCCAACATGGTGAAACCTTGTCTCTACTAAAGATACAAAAATTAGCTGGGCGTGGTGGTACGTGCCTGTAATCCCAGCTACTTGGGAGGCTGAGGCAGGAGAATCACTTGAACTCGGGAGGCGGAGGTTGCAGTGAGCCCAGATCATGCCACTGCACTCCAGCCTGGGCAACAAGAGTGAGAATCCGTCTCAAAAAAAAAAAAAAAAGAAAGAAAGAAAAAGAAAATGATCACAGAGAGGGAAGGGCTTAAATAAGCGTTGACAAGTCAAAATACAGCTCTGGTGCTCAAGTAACAGAGGAAATTAACTGGTGAAGTTGGGAAGAGGTGGGGTACTGATTTCAAAAGGTCATGCTGGGATACCTCTTTGACCTCGAGTGGCTCGGCCCCCCAGCATCCAGGTGCTAGGCTGGGTGTGGTTCTCAGAGAAAAACATTGAGGGTCTTTAAATTCCTCAGATTTCCTCCCTTCAAGAGCCATAATCAGCTCTGAGCTACAGGCTCCCGGTGGAAAAGCAGTCCCAGAGCCAGATGAGGGGACAGGGGTCTATTTTTTACCTGAGATGATAAGACTACCTGGAAAAGAGCCATAATCACTGTCAAAAATGGTCACTGTGAGCCATTAGAAATGAACACTTCTCCAGGTAACACTGTTTCCCCACTGCCTCCTGGTCACCTAGTTCTTACCAGGTACTTTATATACTTTATCTTACTGAATTTCCTCAAATCTTCAGGGTAAATATTTTAAAACCTACTTGAAACTCAGAGAAGTAACTTGCCCAAGGTTATATAGCTTGAACAAGTGGCATTTATGTGGAGGTTTAAATGATAAATGCTACTACGCATTCAGGGACAAAACCAAAGTAATCCTGTTTTACAACATATGTTCAATCATTTGGAAAAAAAAAAAAAAAAAAGAGGAAAGACTCCCTTGAACAACTGAATGAATTACGTAAACAATGGTGAGTCAGTGTAAAGAACGTCCAACGCCCCTCCTCTAAGTGGGCTGACAACATCCTCATGAGTGCATTTCCCTTCTGCACAGCTCCAGTCCCTCCCAGCTGGGGGAGGCTCTCTCACGCCACCAGGGCATGGGCTTTTAAGGTGTCCCAGGCCTGAAAGGGACGGTGAGAGAGGCTGGAAGCCAGCTAGCTTGGAGGTGGGAGTGCAGAGAATCCTGTCCTCCCATGGGAGGCAGCTCAGGGTGACATGGTGCACAGGTGCCAGGGAGGAGGCAGCAGGTTGGGGGTGGGAATCACAGCCTTGCCAGACTACTGCTCCACCTGAGCCTGAGTCTCCACACCTGTGAAAGGGGCAAGGGGCAGCCATTTATGCCTATTATGGAGGGTTGTCATGAGTATTAAGTGAGGACAATGTACAAAAAGCACCCCATAAATGTTAGCTGTTATTACTATTAGACAATAACAACAAATGCCAACGTCATAGTGTCTCGATCACTCTCACTGCCTGTAATGACTCCAGCACGAAAAGCTACCAGCCACAGGCAGCTCCTGTCCATCCTCCAAATGCTGGCCTGTCTGTTCCTTGGGGAAGCGTCTCTGACCACCCTGAGAAAGGAAGGTCATCATACCCTTTCATCGCACCCTGTGCCATCTCCCTTGGCAGCGCTATACCACATGGGTGTGCCTTTGTGTTTGCGGTCCTGCCCCCCTTAGACTGTAAGCGCCATAGGGCAGGGTCTGTGCCAGCTTTGCTCATATTTCCAATTATCTCTCACTGCCTGGCACATAGAAGGTTCTCACTAAATGCTTCTTGAATAAATGAAACAAAACTGAATTTGTAAAGCTTCTCACCTAGATAATCTTTATTCTGGCTAAAATATTTTTAAAGCAATTGTGGAAAAGTTATTTGCTCTGACACTGACAAGTTCATAACCTATAGGTTTCTCTCTCCTTTTTTTTGTCCCAGTCACTTTGAAAAATCAAGGAAATTTTTCTTTCAGACATGCCTTTCTACTAATGAAGTGGTGCTGTAATGACTCCATAGAAGAAACGTACTTGGGAGTGCCACAAAGCTTTATGAGTGGAAACTCACTCTCCTCTGTTTTGGCTGCTCTAACTTGTGAACATCTCATCAGAATCAATTCGATAGAAGGAAACCTTAACAATGTTACCTGAAAAATAACAATTTTCGGTAATAGCATTTTCAGAAGCCTAGACAGGAACAGCAGGGGTGGGTGAGCCAGAGTGACTCGGGGCTGCTGATAAAGCCCAGGCCACGTCCCATTCTGCTCTGCTGAACCCAATGTGCTACTGTGAGGACCAGATATGATAATGTACATGCCTGTCCTCCAAATCCTGGAAAGGGCCATCAGCTCTGATCACAACAGCTACCCTGGGCTACATCCTTGAGTCTCGCTGCCCTAAGCAGATACTAGTAACTTTTTGGAATGAAAGTAACATGGGGAGGCTGGGCGCAGTGGCTCACACCTGTAATCCCAACATTTTGGGAGGTCGAGGCAGGCAGATCACCTGAGGTCAGGAGTTTGAGACCAGCCTGGCCAACACGGTGAAACCCCATCTCTACTAAAAATATAAAATTAGCTGGGTGTGGTGGCTCACACCTGTAATCCCAGCATCTCGGGAGGCTGAGGCAGGAGAATCACTTGAATCCAGGAGGCAGAGATTGCAGCGAGCAGAGATCGCACCACTGCACTCCAGCCTGGGTGACAGAGTGACATTCCATCTCAAAGAAGAAAAAAAAAAGGAGAACATGGGAGAATTCAGAGGAAAATATTGATGCCATCTAGGACCCTTTTACATGAACTCCATGGCCCCAGCAGACACGTCAGCCTCCCCTTAAATGCTGCTGGGGGTAGAGGGCCACCCAGATGTCCTGGCAAACACACATTTCATTCTGGAGCAATTTGCAATGCTGAGCAATGCTTTCTCAGCCTCTCTCTGTAATTTAAGCCCTTTGGGGGTCCTTATTCTACTCTCCAGAGCTGCTGGGGAATGTTAAGCCAAGGAGGCAGCCTTCAGGAATTTGTTAGCCTGGTTGAGTGGGAAGGAATTTTTTTTGACCTGGGGTAAATACCTCAGCTATAATTTTGGATTGAGGGGTCCAGAAAGGAGAGGGACACAGGTTTTTCAAGCCAAGAGATCTGTTTACAAAGCATGCATCTAACACCACATAATTAATAATAAATAGCAGCTAAGGCCTGACTGCTCTGTATGTGCCAGGTGCTGTTCTAGAAGCATTATGTATATTGACCAGTGTAATCTTTCCTATAACCCTGCGATGCACGATGCTATTATTATACCTATTTTATAAAAGAGTTACTTAAGGTGCAGAGCAGTTGAGTAAATTGTTCAAGTTCATAAACTACTAGCAAGTGGTGAACGTGGGATTCAAATCTAGCCAGGTGCTAAGGCTGGCCCCCTTTCTACTACATTATATGGCCTCACGTAACAGCGGGGTTTCCACTGTCCTGCTGCCTGCAGCCCTGGCCCTGACCCAAAGGCCCTTACCTGGTTCACGTCCAACATTCTGTCTTGCTTCCCATCCGCTAGGACTTATTTTCTCTATTAGGATTTGTCCCCCTAACCCCAATTCCAGACCTTCTATGGCCTTTGCTTCCCATCTTAACTAGCATTCATAATTTCTTATGCTGTTTCTGACTTCTCTGGATAGCAAATACACAGACCGCATCACGGATACCAAGTAAATATAGAAAGTTTCATTTCTTACTCACTCCTGCTTTTCTACCAAGAATCCTAGAAGTTCCCAGAACATGAAAAGGTAGCACTGATATGACATGCTGGGAGCTTTGCTTAAAGTCATTGTGAAAATGATCTCCATTGCATTTTGTCTAGCTGACAAGCATGCTCAGCCAGCACGATGCTACGAAGACTCACTAAGATTTAACGCAATGCTCAGTAAGGGCTGACTGCTCTGGACAGCTTTTCCATAAGAGCCATTTGCACCAGTCCTGAGAGAAGTAAGTAGTTACGGGATAGAGCGCACCAACACCAGAGACGCGGAAAGACATTCTAATGTTTGAAGGTTAGGAGCAAGCTCTTATGTGACAAGCACCAGCAGGCAGGCTGCTCTAAGTCCCTGACTGGGACTGTCTGGAACCTGCACCGGTACCTTCACTCCATCCAGCACAGCCTTGATGACCCCCTTCACAGTCGTCACCATCTCCTTGTCTTCTGAGTTCACACCTTCCAGCATCACTTGGTCAGACCAGCGAATGAGGTTGGCGAGACTTTGGTACACTCGGCTATAGCAGGAAGAGAGGGCTGAGCTACAGGGAAGAGAAGAATGGAAAAAAAGAAAATCTAAAGCATGACCATCACTTAATACAGAGCCAGCTTCTTGGTGACGAGGGTGTGTTTCTCCATCTTTCTTTGTGCAAAATCCATACTGCCTTTTAATAAGCAAACTCCTCCCATGAGCCTTTTTCATTACATCCAATAAAGATTTTGTGGAGCTTTATATTCTAATCTGTGTTTCAAAATTTTTTTCATTTCCCAAATGTAACATTACAAAAATTCCACCACGATAGTTAAGATGCTTTTTCAAACTTCACATCCTTCTACAAGATTCTGATCACATCTCTCAAGGAGTGCCCCATCTTCCCCTCCTTCTAGCTGCTAATCACTAGACCAGGTCCAAGCAGTGTATACTGATTGTTAGCAATTAGAATCAAATCTATTTTAGATGTGCCACAAGGAGCTGACAGGTTTGCAGAATTTTAACAGTCATGAGCTCAAAACAGGTCTGCAGTTTATTAGAATTCCTCTGTCACGGGGCCAGCTTCATCATCTTCTGCACTATAACCATGAGACAGATGTCAGGAGCACACGAATGAAGACTTATTTTGAGAATAGCAAATCACGGGTGACGGGGCCTGTGATGGTGGTGGGGATGTGAGGGTGGGAACGCAGGTGAGTGTGCGTGTGTGTGTGTGTGTGTGTGTGAGACCACACTACCAGCTACACTGTGATGTCAGCGCCCACAAACAGAAGCCCTGAGTGCCTCAATGATTGTAGAGTAGCAGCCGAATGGAGAATTTTTATATCTTTCACATATTTTTAAATAACTAAAGATAATTTTCCTTAGGAATTGTGGAAAGGGTTATTTTTCCATTTCAAACAATTATCACAGAGGAAGAGCAACAATATAGAAAATTTATGTGCTGCAACCTCCTCTACTCCAAAAAAAAAAAAAAAAAAAAAAACCACCCAAAATGAAGCAGACATTTAGGAGCCAAAGATATAACTTTGAGGAAAATATATAATATTATAAGATATGATTAAAACAGGTTCTAAAAACAAAGCTATTTAAAACAAAAATGTGAACCAAATAGTGCTTTAATGAGAAGCTCTTCAGAATCAGGTAAGGAGGAAACAATTTTTGCAAGGATCTAAAGTTTCCATTTAGCCAGGCATTCCACGCTGCATGTTCCAACAGGAGAAAAAGGTCGGCAGGAATGAAAGCAAACTTTTCAAGTCCATTAGAAACAAACAAACAAAATTCCCAAAGGAGCCCTGAGAAAGCCAGGATTGGGCTATTTTAGAAGATGATATGGATGAAAAGTATTTGTTGTTGGAACTATTCTCTTAGGAAAGAGGATGGAGAGGGGAAAACAAAGACCCTGCAGTCTCTCCTGGGGTTGGACCAGAGCTGATCTGACCCTGCAGGGCAATGTGCTTCTAACGGCTGGGCTGGACCTGGCTCTGCTTCCTGGCAAGGCCAGGTGAGGCCTCTTGAAAGAAGCCTGCTGCCTTCCCCTGATGTGCTGTAGGAGGATTCCACTGGAGAAAGCATCTCACTGTCACACTGCTGGTGAAAGAGGGGAAACGCTTTTATTCACTACTTCCTTTCTACCTGCATTGGATGCTAACGTTTCCCGGAAGGTGCTGGATTATGTCCAGCCTTCCCGGCATTAGCTTGGAAGCAGAATACTCCTGTGTCAACGGGCTAAGACATAAGAAAGGAAGGAAAGTTGAGGACTATAAAAACGCCATCTGAGGCCCAGCTCCTGGCTCAGTTCCACAATGGAGCAAAGCCCTCCGCATGTGACGAGTGTGACTCACTCAGGAGTCCTCCATTCACAGCTCATGATAAGAGCCAGCTGCTTGTTGGAGGCCAGCCTATCACTGTCCCAGGAACCGAGGTGAGGGTGGCAAAAGGCCTGTTTGCAAGGACCCCCCCACTCCGCCCTGCCCCGCAGAAGAAATGAGAAAGGACCTTCCAGCTTGCAAACTGCACTTAGGGAGGAAAGAGATAATGCAAAGCATCTAAAAGGAGCATCTGAGGAGGTATTTCCAATCACTGCGGGAGACCAAAAAACCACCTCCACTAGCCTGGAAGAATTTCAGAAGGAAAACCCCTTAATGGGATTAGTCAAAGGACTACCAGAAAACAAACCATATTTCATGGGTCCTTACAGCCACACCCAGGCACTTCCCATTTTCTCCTCTAGGAAATGGTTACAGACATTCAATGTCAATTAAGAGCCACCCCTCAATAGACAAAAAAATACCCCCAGCCATTACCACGTGACTTGATCAATTCTTACCCAGGGTTTGCAAGTGACCTCCAAGCAGAGCCCTGGCTCCGGGAAGCAACACTCCTAGCAGCAATACACTCTGGGTGTTAGGGTCCAGGTGACGCTAGCCTGGACTCTCCCAAAGAGGCTTAGCACCTGAGGGTGCAGGGTGAAGTGATCCGTCCCCTCTTCCCACTGTTCCCCTCTCGTCCACGCTCTAGGACGTATACCCTCTGCCCATGACTGCCCGAGTCGCCGCCCTCCCCTCCCTGGGACACACCAGGCCCAGTGGCCTCAGTTCCTTTGCTCTTGTTCTCCTGCCCCCACTGCCAATCTAACCGCTGCTCTCCCTCAGGTCGGGCTCCAGGAACTACTCAGTCAAGAAGCTTCATCCGATCAACTCCAACACCCCTGTAACTCTTCCTTCTTCAAACTCCAACAGAGCTTCCTCTCTGTACCATAAAATAAGTGCTTTATCATAGAACAGAGGGAGCTGATTTGTTTCAACTAGGCTTTAACTCTTCCAAGGCAGAGACTACCACATGAGACTAGGTCCACAAGAACATGTTCTAAAAAGGCATCCATACATCTGACTGTGGCATGATGTCAGCACATTCGCTCCCAGGAACCCAGCACCGAACCCTTCTAAGAGCCGGAGCTGGACTGACTCTGGGAAAGACAGAGTGAAGACAAGCATGCCCTGCTTCCTCCCCGTCACCAACCAGTGCCAGCGAGCTTCTGGCCAGAAGACCACAATCTCCACGGGTCAGCTGAAACTCCAGGGCGGAAGCCCCAGAGCAGAGAGTTTCTTGTAAATAAAGACACTATTTGCTTTATCCCCCAGAAGAAGAAAACTATGAACTTCATTGCCAAGTTCTGAAAGCAGTTCATAAAAGCTTAGCCTCATGGGGCTAAATGAACACTAAGTCATCTTGCAGAATTGCGACACAGAAGCATTTATCCTGAACAGGTACCATGGAAGAAAAACAAAACATGTGCCAGCCTCTTAAGAAAAAGCTCCTGCTAGGCTTTCATTTCAGATTACATTTGGTACTGTTTTTCTTTTTACATTTAACAATGAATACAGGATGAGCTGCTAGCTAACCTTTAAGAGGAAAATGCACTCCAGCAATAAAAGTATTACCCAACAAAAGCTTCTTGGGGCAAAGGCTGGCTCCATGTCCCCTGCAGGGAGTGCTTGTAATTTTATGTTGCCTCAGCATCTGTTTTAAAATATGTTTAGCTTTCTCATACCAGAAGTAGGGCTCACGAACCCTTGACAAGGTTCCTAATACTACATCCTACCCGACTGGCTCTAGCTGGTGGTCAGAGACAGAAACTTACAGGCATCTTTGCCCGCCAGCAGGCTAGCTCCTGGCTTACCTACTGATCCTTTAAATAGACCATTTGCCTGAGAACTTAAAGTAACCACCTCTTAGTCACAGGCTGCGCCTCCTGAACGCGTGCCTGCTTGCTTTAAACCTACCAATTAAAGCTCCCTGCAGGAGGCCTGTTTGGATAAGGCCCGCCCTGGACCCAATAACCCCAATAGCGGCGCTGGTCCATGGGGTCCCTTCTCTCTCTCCCAGCTTGTGCTTCTTTGCCTCCCCGTGCGGCCTCTAGGCTGCTGTGTAACACCCAAGGTCTAAGGTACTAAAAACCTCTTAGCTTGTGAGCCTGCAATCTAGCCCCTGACAGTGAAGCCTGTGCAGAGACTCATGCAGATGGAGGCCCTGCTGGTGCTCTTCAGTCTGGGCCTCTGGTGATGACTGGAAACAGTAGCTTCCAGCTGACAGATAATGAAACTCAAAAAGTTTCATTCAAAACAGGCTCCTCCCACCCCCCCGTGAATCCAGGCTCCATGTCTGGGAGGTGTCCTGGCTTGACGCAGTTAAGGGCTGCAATGACCACAAACTTACACTGTGGCCACATCCCTAGGGATGGCAGAGATGTGTCCCGGGCTTCAGGAGTAATAGGGACCTCAACTCTGAGATGGCATCACGGGATAGTTGTGGGGGGAGTGGTCAGGGGAAGGATGGGGGTGATGGAGTCCTTTTCCTGACTGTTCCTAGGAACCTTGAGTTTCCAGTGCCACCAAACCAAGATGCCTCTAAGGCTTCCATTGTTCTGACACAGCCAAGGACTTCAGAGCCACTCACCTGTGCTGAATTCGAGGGTCGTTCTGCACCAGGGGTAAGATGGCCTCCAGCACCTTGCTGGCTGACCCTGGAAGCATCTCCAGTACCTTCTTATCAATTGCCATTTTGTCCACAATGGTCTTAAAGTAGCGCAGGGCACTGACAACTTCCTTCTCTTTCTCCTCCAGCCAGCTCAGGTTCTGAAAGGAGACGTTAGGCATAAGGAGGAGGAGAGAGATTAAAGGGAGCTATTTTGAAAAAATAAAGGAACATTTTCTTTAAACCAGCTTGAGATCGATAGGAATGGAAAGGCTCTTGCTACAGAAACCAAGCCAGATCATTTTTCTAAGGATTGTAATCAGGAGACAGAGGGTAGAGCTGAAGGAAGAAGGGGGCTTGGACCAAGAAAGCTCATTCAGAAATTTCTGAATTCCCTTTCCAGACCCTGAGGTCTTGAAAACCACTTATTCTCCTGTCTGTCCTCATCAGCCACACTGACAGACCACCACTAACCCCGTTAACTAGAGCAAGGACTAATTTGCTGATGACTTGGAGAAGCAACAGTCAAGGCCCATGGTACATCTGTATCCTGTAAGTCACATCAAGAAACTCCAGGCTTTTGTTTCAAAGATATGAGGGACTGTAAGACTGGTCCGGGGCATGAGGGGCTGAAACCCATTCCTTCAGGATTCCTCACTAGGTTCCCAGATTGTTCACCCCACTGAAGCCCCCACTCAAGGAAATGATATGCTATTCCTAAAGGGCCTGGAAGCTCCCAGGGCTAGAAGGGGCAGGAAATCTGGGGAGAAAAGGCAGAGAAGCCAGAGCAGATGACCGTGATTCTCAAGATTCAATCACGACTCATGCAGTGGGCGCCAGCAGCATTCATGGTCCCTCTGCTCCTGAGAGAAGCCCATCTGAGACAAAGGGAAAATACAGAGCCCTGCACTTTCCAGTGTTTAAGCCAAAACTCCAAGCTTTTCTCCCTGACCGTGGGAGGCCTTGGATCCAGTCGGTGGGTCTACACACCCCTTTTGTTCTTCTCTCCAACTTCCCCTCTACTTGCCCTGATGTCAATGATCCAGGTCTCAGCTGGCTGGCAGGGGAAAGAGGCTAAGAGTCATCTACAGAAATGGAGTCTCTGAACCTGTTCTGGTTTGGGTGGCTGTCCTTCAAAAAAAAAAAAGAGTAGTCTACAGAATGGATAAATCCCAAAATGGACAGTGTACTCAAGTAGTCGATTACACGTCTAGTGCAAATTAAGAGGGGTGTGTATGAGGCAAACAGCCACCTGCAGGATCGCAAAGGTCTACAGCATGTAAATAAAAACAACTGAGGGCAAGAAGATAATTTCTAGAAAAAGGTGATTTAAACAGTATAAATATACAAACAAATGGTAGAAATTAACAAAGAGTGCTTATGATTCTGAACACTAGCTCTTTTCTTCTAAAATAGTGCAGATTGGCCAGGTGAGGTGGCTCACACCTATAATCCCCAGCACTTTGGGAGGCCAAGGTGGGCAGATCACTTCAGCCCAGGAGTCAGGACCAGCCTGGGCAACATAGTGAGACACCGTCTCAATTAAAAAAATAAAATAAACTTTAAAAAAAGGTGCAGAATACCATTTTAAACATAAAAATGTTCAATAGTAGAGGCTTTTATTTCATGGGAATGTCAAAAGAAAAATATATAAATGGCTACTTCAGTCAGACAATGTACAAAAGACCCAGTCATTGCTTTCATTGAGTCTTTCCCAGAAGGTGTCCTGCAGACTAGAAGACACAATTCTCCGGTGGTGGGGGAAGTGCGCCTTCCTCATCCCCATCCCTGGGTCCTGCACCCTGGCTTTATTTTTCTCTTTTCACCACCTGACAGATTTGTTTATGGTCTGTTTCCAAGAGGCTGGGCGCTTGCTTTTCCACCTCGTGGACAAGAGCTCTCTGCTTCATGTCATCTGCCCGGGGCAGGGAGGAACCTGAGTGTGAAGGAGTCGCGGTGCCGACAGACCTCAGATGTGCCTAAAGCCACGGTCAATCAGGCAAGAAGAGGACTATGACAGTGACACTGCCACCTTAGCACATCAGAAAGTGTTAGAGACCAGCAATGATGAAACTTGCTGAGGAACAGGAAACATTTTAAGAAAATGTGTCATCAGGTCACATAGGGAGAAAGTGGCTAATCTGAAGATGGGAGGCACTCGAAAGTGGCAAGGCACTTCAGAGCAGAGAGTCTTTCTGTCATTGCAGAGAGATCAAATCAGCTGTTTAAGAGTCAGGCTGCCCTGGGCTCCTCCTAAAGGAGCCAACAACGTAGCACAGCCAGGCTGCCTCCGTGAACTCAGATTCTACTCCCAGAATTAATGGCCTCTGGGTGTTGTGCATTCTCCAGCCTTTCAGCTGTGAAGCTGGGGATCCTTGTGAATGCAGCCGGCAGTGAGAGTCCACAGCCACACACCCACATCCAGCACTGGCTCGGACTGGGGACTCCATGCCTGGGCTTTGCTGAAGCTGCCTCGCTGCATAACCCGACGGCAGGTGCGTTCACCTGCGTACCCCTCCTGCTGTGGGGGATGGGTTGCCATCATTGGTCCACATAAGCCTGGAAACTAAATGAGGCTGTCTGTGTCTGTGGATGGCTTAGAGACAAGGCCAACTGCTAGGCTTCGGGCTTGTCACCCACAAAGTGGGGAGAATAACATCTGCCCCGTGTAACTAAAGAGGTGACTGTAGGGGACTGAATGAGAATGCATATGAAGTGGTTCACAACATTTAACAGGCACTATACCAACACCAGAGACCATATACCTGCCAGTAATAAAGCAGAGAAAGAGGGCCTAGGATAGGAACATCTGAAAGGGAAGAAAGAGGCCAGATCGTAGCTGCCACTCACTGGACATGGAGGCACCCACTGTGCTATGGATTTTATATAGGCTATTTTGTTTAAAGGTTACAACCACCCTGTGAAGTGGATACTATTATTTCACAGGTGGGGAAACTGAGGCTTAGTGGGATGTGGGGGAGGTTAAGCAACTTGCCCAAGGCCACACAGCTGTAGTGACAGATATGGAATTTGAACTTGGTCTGTCTGAGTTCAGAGCCTGGAGAGATGGAGAGGAGAATAAAGACCAGATCAGAAATGTGCTGAAGTTTAAAGAGTTTACTTGAGATCCCCTGGTCTAAAGATCTCATTTAACAAACGAGTAAACTAAGACCCAGATGGCAGAGGTGGACATAAAACCCCCATCGCCTTTCCTGCCCCGTGGGCCATGTTCATTCCTGACGCCCAGGCTGTGGCTCCACAGCCATGTGCTGCCACGGGAGACGGCAGGGAAGAGCGTGAGGAAAACTGGCCCTCCTCTCCAGATACTTCTCTCCCCACAGCCGTGCCGCAGCCAGGACACCCCAACTTGCTCTGTCACTCCTTGTCCCATCTGCAGCCCGGGTGCCTCCCCTCTCCACAGCAACACAAGCCTCATTTCCACACTATAGGACACAGTGTACCTTGAAAATGTGGGTAAAGCCGGGGAGTGAGGGGGAGGGCAAGTCACAATCAGTATAATAAAAAACTAGAATTGCAGGATTAAAAAAAAATGGCAATACAACATTATTCCTCTCTATTAGCCCAGAACAGTAAGGCCTAGTAAGAAGACATGTCTAACACAGACATTGGTTAAAATGAGAGCACCAAATCACCACCTGCCACCAGGCTGTCCGGCAGCAGCATCTCCCTGGAAGAGCTGAAGGGGAAAGGCTTTCAGGAATCCACCCAAGAGCTCTCGGCTCTAACCTCTGTCCAAATGCCCTCAGAGATGGGGCACTGGCCACTCACACCTCCCAGGACCCCCTGCTCACTGCTCATTGTAATTATACTTTTGGCCACCCAGTATATGGCTAAATTTCCTCTACCACTTTAACACTCTGCAGCTCACTGATAGACTTGTTAAAAGATTGCAAAAAAGTTTAGAAGTTCATCACAATGTACTTTGAATTTTTAAATTCACTAAGAAGATGCAAGAGACTGCTAACGTGGAATCAGTCTGGGAAGACAACAGAATATAGTGAGAAAAACAGATTTTGATCAAGAAAATGTGCACCAGGGCCAACACTGTCTGCACAGTGGGAATAATAAAAGCTTCCCCACACAATTATGGTGAGGAGTAAATAAGACAGCATGTCTGAAACCACCCAGGACAGGGCTGGGGCGAGGAGGAGCCCTCGGGAAGTGGTAGCGAATCTGAATCTGTACTTTCATCTCCCTGCACTTCCATTTCCCTCGTATCTGAGCAGGGAAAGCCATGCGTATGACCTGAAGTAAAATAAGAATGTACGCAATCACTCCCTAAGTGGTAAGAGAGCTACTGAATAATCAACGAGGGCAGCAGATGACAGACCCACTGCAAGGTTTCTTGGACATAATCCTCTAAGTCCACATACTGTGGCAGGTTTCTCAATGCTTCTGGTTCTGTCCATGGGCCTCCACGAAGCAACAGGTTCACATTTACTTGTCCCACGCAGGTGGCTTGGGATAGAACACAGTCATCCAACCCTTCCTAATGGGCAATGATGAAAAAGGGGTAACATTCCTTCTTGGGTGAAGATCACTTCTTGCTACAGAACAGGTTTCTCAGCCTTGGCACTACTGACATTTTGGGGCAGAGGATTCTTTGTTGTGTGTAGGGCTGTCCTGTGTATTGTAGGATGTTTAGCAGCTTCCCAACCCCTACCCACTAGAAGCCAATAACATCTGCTTTGCCTTCCTATGGCAACAACCAAAAATGTCTCCAGACATTGCCAAATGGCCCCTGGGGTTTACAGGCACCCCACTAAATGAGGGGTACTTTAGCACTGAATTTTTCTCCATGACCTCTCTTGGAAAAATGAATAAAGGGGAAAATCCCGGCTGGGTGCGGTGGCTCATGCCTGTAATCCCAGCACTCTGAGAGGATGAAGTGGGCAGATCACTTGAGGTCAGGAGTTTGAGACCAGCCTGGCCAACATTGCAAAACCCCGTCTCTACTAAAAATACAAAAATTAGCCAGGCGTGGTAGAGGACGCCTGTCGTCCCGGCTACTCGGGTGGCCGAGGCGGGAGAATTGCTTGAGCCTAGGAGGCGGAGATTGCAGTGAGCTGAGATTGCTCCACTGCACTCCAGCCTGGGCGACAGAGTGAGACTTTTATCTCAAAACAAACAAACAAACAAAAAAACAAAAATAACAACAACAAAAAGGGGGGAAATCCCAGGAAGTGAGTGGCCGAACAGTTTCATATCAGAGTTCACTAGCAGGATAACGTTGTTAGTAAGTGAATCATTTTACTCTGACTGCCTGGACTAGTGTTGGATAACAATTACACTCTACTTGCAGTTAATACTACATTCGGCTACAAGAGGTTACTAAACAGATTGTAATAAAAAATAACTGTGGCACAGACCAAATCTACTGTATTACTCTTCTTCAATCTGGAATTTAGATCAATCTGGCAAACACTGACTGTTTCCCTCTTGCTTGTCAGTCACCTTTTGTTAAAAGAGGGGGCAGGAAAAACTACTTTTCAACAAAAGACTTTTAGATTTAAAACCTTTATTTTCCTCCACTTTTAACTAAAATTTTAAGATATGCTGCTGGTCAACATAAAACCCAAAAATAGATGAATTGCAAAATTCAAGAATTATGTATTTAAATAACAGGCTAGTGTTTACCAGCTGCATTAAATGGATGGCTGTGACAGTAGTTCTGCTACATAGAAATTATACTTTGGATAATCACTAAAGGATTAAGAATATCTGTCTACAAAGTTTATTTTACATTGTTAAGTTTAGTTTTATTTTATTTATTTATTTTTTGGAGACAGAGTCTCACTCTGTTACCTAGGCTGGAGTGCAGCGGCACAATCTCGGCTCACTGCAACCTCTGCCGCCCGGGTTCAAGTGATTCTTCTGCCTCAGCCTCCCAAGTAGCTGGGATTACAGGCGCCTGCCACTATGCCTGGCTAATTTTTTTTGTGTGTGTGTATTTTTAGTAGAGACAGAGTTTTGTCATGTTGGCCAGGCTGGTCTTGAACTTGTGACCTCAGGTGATCCGCCTGCCTCAGCCTCCCAAAGTGCTGGGATTATAGGCGTGAACCACTGTGCCCAGCCTAGTTTTATTTTTATGTAATGAGTCAGGATTAATATTTAAATTCACGAGATATTAAAAATTCTCTCTTTCATAAAGAGGAAATGTAGCATCTCGAGAATTCAGACTCTGACATCAGACAGCCTGCATTCAAATCTTGACTTTGCCACCTTTTTGCTGTGTGACTTTGGCTAAATGCTTAATATTTCTATAGATCCAGTTTCCTTTTCGGCAAAATAAGTTTTCACACATCAGGGTTGCTATGAAGATAAGTAAGAGGACATGTGTAAAGCACTCAGCACTGGGCCAAGAAAAGGCTCCATAAATGTTAGGGACACAGGTGTCTGTGGCTCCGAGAGCACTTGGTTATGCGGCGGTCTCACTGCACTCCACCAGCCTTGTGAGATGGGTAAGAAAGCACTCGAAGGCTTCAGAAGCCTTTGCCCTTCTAAACTATTCAGATCATCTTAGCAATTCAAGGAACAGCTGGTCTTGAGAGATGAGACTCGCCCACATCCCCCGGAACCCGTTGGACCCAAGCAGCACACCCAAACCAACCCCAGAAAGAATCCCTGAGCTTTTGCCACAAAGCTCTCTCCAAAGATCATGGGACCTTGCATAAACTCTCACTTTTATCCAAGGTCCCTTGGACTCTTTCCTGAACAATTCAGCCCACGGTCACCACCCAGTTGAACATAATAATAGTGCAATAGAGTTTTTTTCCATCCCCAAAACCATGGACCAGGATTCTGCAGTAGAAGGCAAGGCAAACCCAATTGTTCTTAATTTTACACTGACCTTCTGCCTTTGAGACCTGGAAGCCACAGCACTGGTGGACATAAATTCTACTGCCTGCTGCTCCAGATCCAAGGGGAGAGGGTAGCCCTCTGGTAGAAATCTGTCTGTTGCCTCCTGGAAGAGAGGAAACCTGGATTCCTACAGAGTTTGAAATGGCTGTTTGAGGCTGAAGGGAGGGGTTGATGAAAGTCAATAGCTGTTTCAACATATCTGGCTTGACTGGCCCTGCTGAGGCCACTAACTCTTGAGGACATCTTTGGCTGGGTCTCAAGGGGTGTGCATGTTTCAGAGCACAGGCCCTAAAGCCAAATGATGGATGTTCTGGACATCACAAAGTTCCCTGTGTTTGAGTGTGCGCCAAGGCAACGTAGGGAACTGCAGGGCAGGGAGGCAGCAGCCTGGGGTGTGGACATGATGTGCTGAGCTGTTTTAAATGCCCAGAGGATGACACAGCTGGAAAAGGAGAACTGTCTTAGCCAATTGAGTTTGGCTAACATGGCAAACACTCACCATCCTAATGGTTCTTATTTTACAAGGACACCAAAGGTCCCGCCCACGGAATGCTACGAAGTAGGTATGATGCACTGAAAGCTCAATCCCCAGGGAGGGAACATAAAAATCGCACAAACTCATACTGCTGGAAGCAGGTGAGGCCAGGAGAAACACCTAGAGTCAGCTTACTTTGTTCACAGGCTTCTCTGGAATCTTTACGGGCACCTCAGCTGGTTTTCCCTTCTTTGATGGCGTTCTCTTGATTTTGGGTGAGTGGAATTTGTCCATCAGCTTCATGGTGAAGGAAGAGAGATGAGAACGCTGAGAGTCTGAAAACAAAGAGGGTACTGACTGTTAGATGCAAGTGGGAAGAAGCGACGGTTCATTGACCTTTTGTGGAAATGAGCAATGTCCCCAAACCCATCTTTTTTCTTGGTTGTTGAGAGTTTCAAAGGAAAGGACGTATGGATCCACTACAAAACATTTCTGCTTACATGCTTCGATTTTTGCAATTTTCATCAAGGAATTGTGGAAATCAAAGGCAGTCCAAATAAATATGGAAAAAGAACTTGCAAATATTCCTAAGTGTCCTTACAGAGTTTGTGTGATGATCTAACTAACATCCAAGGGAACTGGCTAAGAAGAAAGAACACCCAGTCAAATCACAGAGGTGTAAGATGTGAGAACTGGAAAGGAAGGCCCTTTCGAATCAATCTCTTCATTCTTTAGGAAACTGCAACAAGTGACATGTGCAAGGCTCTGGAGTTGGCAGCGGTGACTCAACTAGAAGTAAGGTGTTCAAAACCCTCTGGGCCCTGGTGAAAGACTAAATGACTTGCCCCAAAGATCAGGAATTAAGACTAGGACATCTGTTCTCGCCACTCCTATTTGACACTGAACTGGATCAGACCTAAATATAAGAGTTACAACTCTCAGAGTAAACCTCTCAGAAAAAAACAGGAGTTTTTGTGACCTTGAATTTGACCACGTTTTCTTAGATACAAAACCAAAAGCAAAAAGTTACAAAATAAAAAAATAGAAAATTGGACTTCATCAAAACTAACAACTTTTGCACTGCAAATACTACTACTAGGAAAGTGAACAAACCCACAGGATGAAAGAAAATACAGTCATGTGTTGGACAAGAATAAGTTCTGAAAAATGCATCATTAGGCAACTTCGTTGTGCAAACGTCAGAGAATACTCAAATGAACCTAGATGGAATAGCCTACTACACACCTAGGCTATATGGAATAGCCCATTGCTCCAAGGCTACACACCTGTACAGCATGGTACTGTACTGAGTACTGCAGGCAACTGTAATACAATGGTATTTGTGTATCCAACCATATCTAAATGTAGAAAAGGTATGGTAAATGGTATAAAAGATTAAAAATTCCACCTGTGAAAGGCACTATCACGAATGGAGGCTGCAGGCCTAGAAGTTGCTCTGAGTATATCAGGGAGTAAACGTGAAGGTCTAGGACACTCCCGTACACCAGGGTAAACTTCATAACCATGGCACATTTAACCTTCACTAAATTTATTTTTAAAATGTTCTTTCTTCAGGAAGTTAACCTTAGCTTACTGTAACTTTTTTACTTTATAAACTTTTAATTAAAAAAAAAAAATATTTCTTTTTTTTTTTTTTGAGACACGGTCTCACTCTTTTGCTAAGACTAGAGTGCAGTGGTGTGATCACAGCTCACCGTAGCCTGGAATTCGGCACAGACACCATCCTGCCTCAGCCTCTTGAGTGGCTAGGACTATAGGCAAGTGCTACAATGTCTGGCTCATTTTTAAACTTTTTGTAGCAATGAGGTCTCACTATGTTGCCCAGGTTGGCAAAAATATTTTCTTTTTTTATATTCTTATTCTTTAAGCTTTTTTCTATTTAAAAAATTATTATTTTTTTTTTACTTTTAAAACTTTTCATTAAAGACAAAGATAGACACACATTAATCAGCCTAGGTCTTCAGGGGCAGGATCATCAGTATCACCATCTTCCACCTCCCCATCTTGTCCCACTGGAAGGTCTTCAGAGTAATAAAATGCATGGAGCTGTCATCTCCTATGATAACAATGCCTTCTTTTATAACACCTCCTGAAGGATCTGCCTGAGGCTGTTTTACAGTTAACTTTTTTGTTTTTAGTAAGCAGAAGCATACTTTCAAATAATGATAAAAAGTAGAGTAAATCCATAAACCAGTAACATAGTCATTTATTATCATTACCAAGTACTACGTACTGTACATAACCATATGTGCTATATATTTACACCAGCATCACCACAAACATGTGAGTAATGTATTGCGCTGGATGTAATGATGGCTACATAAGGCGAGGTGACAGGAATTTTTCAGCTCTATGATAATCTTATGGGACCATAAGATTATAATGTGGTCCGCCTTATATATGTTACAATGTGGTCTGTCACTAACTGAAATGTTGTTATGCAGAGCATGACTCTATTTGAAAATCATATGCAGCTGTCCCTTAGCATCCTCAGGGGCTTGGTTCCAGGATCCCCTTTGGGGATCAAAATCCATGATGCTCAAGTCCCTTATATAAAACAGTGGAATATTTGTGTATGACCCACACACATCCTCCACATGCTTCAAATCATCTAGAGATTACTTACGATACCAAATACAATGTAAGTGTTATGTAAATAGTTATACTTTATTTTAAAATTTGCATTATTACACTGCTATTTTTATTGCTTTTCCCTGCATATTTTTGACCATGACTCAATCAGAGGCTGCAGAACCCATGGATATGGAGGGCCAGCTATACCTGATAAGGGACTTGTATACAGAAAACATTAAAAAATTCCTACAGCTCTAGAATAAAAGGCATATAACCCAATGTAAAATGGGCAAAGAATTTGAGCAGATATTCTCCAAAGAAGATAAACAAATTGGCAATAAGCACATGGAAAGACAGTCAACATAATTAGCCATTAAGGAAAGGTAAAGCTTCACACACACTAGGTCTAATAAAAAAGACAGTTCCAAGTGTTGGTGAGGACTGGAGAAACTGAAAGCCCTACACATTGCTGGTAGGAATGTAACATGGTTTCTCTGCTTTGGAAAATGTTAGGAGTTTCTCACAAGATCACAGAGTTGACATGTGACCCAGAAATTCCACTCCTGGGCAGATTTGCGAGAGAAATGAAAGCCTAAATCCATGTGACTTGTACAGGTAAGTCAAAGGAAAGCTCACAGCAACATTATTCATAATAGCCAAAGGTGGGAAAACCTCAAATGTCCACGTTTGTGAATGACTAAATAAAATGTATTATATCCATACAATGGAATATTATTTGGCAGTAAGAATAAATTAAGTACGGATCAGCTCCAACACAGTTGAACCTTGAAAACATTATCTAAGCTAAAGCAGCCAGCTACAGAAGACCATATATTGTATGATTCCATTCATTTGAAATGTCCAGAATAGGCAAATCCATAGAGACAGAAAGTAGATTGGTGGTTGCCTAAGACTAGACGGGGCAGAGAGATGGAGAGGGGCTGCTATAATCAGTATGGAGTTTTTTCTCCTAGTGTACAAAAGTATTCTAAAATTAGAATATGGTGATGGTTGTATAGCCCAGTGAATTACTAGAAAAAAAAAAGAACTGTACCCTTTTTGAATGAATTGTATGATATGTGAATTATATAACAATAAAGCTATTTTTTAAAAAA
Source organism: Hylobates moloch (assembly GCF_009828535.3). Taxonomy (NCBI): domain Eukaryota; kingdom Metazoa; phylum Chordata; class Mammalia; order Primates; family Hylobatidae; genus Hylobates; species Hylobates moloch. The sequence goes on from NW_026652285.1 coordinate 103,845,198, forward strand.
AGCCCACTGGCAGTCTTCCTTTATCTCAGCATTATTACAACCGGTTCCAGTGTCTGAAAACATCTTATTAATCGATTTATTTAAACCTGTCTCCTCACAAGAATGCAAGTTTGGCTGGGCGTGGTGGTTCATGCCTGTAATTCCAGCACTTTGGGAGGCTGGGGCGGGAGGATCACTTAAGCCCAGGAGTTGGAGCCTAGGCAATAGAGTGAGACTTCATCTCTACCTACAAAATATTAGCTGGGCATGGTGGTGCACACCTGTAGTCCCAGCTACTCAGGAGGCTGAGGTGGCAGGACTGCTTGAGTCCAGGAGTTAGAGGCTACAGTGAGCACTGCACTCCAGCCTGGGCAACAGAGCGAGACCCTGTCTCAAAAAAATAAAGGCTTGGGGGACAAGTTTCCCGAGGACTGTACCTGTCTTGTTCATGCTTGTTTTCCCAGTGCTGACGTGGTAGTTGGCGCATAGAAGATAATCAGTAAACATACATTCAACAAATGAAGAAACCAACCAACAACAAAAATATCCCAGGAAGAAGACTGCTTCTTTCAGTAACAGCAGAAAATACTTGAAATTGGCTGAAAATTAAGCAATAAAACACTGTCCTACGCAATGGAAAAATAAATACCTGTAGTTTTAAAAATAAAAAGCACTCCCTCTGTCAAGTTTTTCCAGCAATTTAGTACAACAAAACAAAACAGAAAACCAAACAAAACAACCCTCCAAATAAACAGCATGGCACCTTGCACTACACGGCTCTCACTCTGTCTACCATTGCTGCATGCGACTTAACAAGGCCAAAGTTCAATTCCCTTGCTAAAGACCTTCCAGGTGGCCAGACAGGATCAGATAAACTATCTACCCTTTGCAAATTACCTAGGCACCCACTGCACTCTGGACCAAAGAGAAAAGCCAGGGCCTGACCTGCATTCACATATGGTCAAACCAAACAGCTTCACAGCTGTGTGATGGCCAGAGCTGCAGAAAGCCCTTCTTAGTCCCCAGATGGGGACACAAGTCAACAGGAAGCTGCTGCACCTGGCTAGCTCACCTGGAACAGCTCAACAGGGTGAGGAGGCTCTCAACACCAGCCCTCATATGTCAGCAGTCATCCCTCGCATTCAAGTGAACTGGGTTGGTGCGACTTCTCCCACTCCCCTCTGTCCTGCCTCTTCTCTCTCCCCACCCAAGCAGGGTGGATCCCATTTACAGTTTATACTTCCTTCTTTATACTTCAACATGGATGTGAACAGTCTAATCCTTCATGTGATGCTTAAGAGGGTGTGCACTGTTAGCCAGGCCTGGTGGTACGTGCCTATAGTCCCAGCTACTCGGGAGGCTGAGGCAGGAGAATGGCGTAAGCCTGGGAGGCGGAGCTTGCAGTGCAAGATTGCACCACTGCACTCCAGCCTGGGTGCCTGCCACCACGCCTGGCTAATTTTTTTGTATTTTTAGTAGAGACGGGGTTTCACCGTGTTAGCCAGGATGGTCTCAATCTCCTGACCTCATGATCCACCTGCCTTGGCCTCCCAAAGTGCTGGGATTACAGGTGTGAGCCACCGCGCCTGGCCAAAAAATTTTTTTAAAGGGGCGTGTGCACTGGAGTCAGAATGCTTGCATTCAAATACTTACACATTATCTCTCTAAATCTTTCCCTCATTTTGTCTGGAAAATGAGTGAGATAACATTGTATTTCTTGAGATGGCTGATGTGATGTAGATTAAATGAGATATTTACTGTGGATAACGCAATAAGGTGTTTCACAAGATGCCTGGCACACGGCACCTGCTCAACACAAGGAGCTTGGATGCATAGCAAGGTCAATCGATTCCAAATTCTTATTTCCCAGCTGCTTCCAGATCTTCATCCAGTTATTCTGCAACACTGAACATTTAACTCACTATCCTAAGTAAATGAGGACCTTATAAATGCTCACTCTTCTCTTCCTTTGGCACTGAGCCAGAAGTCTCAATCTGGCCTTTAGCCTATTAGTCTATTTCCCTCTTTGGGTTACCTGCCTCCCTGCATACGAATCCTATTGCTGTCCTTACCCCATGTCTTCTGATGGCGGCCCCACAGTGTCCCTAAAAGACACAGCCTCTTCCCTTACCAGGCAGGTTCCCAAGTCAGATGGGCTGTCAGAGCAGTTTCCTAATCCATGCGACTTCTACCCTGGTAAGTAGGACTGAAGCAGGGAAAGCAGACACAAATGGGGAAGTCTGGGCAGGATGCGTGGGTTCTCTGGCGGTCAAAGATGTTCAGGCTGGGTGAGCCAACTTCCGCTTTCTCCACCGTCTACTGCCCTGAGTTGCTGTTCAGGCAGGCATGGGGCTGAGGAGATGGCAAGATTCACAACTGCGCCGTCATGACCAGGGCGGAACTGGGGTAGACAAGTGAGGTGTAGAGGTCGATCACCAAAAAACCCTCTCAGGTTCACGCAAGGGCCGGGACCAACTAAGGGCACCTCTGCCTATGAGCTGTTGACGGAACTCAAGAGGTTTATTATTGCACTCACAATTCTCGTCTGCCTTGGGCACAGCTGGGAAACCATGTCAGCACCTAAAGACAGTGGAATGCCTACCAATAAATCTCCCTCCTCAGGGTATCTGCCTCAGAACAGCCAGCTCTAGCACAAGAAGCCATAAATCAGGCAGAGAGAAGAGATTCTTTCAAATGACAACCAACCTTCTCAATGCTGGAAATCGAGGACAGCACTAACTAGGACAGTATGTTTGTTATATTCTTCTTGAAACCTTGGGTTAGCAGCACAGGCTTCAGGTGATTCTCAAGGTCATTCACACTATGCCTTTAAGTGCTGAGGAGGTACTATAATGCCTTGCGACAGCAGGTGGGGGAGGAAACGACAGGTGCCCTCGCATGAACACTGTTGTTAGGGCAATCTTGCCAACAGCTCCAGACAGGCAGGCAGGCAGACAGACAGACAGACAGACAGACGCACTCTCCCTGCCCCTTTCTCATGCACGTCAATCATCTGAGGTGGAGGGCGACGTGAAGGGAGTGTTCCCACATGACTGCTGCGTCGCAGGCAGTGCCACCAACCACTCTCTTGCTATTCCACTGCTTTTCACACTTAGGAAGTTACACTGTAGATTTTGTATATGCGTCTTTTTAGTAATTTTCTAGAACTGAAGTTAAAACAAAAAATTTAAAGATTTCATACAAATATATATACATAAGTTATAGGGAATGAATCAAATCCAGACACCCACCATCTGGCCTAGCAAACAGAACCTTCTGCAGTGATGGAGGTGGCCGGTACCTGAACTGTCTAACACGACAGGCACTAGTGGCTACTGAGGCCTGATTGTGGCTGCTGTGGCTGAGGCACTGAACTGTGAGTTAACTGTGTAAACAGCCCCTGGGCTGGTGACTGGCACACTGGATGGTACAGCTCGAGAAGCGGATGGATTCCACTGGTGCCGCCACGTGCTCCTCTGCAGCCACACCTCTTCCCTACAGGCAGCCCAACTCTGACTTTCAGACTTATCATCCCTTACTTTTCAGGACAGTTTATATCGACATATACAGTTTAACTTATAAGTTTGTGAATGTTAACTAAGTGATGGCATACTGTAAAGATTCTCACACTCTTGCTTTTTTACTCAATAGCAGGCCTGGCACTCAGGCATGCTGGGGTGTATCAGTGATTTCGTTTTCAATGCTGAGAAATTCCGTAGATTCCATAATCCCAGCTTTATTTATCTGCTCTCCTGTGAGTGGACGCTGGGTCACTTCCAGCATTTTTGCTTTAATAAACAATGCTGCTCATACATGTCTCCTGGAACACATGCCAACAGTCCTCTAAGAGCAGAACGGCTGGATTGTAGGGTATATGCCACATTGATTCTTACAGATATTGCAAAATGATTCTCCCCAGTGGCTATGCCACTTTACAGTCCCACTAGCAAGGTTAGGAGAGTCCTAGTTGCTCCATATTCCTCCCGGCACCTGGGGTTGCCAGACATGCACACTTTCCCACATGGCCACGTCTAAGAAAGGACACAAAAGTCCTCCTTCATCTGGAAATGCCAATACTGGTGTACTTTATTGTGATCTATCCAATCTGTGAGAGCAACTTCAAGTTCACCTGAACTTAAGAACAGAAAGCCTCAGACTCCTGCTCCATGTGACATTCACCCCAAGGTCAGAGACTCCCAATGACTAATCTGCTAGTCATTCCTTCCAGAGGAAGGGTGGCTCATATGAGCTCACAAACAATTTCTGTATAAATGACTGTGATGTTACCAACAGCAGCCACTTTCTTGGGCAACCATCGCAGGCTACAGATCTGGCTGTCGGATGAATGTCCTTCTCTACCGAGAGAGAAAGAGGATGGGCCGGAGGAGAGGATGTAGCCTGCTCACAGAATCATGTCTCAACAGAAAACCAAGCAGAACAGAAAGACATCAAAGCCAACCCAATTTCTTCAAGTGGTCTGCCAGATGCCAATATTTCAGTCTTAAATTTTTAACTTGCCCCTTGGCCAGGCTTAACAATGGTCTCTGCCTGTTGCTGACAAATGTGGCTATCAACTGGCCTTCTTTCTGTGTCACTTGCAGCAGCAGCTGGGATCCCAACTTAGCAGTGGTTTCTGTCTCAGCTTAATCTCTCACCAGGGACGGCGGGGAGTCTCTAAACATCAGCCACGCAGGATCACAAAGTCAAGGGCAAGGTGGACAACTTCGAGGCAGCCAATCTTGAGAAACGCTGTGGCTGCTAATTCCTCAGTCCCTGTCTTCTACTGGGCTCAGAAGTCGAGCACTGGGAAGGATTTAGAGATCACTTATTTAATCCACATTCCCCATTTTCCAAATGCATAGAAAGGACAAATGGAGTGGAGGCGTGATTAAGGACATTAGGAAGGGCTTTTTTAAAGATGAGGATTTCAGATTTTTTAAAAGTCTTTTCACTTGTCTAGGATTTTGTGGACTGCAAGGTAAAAATGGAGACAGAAGGCTGTGGGCACAGGAGGCAGCACAGCTGAAGGCTGTGGGCACAGGAGGCAGCACAGCTGAAGTCTGTGGCTTTTTTTTTTTTTTTAATCTATTTATTTATTTTATCTTGAGACCAGGTTACGAGACTGGCTAATTTTTGAATTTTTCGTGGAGACGGGGTTTCGCCATGTTGCCTAGGTTGGTCTCGAACTCCTGGGCTCAAGGGATCCTCCTATCTCAGCCTCCCAAAGTGCTGGGACTACAGGCGTGAGCGTCTTTGTTTTAACTTGAGCTCGGCCACTAACCTGGGCAAACTTTTTACCCGAGCCTCCGTTTCCTCACCTAGAGGAAAGCCATAGCCACAGACCTAGCTCCTCCTCAGGTAATTGTGGGGATTAAATGTGACCCGTGAGTAAAGCATGTAGCCAAGGACCTCATATATAGCAAATACTTAATACATGGCAGCTATTATTGTCATGTGATAACCTTGTCAGGTCTCTGCCAACACTTAAAAAGGCAAAAGCTAAAAATAACCTCAGTCTAGTCGAGCCAAAAGCAACCTGGAGTTATATTTTTCTTTTTTTTTTGATGTGGAGTCTCACTCTGTCGCCCAGGCTGGAGTGCAGTGGCGCGATCTCAGCTCACTGCAAGCTCCGCCTCCCAGGTTCACGCCATTCTCCTGCCTCAGCCTCCTGAGTAGCTGGGACTACAGGCTCCCGCCACCACGCCCGGCTAATTTTTTGTATTTTTAGTAGAGATGGGGTTTTACCGTGTTAGCCAGGATGGTCTCGATCTCCTGATTTCATGATCCGCCCACCTCGGCCTCCCAAAGTGTTGGGATTACAGGCATGAGGCACTGAGCCTGGCCTGGAGTTATATTTTTCTAACAACTTTCACATCGAAAGATCCTCTGTCTTACTTAATACACAACTATTCCTGTTAAAACAGAGGGAAAACAATATTTGAAGTTTTGCAATTCCAAAGACTCTTTTGTCATGAAAATCCATTCCTACTACCCAATTGTTCAGGCAGTCTACTGGATAACTATGACACTGCTAATGGGAACATTAAGCCTATCTTTTAAAAAATTTTCAAACAATCTCATTATAAAAATCCAAGCACTGTAAAAATACATAACGTAGAAGGTAAACATTTCTCATAACTCCACATACAGCAGAACTATTTTTTTCACTTTTTTTTTTTTTTTTAAACAACAAGCCATTGTGGGCATTTTCCAATGTGAGTGCAGTTAATGGCTGCATGATGCTCTGCTGGATGGCGACCACAGTGTATTTATGCAGTCAGGCCCCCGAATGAATACATTCTAACTTCTGCTCTTCAAACAATGCTGCGTTGATGAACACCCTCAAGCTGGCCTGTCTGCGCCCTTGTATGGTGAGACAGACTCCTAGGGATGGAGTTGTTCGGTCACAAAGGACGGGTATGGGAAGCTGGATGCGACATAGTCAAACTGTCCCGTACTGAGCTGAACGCAGCCAGCACTGCCTGCCCCAGAGTGGGGCCCTGGATGGCGGCAGAAGGGGTGAGGAGGGATTCTGGGTCCCGGGGCCTTCTCGCCTATGCAGGAAACCAGGCTTTACCTTGGATTTGGGTTAAGTTCTGACAGAACCACCCTTTTCATTTTATTTGCATAACTGGTAAGCATTACAAAGGGATTCAGAATCACAAAAGGCAACATTCAAATGGCCAATAAACATATAACAAGGTGCTCAATGTGTCATCAGGAAGCAGTACATTAAAACCACAGAGCTACCACAACAAACATGCCTGAATAGATAAAAAGAAAAAACAGGGAACACTATCGGTGAGGATGAAGAGAAGGGGGACTCTCTACCCTGCTGACTGACAGCCACCCACTATGGCTGAACACATCCTTCCTCTCCAGCCCAATAACTCCACTCCAAAGGACGCCTGTGTGAGGTCACCATCAGACACGTACCAGAATATCACAGCAGCGCCCGGTGAATGCCTGTCGACAGCAGGACGGGTGAACCGTGGCACTGTCGCACAGTGGAATACCATGCAATCGACACCCACGACATGGATGGTTCTCATGAGTGTAGAGAGAGGCCAGATTGAAAAGAGTATGTTTTATACGATTCCATTTATATAAATGCAAAACAGACAAATTTAATCTATTATTTGGGGATTCAAGATAGTGGTTATGCTCGGGGAGTGGGGGGTGGTTAACTGGCAGGCGACATGAAGCAGTGGGCTTCTGAGGTGATGGTTATGGCCTGTTTCTTGATCTGGGGGTTGGTTGTACAAGTGTGTTCAACTTGTGAAAATCCTGCAAGCTATCTACATAAGGTATGTGTATATACTTTCTGATGTATAGTATATTCCAATAAAAAGGTGAAATAAACTAGATACAAAGGTCTAAGATTCTTCTGAAAAAGAGCCCACATGATTTTTATATGGGTCAGATTAACAACTGCAAAGTTCATTTACAACTTAAGGAAATTCCATTCCCTAAAACAAACAAATGTATTTACCCATGAATATTCCAGAATGAATATCTTCCCTAAGAACTCTGAATTGACTATCTCAGGAAGAGCCTGTGAATATCTCAGGAAACTTTTGTTTCGTCTTTTTAAAAATAATAAAAGATAACACCTACATAAATGTATACATTCTTAGGATCTTAAATCACCAGTAAATAAACATTTTCCAATCTCTTCTCCCTTATTGTATGAAAAATTCTAGGAACTTAATATAAATACAATTGAATCTTATAATGTTTTATGTTTAACCAAGATTGAATCAATATACTTTTAATAATAGTATCTATCTCATGAGGTTCGCCTAAGAATTAAAACCAAAACTCATTCAATGACTTTTAGGCATCTCATCTGTGCCTTACATCAGCGGTGAGGCCCCACCCACCCGGCCTGCTCATACACTGCACCAGCCATTCTCTCCTCTCCCCACCACCAGGTTTCCTTCTGCTGTGTGTCACTTCACGTCTGCACATACACATGTTAGATCTCCCCCATCTTAAAAACTCAAGTCCTTAAGTCCACCTTCTCCTCCAGCTACTCCCACGTTTGTTTCTCTAAATTGCAAAATCACTTGAAAGACTTGCCTATATGCTGTCTGCAGTTCCTTTCCTCTTATTCTTCATTTTCCCCCAACATTTTATTTTTTGAGACAGGGTCTTGCTCTGTTGCCCAGGCTGGAGTACAGTGGTGTGATCCCAGCTCACTGTAGCTATGACCTCTGGGTCTCATGTGATTCTCCTGAGGAGGTGGGACTACAGGCATGCGCCACTATGCCTGGCTAATTTTTTTTTTTTTTTTTTTTTGACATGGAGTCTCACTCTGTCACCAAGGCTGGAGTGCAGTGGCACGATCTCAGCTCACTGCCTTCCTGGTTCAAGTGATTCTCCTGCCTCAGCCTCTTGAGTAGCTGGGATTACAAGCACGCATCACCATGCTTGGCTAATTTTTTTTGTATTTTTAGTAGAGACATGGTTTCACCATTTTGGCGAACCTGGTCTCAAACTCCTGACCTCAAGTGATCTGCCTGTCTCGGCCTCCCAAAGTGCTAGCCACCACGCCCAGCCCTGGTTAAGTTTTGTTTGTTTTGTAGAGATGGGGTCTCACTATGTTGCCTAGGCCGGTCTCGAGCTCCTGGGCTCAAGTGATCCTCTTGCCTCAGTCTCCCAAAGAGCTGAGATTACAGGTGTGAGACTCCACGCCTGGTTCCAACGTTGTATTTTGGGAAAAAAAAAAAAAAATCAAATCTATTGATGTGCTGAAAGAATATTATGAAGCAAACATCCACATACCCTTCACCTAGATTCGCCAACTGTTAACATTCTGCCATGCTCGCTTTCCATCCCTTTTCTTCCTCTCACTATCACAGAAACACACATGCAAATTTATTTTTCATCAAAGCAACTGAAAGTTGCACACGTTATAACACATCTCTAAATACTACCAGCTGTCTCTCTCCTAGGAACAAGGACATTCTCCTGCATAAATAACATAATAACATTATCATACCCAAGATATTTAACACTGACATAGTATTTGCTCCATAAGCAAATTTCTCTAATCAGATTCTCTATAGCTTTTTTTTTTTTTTAAATCCAAGATCCAATTAAGGAGCATACATTGCATCTGGTTGTCATGCCTCTCCAATTTCCCTTATCTAGTCTGGAGGCAGAAGGGAGGGGACTGGCTTTTGGACGTTGATATATTTTGAAAAGTGCCTGCCAGTTGTCTTGGAGGAGGTCCCCTGTAAGTTGGATCTGCCTGTTCCCTGTCATGAGATTCAGGTAATACATGTTTGGTAAACACAGTTTCTGGGTGGTATGTGCTTTCTACTGTATTATTGATCAGTTATTGATAATGCTAAGTTCGATCACTTGGTTAAGGTGGTATCTGCCAAATTTCTCCACTGCGATGATATAGTTTCTCCTTTGTAACTAAAAAGTAATCTGTATTGCAATTTGAGATTTTAAGCATCTTGTTCTCTAACAAATTTTCACTGCATAGTTTGGCATCCACTGATGATCCTTCTGTGAATCTTTATTTTACTGGTGGTTACACATTGGTGATTATGAATTATTCCTCGATATTTGTTGGCTGGCATTCCTTTATAAGTAATAGGCCCCCACCCCTTACTTTTTTTGGTATCACTATGGACCTGGGTGTTCACTTATTATTCAGTGTGTTATAATCCATTATAATCATGCCCTTTGATGTTCAAACTTCCAAACTTGGCCAGAGGGAGCCTCCATCAATCTTTGAACACTTCTTTGGTTTTTGATGCAAAAGAAGCTCCAGAATCACCCTGTACCTTCCCTACCCCATTTCTCAAGGAAATCAGCTTAGAATCTGCCATTTCTTTAATGTACCCTAGCTCCTTTTGGTGGGGAGTGGTATTTAGAAACCAAGATCTGGGCATTAGATGTGCTCATTGCCACTGGGATGTCACTGTTCTATGTCCTTTCAGTGGACAAAGCTAGGAGAGAAATATGTACATATATTTAATGTAAATATATAAAATTAAATATGAGTGTGTGTGTATATATATATATTTTTTAAATCATAAGTTAATACTGTTATTTCTTACTGCAAGCCAACACCACTGGGTTCTTCCTCCTTCCTTGATTCCATATTTGCAGCTCCCTTCCACAACAGTGAGAACCCTGGTTTCTAACATCATCAATCTACTCATTTGCCTTATCCTACAATAAACACAAAATTTCTTCAGAATTGCTACATGAATATCATTAACAACTACTAAAGGTAAAAGTTCAAGATTTCTTAGCAATTCTTTTAGTCCTTAGAATATATCCTGTGACGGGCATACAGCGAGTACTGAGTTCAAAAAGATATTCTAATTCTTTTTTCTGTGTGGGTTATATTATCATTTAATATACAGTTAGGTTTATTTTTACTGATACTCAATTTCAGGATTTTTTCTGAATTTGTAAAACATTTATATAGTTCAAAAGTTAAAAAACTACATCATTCCTGGTTTATCCCTCATTTACACAGAAATAAGTAGTATATCCATCCTTATTTCCTCTTCTTACAAATACTGTATTAGACATCCACAGGAGCCTGAATTAGGCAGTTCAAGGGAAGTGAAGGAGCCAGGTGAAGGCTAGGGGTATATATTCGGGAGATGTCGGCATATACACAGTACAGGAAGCTAGAAGACCAGTGGAGGCCCTCACGGACATGTGTAGATAGAGAAGAGGGCCAGATGACTTCATTGTTGGGTGGTCTCATTACACAACACAAGCTCTTGGTGATTCCCTTGGACATTTGACAGGTGGCTCAAACACAAGTCTAAAACTGTATCACTGAAGCTTCCTCCCAAACCTGCTTTGAGCACATCTTGGTAACAGGACATTTCACACTTCCAGCAGCTCAGGTTAAAATCCTTGACTCTTCTCTTTTGCTTGAGTCCATCCGGCAATCCTTTGGCAAATCCTGTGAGTTCTGCCTTAATGGTACATTCAGAATCCACCACTTCTCACCACGTGCACCACGGTCAGCCTGGCCAGTGCCATCTTTATTCCTCAAATGGACGACCGTGATGGCTTTCTAACTGTCCCCTGCTCCTTGCCTTCCCCATTCTCAACTCTGCAATCAGAGTAGTCCTTATAAGAGCTAAGTCTGGCTATGTCACCCTTCTGTTTGAAAACCTCTGATGGCATCTCTTCTCCCTCAGAGAGGCCCTGTGTGACTTGCACCCAACCATGTGCCGCCCCAACCAACCCCCTCCCCACCTCTGAGAGTAAGCCCTCCATGGTAAGCCTGTTCTCCGATGTCCACCAGATGGGGAGGCCTGACAAGTGCAAAGCCACTATGAGTGGTTGGGTAATGTTGGTCTAATCCTGGGACTCAATACTGGGAAGCTCACTGGGCTCTTAGAACAAGCTGCATCCCTTAAGGCTTTAGAAATCAAGGTGATATTTGGGTCCCCATCTATCTACCTTACTGTCTTCTTTTCCAACTTTCAGAATTCAGGGGACAGAGAAGGGTTCTACTTACTAGTCCTTTGAGACCCCAATGAGAGAATCAAATCTCATTCATTTTGGAATCTGGCACTTAGCCCAATAACTGGCACATCATAAAATAAATAAGTGCTTGTTAGCAAACAGATAAAAGAATCAATGAATGAACCCTGTAACAACCAACAGCTATGACATTCAGTCTACACCAGACGGTAATATCAGATTAGAGATGTAGATAAGATGGTTTATATGGATTTTTAATATCATTCTCTAAGTAGTTCTAGCACACGAGTCAGAGACAACTCACTCCAGAACTTTCTTTGGTGGGACGCTTCAGCCTGGGTTACTAGAACATCTGTTGTTCAAGCTACCTCCAGGGAATAGACAAGAAAGATTATACTGTTCACCCTCCTCCTCTAGGTTCTAATGGACTCTCTGGACCAGTACTATCCAATAGAAATATAGTGTGAACCACATATGTAATTAAAAAAAAAACCTGGATGTAGCTTGAACAACAGTTGAGACAGAGTCTCAACTTACCCTGTCCCCCAGGCTGGAGTGCAGTGGCAAGATCTCAGCTCACTGCAAACTCCACTTCTTGGGTTCAAGTGATTCTTCTGCCTCAGCCTCCTGAGTAGCGGAGACTACAGGTGCCTGCTACCACGCCTGGCTAATTTTTGAATTTTTAGTAGAGACAGGGCTTCACCATGTTGGCCAGGCTGGTCTCGAACTCCTGACCTCAAGTTATCTGCCCGTCTCAGCCTCCCTAAGTGCTGAGATTACAGGCATGAGCCACTGTGCCCAGTCTTAAAAATATTTTTTAATTAACCCAATTTATCTAAACTATTATTACAACATGTAATATAAAAATGATTAATGAGCTATTTACCTTCTTTTTCTTTCATATTAATCTGCTGTGGATTTTTTACTTCAGCACATCTCAGATGGCATTGGCCACATTTCCAGTGCTGCTGGACTAGACGCACAGCCTGGGCCCTCACCTCCTGTGATGGGACGGCTGGCACATGAAGCAAAGAGCCTTGGCCTGGTTGGATCTGCCTGCTTCAGGGTGGAGTGCTGAGGTCTTGAGGGTGGCACTTCCTGCTCGCCTTCAAGGCATTCTTTTTTTTGGAGAGTCTCACTCTGTCACCCAGTCGGAGTGCAGTGGCACGAACTCGGCTCACTGCGATCTCCACCTCACGGGTTCAAGTGATTCTCCTGCCTTGGCCTTCCTAGTAGCTGGGATTATAGGTGCCTGCCACCACGCCTGGCTAAGTTTTGTATTTTTAGTACAGACGGGATTTCACCATGTTGGTCAGGCTGGTATCAAACTCCTGACCTCCAGTGATCTGCCCGTCTCGGCCTCCCCAAAGCGCTGGGATTACAGGTGTGGGCCACTGCGCCCGGCCAAGGCATTCTTATTACCACTCAAAAGATGAGGAGACTGAGTCACAGGCGGCTTCCTGCTCGCCTTGGGCAGGGCTCAGGGTAGCACTGGAGTCCCAGGCTATGCAGCCCTCCCACACCCTCTTCCTACACGGAGGTACTGCCCCATTTCCTCCTCCACAGTACCTGGTACAGGGACAAAGATTGCTGGGTGATGGCCTCAAGAAATGTCACTGTGCAAGGTCTGGTGATGGAATGCATGGAAAAAGAGGCAGTCTTCTATTGTTTCAAGAGAAGAAATCTCTACCATCATAGCTTCCCAACATTCCAGACTGATTTTCTCTGAAGGCAGGGACCACGGTCATTCAAAGGGGAACTGCCGCCATGTCCTATGGCTATGACATGGGGCAAACGGAAGTGGCACTCATCTCTACACGCCTGGCCTAAGGCAGCCTACCCACGTATTCCCGTCCCACCCACATCTCAGATGGAAGGGAAAAGCCGTCATCTTCTGTGATGCTGAGTCAGCTGGCCTCCCTGGGGCTTGCTTTTCTCTGCTGTAAAATGGGAGTAGTGATCTTTACCTCACTGGGCCGCTGGGAGGATGTCATACAGTACTGCACATACAGTCAGTCGCTCAGCCCAGTCCTGGCACTTAGTTAACATTCATAAATGTCATCTGTGGCCACCGGACAGTTAAAAAATATACTACTTTTTGGGATAAATGCCACCATCTTTAGTGGACAGCTGTTATTTCTTAACATAACTGGCTTTAAAAATAGAGAAAAATTCCAGTAACTTAAGCATCTCCCAGGATTTAAACAGAACCCACAGCCCCCGTCAGGTAAACTTTTCCGTGTGAACAAAGCATGGAGACGATGTCCTGGGAGCCCCTCCCCTACCTGCCAGAGACGTGACGAGAATTCCCAGACTCGCTCCTCTCATAAACCACAAACGCCGCTCGAGGGGATGGAAGGGAAGCCTCTGAGACTCACAGCGGCTTCCCTCCTGGAGCCCGATCAAGTGGTTAAATCAGCAGCGGCTGTTTTTAAACTTCCCCTCAGAAATTTTTTAATTAGATGTTAAAATTTAGATTTTTAAAAAACTTACAATTTAAGAAATCCCCTTAGAAGCCAGGAGTGGGGCTTCTAATATGTGCGGAGCTCTTGGCATATGCCTGGTCCTCATGCTAACATCAGAGGGGAGGTATTCTTATTACCACTAAACAGATGAGGAGACCGAGTCACACGGGAGTCATGGACCTTGGCCAAGGTCACAGGGTTAAGTTTAAACCTCCCCTCCCCTCCCATTTTCACAGACAAGGTGACTGCAGCCCTAGCAGGTGTCCTGAACCACTCAAGGCGGCCTGTCCCCACGATGGCCTACTCCCAAGGAAGCATTTCTTTTCCATTACTGTTAGGCATTGACCTAGAGATTAAAACCACAGACTTCATAGGCTTCCTGAGATGTGAATTAGTCATTTCTCAGCTTTATTTTCAGAGGCAAAATGAAAAAAAGAGTGATGGTAAAATAACAGTTTATTCTGAGTAAACCACAGAGCAGAGGCCGGGGCACATCTCATCATCTGGAGGCAGAGCCCTCCCCCAGCCTTTGTCTTTTAGGTAGAGTTGTTTGGGGCAGTCTCCATGGCTGGGAGGAACCTGCCTGTTAGGATGGCTGCCAGCCTAGGAGGGGCAGGTGGAGGCAGCATGCCATCTCAGCACTCCAACAGTGCTCTGCCGGGGCCGCAGCCTCCTGCTCTCCAGCGCGGTGCCACCAGCAAAGCAGCCAGTCTGGGGGCAGGAAGGCCTGTCTAGCTGGGGCTGGGTCGTGGCGATGGAGCCCCATGGGCCTGCAGGCAGGAGGCGGCAGCAGATGGTCCCCACCTCTGCTGCGCTAGCCCTGCTCAGAGACTCTGAGAACTCACAGTTTGTCAGGCCACCCTCTGGGCCTTCAGAGGAAAAATAGCATTTTCATTCATCAGTGAGCACACATTCATGTACTTATCTCCCAGACAACAGGGGAAGGAGCTGGCAGCCACAATCCCTAGCAGCTTGGGACACTGCAGAAGGAGCACATGGGCAGAGAAAGAAGACAGTGAAGGGACAGGAGTCACCTCAAAAGTCCCTCCCTGTCACCTTAGGGAAGCAGGCTGCACTGGACAGTGCAGGTCAGACACTGCGTGGCATCCTCACTCATCCACCCCTTCACTCCATAAACATTTACACGCCGAGCACTTGCAAGGTGCCGCGGTCAGGAGGAGGCCCAGTTTACCACCCAGGCCCCCCTGCTCCCGAACGAGGGCAGTTCAGGCTCCTTCCTCCGAACTGGCGGAGAAAGCGTCAACTCGCCTCCCTCAGCCCTTTCTCCTCCTCATGTTCTGACATGACACCCAAGCGGGCAGAGGGCTGGGATAGAAGAGCCCACCCCGGTGCTACTGATACCATCTGACTCTTACTTCAGAGTTACTGGCCTAACCCCCATGGGAGGCTCCTGAGGGCCCTTGAGGTTCTGGGAAAATCAGAAGTCCTGCTGGTTTAAGCACAGCCAGAATTTCATTGCTTTAGAGCCTAAAATTCAATCCACTTCATTTCCAGTCAAATGTATTGGCCCCCACTATGTACAGGGAGTTGTATCAGGTGCTCAGTAACACAAGGCCCTGCCCACGTGGAGCTGGCAGCGATGACAATGGCCACACAGCAATGACTAGGACCACTTCTTGTGCAGCGAGCACCCAGCACCACCGCAGGCACTCAACAGGCCTCATCTCACTGAAGCCTCGAAGTGACCCTCCAGTACAGGTACCACTGTTTTCATGCCACAGACAAGGAGAGTGAGGCCGAGGAGTAAGTGACAGACCTGGATTTGAATCAGTTCTGCTTCACACACCAGCCACACGGTCTCCTAATTTAGTAGAGAGAGGAGTGAGTAAGTACCCTAAGCATGGTTCAAACAAAGCAGAATTCAAGTTGAGAGGAAGGAGGGCTCACGTCTGTTCTTGGCCCTGGAGGACTTTTCTTATTTCCTCTGGGTCAGTGTTCCACTTAAGTCAGCACCCACTCAGCGTGGGACGCTGGGCTTGGCTAGGATCACCACCATCCTGTCCCCACCCTGGCTTCCGAAGCAGATGCCACAATCTTGGTGTAGGCTCCTCTTCCCCCTTTTGAAGCCAAAGACTAGCAAATAAGCTGTTTATTAAGTGTGTTCACAACCTTGATCACCAGGGGAGTAAGTCACCGTAAGAGGAGAAGAAAAGGCTTTCTGGCCAGGACTGCTTGTAAAAGTGAATTACACCCTTCTGGAAAAGCCCAGGACCAAGATGGCTGGTTCACAGCAGACGCACATCAAAGACCTCCCGGCTGTGCTAGCACCTGGGCTAAAAATACTCTCAGCGCAAAACCTCGGGACTGTCTCCCGGCCTCAAGGAAGAGGCCAAAGTTACACACTGGCTCTCTGACTTGGGAGGTGGGATTATGGGTGCAACCAAGACACTATTTTTAAACAACCCCAAAAATAATGGGTTGGGGAAGAACATACATTTCAGTGATGCCTGGAATTGCCAACATTTGGCAAGAAAGCGGAGAAGGAGATCTCCCTAAGTCAGAAAGTCCTCCCTTTCTCACTGCCTTTATGCCTTAGCAGTCTGTGATCAGTTACAGAACTCGCCATACTGATTAAAGAGGCTCCTCAACCGAGTGTTTTTAAAAGACAGCCATCCCCCTTCCCTGGATCTTAGACTCAGCCAAATAGCATTCCTCTAACTCCCTCCAAATTACCTCTCTCATTTAACACTCTCTAAACCCCACACTGTCCGGAGAGTGCCCCTAGGAAAAACCAGGGGCAACCCAACTTCAAAAACTCAGTTGGCTGACTCTAGAATCCTCAGAGCAGGAAACAGTGATCGTTTTTCAAGAGGGAATCTCATTTTTCACTGCTATCCCTCAGCAGCTGTATCCTTTAAGTCTCCTGGAATTGAAGTTCTATTTTCAAGGCCCACATCCTCCACAGGAGGCAGCCTCCTGCCGTCTGTCTGAAGCCTACATCTCAGCCTGCCAGGGAGGAGGCATGGGCCACACGGTGGAAAGGCAAAGCAGAGATCTGTCTTTTCCAAGTCAGTTGTTGGAATCAGAACACACCTTCCCCTTGAAACAAAGTTAAAAACCAACTCCCAGTTCTGGGCCCGCCCGCAAAACTGGGGTTGCAATGTGGCCGCGCGCTTCCAAGCAGCCCGACAACACGGGGCCTTTGCTGCCACAGAGGTTCTGGGGGCACAGGAATGCAGGCTCTGCACTCAGGTGGTCTATAAGCTGACAAGGAAGTCAAGCCACCAACCCAGGGCTATGGCACACTGTGGGGTGATTCAAATGCTGGGGACACGTCGGGGTCCACTTTGTGAGAGATGCAGGAAAAGTTCATTAACGGAGGCCCTGGAACTGAGACTGGCAGACAGTGCGGGATGGCTGTGGAAAGTGCAGGGCAGTTGAGCTGGGGGAGAACAGGTGCCCTGGAGAGTTGTGGGAACTGGTCCTGGCCACTCGAGGGGTGGATCTGTGGATTACTCCCAATGCTGACGTTTACGATGCACAACCCATTTAGCACTTCCCAAAATCAATGTCATACATGAAAACATGAAACAGAAAATCTCAGAGGCCATGCATGTATTAAGGGTAATATCGTTTCATGAAACTTAATCACAACCAACTTGAAACATTTGAAGACCCTTTGCCCTGGAGTGTGGGGTGGAGAAACCCCCTCACTGGGCCAATAGGTGCTGCTGTAGGTTAGGGGTCATGTATGGTGGTCAAGACCGCAAACCTAGCCCGTAGCCAAAAGTTGCTAAGACACTTGGTTAGCTTCCCCTCCTGAGCCTGGAACTAAGGACGATGCACAGGTGCAAAGGCACGGGTGGGCATTTCAGAGAGGGAGAAGTAGCTAAGGCAGAGGCTAATAAGCTTTTTGACCCTGGTAAGAAACGTATTTTATATTACAACCAAGTACACAAAATATGTCAAAAATCTAAAGATTTAAATTCTATCTTACTTTTTCACTAGTTGCTATTTCACTGAATCAATTTTAGGACAACATTGTGTCTTCATCCTTCGTTCAGCTGAAAAGGGGCTGGGCATCAGATGACGGCATCGGTGTCACATGGGAGGGGGTCCGGATGCCAGCTCTTTAGCCCTAGTGCAAACCTAATGAATCTGATGAACTGGGGTCTCTGGGGAAGGGACCCAGGACACTGGGCTTCAACAGGTGGCCCTGCAGTGCTGGAGTGTGAGAAGCACTGCTTCAGAAGACAAAGGTCTGAGGTAACTGGTTGAGCTATTAAGATTTTCCACATCTTGGGCCAAAGACAGGGAGGGGCTGATGGCAAGCCCAGCAGAGCCCAGGGCACATGGGAAGTGACAGGCAGATGGGACCCTTTGACTTCGACGGCAGGGGAAGTTCTAATCTCATCTCAGATCAGAACATTCCTCAGGATAAGCCCCTCCTGGTTGGGAAACAAATCTGTAAATGCTGAACCTGGAAAAGGCCCATGTAGGGTAAGAGGGGGTGACCACCAGTTCCAGCCACCAATTCCAACTAAGCAGTCACCCCTACCAAGGAAATTTAGCTGAATCAGGCTCTTCTGGTAAAAGGCTCAAGGCTCAGAGCACCAGTCAGCCAGTATCTCCTGAAGCCCTACGGCGTGTGTGGAGTGACAGACATAAGAATCAGGGGGCCAAAGCCACCACTGAGCCCTGCTCTTCCTTCTGCTTCAGGGCTTGCTTGTTTATATTTGGCTGTAGACTTCGTTTAGCACCTACTTTGTGCTGGGAAAAAATGTGCTTTTTGCCCTCAAATAACTGCACTAAGTCAGTGATTCTCAGGAGAGGAGGGAGGTGGGTCAGAGTAACATGGCGTCTGGTCTGAAAAAGTGCACCCAAAAAACAATACATGTTCCTATTTGCAATCAGAAGAAAGCAAATCTGAACAAAATCTTTTAGTTTCTCTCATAGGAATACAGAGTAGATAGGGTGATTTTCAAATCAGAATTCCTAAGAGGCAGGGGCTGAAACATCAGTGTGTCCCAAATCAGGGCTGGATGAAAAGCCACCATGCCACTTGGCGTGCTAGGAGCAGGCCCAAAAGCTAGAGGTTGGCGTCCCAACTCCACTGCTGACCCTGCCCTGTAGATGAACTGTGTCCTCAGTGGAAAGCAGCATCTTTAAAGTTCTTTGAGCACATTCTAAGATGATAACCACCTTTTACATTTAAGATGGACTTAGAATTTTCTAAACAGGTAAACCAATTGGAACCAATTGTAAATCAATTGGAAGGGAAAGGAATTTGCTGAAGACCCTGTGACCCAAAGCACAGGTCTTCTGCAGATGGTTAGAAAGCAGGACATTCCTATCAACTCCATCTGTGCAGGTCTACAAAAGCCCCCCCTGCCCCGCCGCCCCACCCAACAGAGAGGAAAGTAGGGGCCAGCAGGAAGTCCAATGGTGTTGAGTCAGAAATTGCCAAGAGCCACCAAGTGACCATGAAGAAAAACATGCCGCTTCATTTTCCACCAGGTAGACGGGGCCCGTCATGTACTCATCGTGGCCTCTGTTTCCTAAAAGACGGTTTCATTCTGCAGCTGGTGTCTGCCAGTCCCCATGTCCTCAGATCTAAGGGTCCCTTGATAATAAAAATATGGAACTCGGAGAGCTAGTAGACATGTTTGCAAATGCATGACAATCCGTGGAATGAATCTATAAATGGGTCTCTAAACTCTGTAAAAAGCAGAATGATGGGGGCAGATAGTTATGAACATTGTTCGAAGCCACCTTTGAAAGCATTTTTGATTCTAACTTTTGCTTTACAAATTGAAGCACCGCCGTAGAGCAGGGATTGGGATATATCTAGTTTCTTTATAATAATATTTTCATGTTCTTTGTGGTGGGGGTTGAGAGCAGTGTTTTTAAATTTTTTATCAAAACAAAAATACTAGCACAGAACTATGTGTCCTGAAGCTTGTTAAAATCCGGGGTGCTTCAAACGGGGCTTGCCGCTTTCAACATTCATTTCTGAGGGCAATGAACCAACTACGTAAAGACCAGTCTGAAAATGCTCAAATAGGCGGCTTGCAGAGCACGGTTTTGCTTTAAAATTCTGCCCTCTTACCCAAAGCAGTCAGCCTGGCTTGAAAAGGAGCTCAGACCTCTGTGTTATGAACGGGCCCTGGTCCAGTTCCCCAAGGCGTGAGAAGCCACCACTGTGGTCCCTCTCCCTTAGGTGCAAGGAAATCTAGGTCTCTACACTCGGCTCAGGAGAAAACCGTTCCCCTGCATTGTTTTGGGCGGCTAGGGCTGGAGCTCTGGCTGCTTGGGTGGTGGGCTCGTGGAGATGGGAACCGCTGGATAGAGTCCAGTCTGGTGACTGCCTCCCTGACACAGCCCACCTGCTCCAGTTCAGACGGCCTTCCCACCATCCCAACCTGAAGAGGGATCCCTAGAAGGAAAGTCCAATCTGAGCTGGCTGCCTGCTGAGGAAAAGCCTCTGTCCTGTCCCCTACTCCTCAGAGAACAAGAAACCCCCCGGAGGCGCGGGGAGGGCAGACCTGAAGCATCGCTACTGGGGTCAGGGGACAAGTGCTACACAAGCGAGGCCAAAGACTCCTAACCAAGTCTGGAGAGAGGGGTGGGGTGGCCTCCCCAAGGTGAATGCTTAAACCTGGGTCCCCAGAAGCAGACTCCTGGGACGTGCAGGGACACTGGGGGGGGGGGGGGGGGAGGGGAGCAGCTGGGGGGGGGGGAGCAGCGGGGAGGGGGGGAGCAGCTGGGAGGGAGGGAGCAGCTGGGAGGGAGGGAGCGGAGAGAAGGCACGCGTCATAGCCCTTTCCACAGAGGGTGGTGGGGGGTGGTAGCAACTGTGCTTGCCACCAAGAGGAAACTGGCTTAAAAAGAAGCTGGTGAGATTTGCTGCACTTGGCTGGATTTGCACTGTATTTCTCGTGGGGATGAGGCATGGACCGAGGGGAAAATGCTCCCAGCAGGGGGATGAGCACATCTGGAAGGCCCCAGCCCAGCAGGGTCAGCTGAACAGGGGACCTGACTCAGGGAGGGCAAGAGCCAGGGGCTGGGTGAGGCTGCGGAGGAGGACTCTGCGGGAGCAGGGAGCCCGGCAGCTTCCTGCGGGTGCTGGGACGTGCCGTCCACAGGGTTCACGATGTGTTTTTTCTTCACTAGCCATGAGAAAGGATTAATTCAGAAATCTAAAAATGGTCCCCAACAGGCTGAGAAGCCAAACACCCACAAGCCACCTTCCACTAAGAGATGAATTACCAACGTACTGGTGGTCCTGTTATTTAGATAAAAATGAATTCCCCAACCTTGTCTTACAGCAAATTGCCACAAGGCAAAATCCAAAGTAAGCACACACCATTATCCTGCCCCTGTACCAGGAAAGCCCCCGGGGAATGAAGGTAGAGAAGAGGAATTTAAGGCAAGGGTTAGTCAGGAGCTAGTCTACCTCTTGCTCCTCAAAAGACAGCCGTAATTTACTGAGCACTTAATATATGCCAGCCCTGACAGGCAGACATTAATTGCCATTTTGCAGATGAAGAAACTAAAGCTCAGAGAAAAGAACTAGGTGCAAGGTCACAGCATGATTGGGAAACAGCCTGAACTCGAACTGCTCAGTTTGACAACAAACTCACAGTCTTTTTTTTTTTTTTTTTTTTAAATCTTGCTCTGTGGCCCAGGCCAGAGTATAGTGGCATGGTCGTAGCTCACTACAGTCTTGAACTCCTGGGCTCAAGGGATCCTTCCACCTTGGCCTCTCAAGTGCTGGGATTATAGGCTGGCCTCACAGTCTTAATCATGACAATAAAGTGCCTTCCTTAAGTGGAGCTGGTGGCCATGTCTTTTAGAATGGGGAGGTGGGCACCAACAGTGCAATGGAAGGGATGTAAAAGAAAACCGTGGACAGGAGGCGGCCACAATAACCTCCTTCTGTCCAAACTGAACAGCTTCTGAGGTGGGCACGGGCAGCCGCTGGGGGTTCTTCCCAGCGCACCCTGAGGAAAGGGGCAAGGTCTGTGAGGAAGTGAAGGGTCCCTCAAGTGTGCTCCCCTCACCCCAATCTCAGTGCCCACCATGGGACATGGGAATCACCTGTGTGGGGGACTGACTCCCCTTCAAGGCAGCTGAGCCCCAAGCACCCCGGCTGTGCTAAGGTCTCCAA
The DNA here is from genome assembly GCF_009828535.3 of Hylobates moloch. Taxonomy (NCBI): domain Eukaryota; kingdom Metazoa; phylum Chordata; class Mammalia; order Primates; family Hylobatidae; genus Hylobates; species Hylobates moloch. The sequence goes on from NW_026652285.1 coordinate 103,867,251, forward strand.
GATGGGCAAGAAAATCTGGGGACACAACTGCCAAACAATGAGAAAACTTAACTTTGCTCCCAGATCAACCACGTCCTTTGATGGGCAGCAGATGCCACAAAGAGTGGCTGGTGCAGCTAACACATACCTGGAAGGACACCTCCTGTCCTCTTGTCCTGTCCCAAGGTTGTCAGGCTGGGACGAAATCCCGAGAAAGAAATGGGCATGTGGTCACTACCATGGCAGACTGCCAGTTAGGGATATCAGAATAGATTTCTCTGTCCTCAAGTTAGGAAGTGAGAGGACAAACCTGGCCTTCTGTGTTGGTTCAGCCACTAATTGGTTTTGTCAATTAGGCAAAACACAATTTCTCTAAGCCTCTTTTCTCATCCACAGGCATCAGCCTAGTCGGCGGTTCTCAAAGTGTGGTCCTGAACCAACAATGACGGCAGCCTCACCAAGAGACTTCTTAGAAATGCAAATTCTTGGGCCCACGCCACACCTACAGAGGCAGACACTGGGGGTAGGCCCAGCAATCTGTTTTAACAAGCTCTCCAGGTGATTCTGACACACACTAAGTTGGAAGACCACTGGTCTAGCTGATGTCCCTTTTTATTGTTTTAGAAACCATCCTTCCTTACGGCCTCCTACTTGTAGTGCTACTGACTTCATTTCCCAACAAATATTTACAAAGTTTCTACTATGTGCTAGGAACTGGGGACACCAGGGGAACACACACGTCTGCTTTGTGTTTAAGTTCTCATCACAATGATCGTGAATGCACGCAGCCTGTTGGCTGGTTGTTTACTGAGTAAGCAGCACGACTGTATTTTCCAGCAACTTGCCTCTTTAGCCATGATATTCTTCCAAAACTTACTGTACTTTTAAAATTAAAGAGCTCTGCATGCAAGCAGAGAAGCAATGTGCTAACAAATACAATGTTACTGTACTGCTGTTGATTAAAGAAAGAGATTATGGATGTCCAATTAACATAAGCGCAGGAAATCAACTGGAAAATTTCTAGAAGGAAATATAGAAAAGAGTAACACAGACAACATTCCTTTCCCTAAAACTATTTTAGTGACTCACAGTGCTCACGGGTCTTGAATGTTATTCTAGGCACAAAATAACAAACACCAAGTGACATTTTTAGCAGTCCATTTTGCTTCAGGACGTATACACAGGAAATGCAAAAGCAAAAACAAAAGCTAAAATGCTCTACCCTAAGAGGAAAGACGCAACCAAACTACCATAATATTAAAAACAGGACTAAAATTAGCTTCCTCCCTTACGCTTAAGGGTCTTGCTAAAAACATCTGCCAACAGCTTTTCTTCCTCTCTCCTCTGCTCAAGCAGACCAGGGAAGGCAAATGAAACAGGCTCAGAAGACAAACAAGCGGCCAGCTGCTGCAGAGCTCGGCGTTAACACGAGTCTTGGTCTGCATCAATCCCACAAAGATTCACTCCAGGCCAGAACTACATTCTCCTAAGTCAAAACTACATCATGGGATTTGACCCTTTTGAGTAGAAGCAGAAATCAGAGTTCTCACCCAGAGCACAGGTCAACAAGCTCTTGTCTGCACTAGTTAAAACAACTCACCTAATAATTACTATAACATACTCACAGCTGTTTCTGCTTAAAATCGAGGTCAACGCAAACCACAGAGCTAATGTGCAAAGTTACAAAGCAATTCCTCCCCTAATGGTAGGTATTTATTTAGGCAACACTAAGCACACAGCAAATGAGACACTTTAAAAGCAAACAGAGTCAGAAGCTTAGAACTCAAGATTTACTGCAACTGAGTTGTATTTGTTTGGCTCTAAGTTTCCTAGTGGCAAAGGTAAAAAGGTAAATAAGATGCGTTTTGTCCATTAAAAGAAAGTACATAAACTCAACAGAAGAGGAACTTTTCCTAGCACAACATTCTAGAAGGAATTTCAAGAAGAATGTAAAGTAACTTTGAATCTGGTCTTCAACTTTGCTTTTACAAGATCTATGATGTTCTTCAAACAACAATTTAATATTTTCACTCTATAAAAAATCAATAGTCCAATAACTTTATATCAATACACATTTCTTAGAGAATCTAAACCACTAGTATAAGCCAGTGTGTGCTGTTTTCAGGAGCTCTAACTTAATCCAGCTGTAACCCCCAAGAACTTAACAGAAATATGTTCCTTCCCATCTATTTTTGGCAGAAGTGAGATGGTGGTCACATCAACACCGAGCTCTGAGGCCCAACGTTTGCAGCTCAGAGCAGTTAAGTGCTGATGACTAAGGCATGACACACACCCGTGCCCACAGGGACTGTCAGCACTGCAGGTACTAGCAGGACCTCAGGGGTACAAAAGGACACCCAATCAAACAACACACCAGGAGGCCAGCCTCCATGATGGGGGGTGCTGGGGGCACAGGCAGCCCTCTTCCTCCTCAGAGCACCTTTCTTCAGAGAACCAACAATCAAACAGGAGCCAGGACTGCACAGGGGAGGCTGGAGGGTTTGGTTTGACCATTTCCCCCTGCTTTTTATGAGTGAAACTGGATATGGTTTTGAAGGGCAGTAGCTAGACAAAACAGGCCAGCAGGAGCAGGACAGATCAAAAATGCAGGAATTCCTCAGCCTGGAGAAGCAAAGGCTAAGTGGCAGCAGTGACTGGGCGTGGGGGGAAATGATGATGAGAATCCTAGGGCAAACATGGCCGCAGGGTGCTGGAAACTCACACGAGGAAATCCCAACGGCGAACTCAATATTGACAAGGGAGGGCCACAAGCAGCTGTATAAAGGATAGATTATAAATGTCTAAAGATGCTACCTCCTTGGAAGCTGCAGCTGACCTCAGGGAAGACAAGCCCAAGGGGCCAGCCCCTGTCCTCCATGTGTCCTTCTATAAAAGAACACTGGCCCAAATGATGTGGGGTGCCCCTCTCTTCCACTATGACCAAGGAAACCTGTCAGTGCTACAAAAAGGAACCTCAGGAGCCCCTTTTGGCTTTGCCTGATGGGAAGAAAAAGGGAACAGTGGATTAGAAGCTCACCAAGGCTGTGATTCAGATGTTCCCATCCTAAAGTGATCTGACTTGGCTCGGATTTTTATAACATTAAATAAGTACCAGTAACAACTTGTGTAAGTCCTGAAATGTTTCGCATTGCCGCATAATGAAGTACACAAACTTACTGGCTTCCAACACACATTTATCCTCTCCCAGCTTCTGTGGGTCAGGGGTCTGGGTCCACGCACAGTTTAGCTCGGTCCCTGCAAGGCTGCCATGAGGGTACTACACAGCGGGGACTCCGCCAGGGAAGGGTCTTCATTCAAGCTGCCCACTGGGGGTGTGGGCAGAAGAACTGATTTCCTTGCAGATGTAGGACTAAGGTCCCCAGCTTCTTGCTGGATGTAGGCAGGAGGCCACCTTCAGCTCCCTGCCACAGGGGCCTCTTCCTCAAAGCTAACCAGGAAGAATGGCCCCAGAGGGAGTCAGCTGGCAAGAGCAGTTAGAAGCGGGAAGCGAGTCACAGGCCACATCCAACTCCAAGTGAGACAATGAGACAAAGGCGTCAATTCCAGGAGGCAAGAATCTTAGGGGTCACCTTAAAGTCTGTATGCCATATGCATCTAGCTCCTTTACAACTATAAAATCAAAGCACATTTATAACTAAACGCAACTAAAACTAACTCCCATCCCCAAATTTTGATTAACACTGATGGACAATAAGGACAATGTCTTCTTGAGACTGCAGTCAGTTCCAACGTGAATCCAGTGTAGAGTTACAGTTATATTAGGGTTCAATATGCTTAACTGTGTGCCACAGTGACAACTCATTCTCTTACCACTTTTTTTTACTGAATCACTAGACATCATTTTAGCTTTCTGTTGGCAGAAGTGCCTTACCTACATTATTAAGCCTGGCTCTGCTCTTTTTTCATCAGCCTGTCCACCGCAATTGAAGGAGAGGAGTGTTGGGAGCAGGCCCCCCAAAATCTGGCCATAAACTGGCCCCAAAACTGGCCATAAACAGAATCTCTGCAGCACTGTGACATTTTCATGATGGCCATAAAATGCCCACGATTGAAGGTTGTGGGTTTACAGGAATGAGGGCAAGGAACACCTGGCCCGCCCAGGGCGGAAAACTGCTTGAAGGCATTCTTAAGCCACAAACAATAGCATGAGCGATCTGTGCTTTAAGGACATGCTCCTGCTGCAGTTAACTAGCCCAACCTATTCCTTTAATTCGGCCCATCCCTTTGTTTCCCATAAGGGATACTTTTACTTAATTTAATATCTATAGAAACAATGCTAATGACTGGCTTGCTGTTAATAAACACTGGGTAAATCTCTGTTCGGGTTTCTCAGCTCTGAAGGCTGTGAGACCCCTGATTTCCCACTTCACACCTCTGTATTTCTGTGTGTGTGTCTTTAATTCCTCTAGCGCCACTGGGTTAGGGTCTCCCCGACCGAGCTGGTCTCGGCAAGTGGCGTCCATCGTGGGGGCTCGAATCCAGGTGGAGGGGTCGCCAGAGCGACGGCTGGAGAACGTGGAACTAGCTGGAGGACACCCAAGTACTCTTAAAGCAATCTCCGTGGTTGAGTAAGAAGGGGAGCTCAGAAGCGTCAGGGTAACAATGGGACAAGTGTGGGGGTGTGGTTCGTCCCACCTTGGAACTTTTTCACACCGATGATAAGGAGGAAGGAGAGTATAGCTAAGTAACAGAAGAGGTTATAGACCATGTTTATTTACCAGCTAAAGCTAAAGCGGCAAAGGAAGGAGAGGTTCATCCCTACCCTTCTGCACCCCCTCATTATTATTTTGAAGAAAATGATCCTCCAGATCTTTCTTTTCCGGAGGACACTGGGCGAAAAGTAGTTGCCCCAGTGACTGTTCCAGCAGCACCTCGAGCGACCACTCTTAGTTCTATTCAGGCAGGAATTCAGCAAGCTAGACGAGAGAGTGATTTAGAGGCTTGGCAGTTCCCTGTTAGAATACACCCCCCGATCAACAGGGAAATATTATAGCTACATTTGAGCCTTTTCATTTTAAATTACTCAAAGAATTTAAACAAGCTATAAATCAGTATGGACCAGGTTCTCCTTTTTTTTTTTTTTTTCTTTTGTTTTATTTTTGAGACGGAGTCTCGCTCTGTCGCCCAGGCTGGAGTGCAGTGGTGCAATCTCGGCTCACTGCAAGCTCCGCCTCCCGGGTTCACGCCATTCTCCTGCCTCAGCCTCTCCGAGTAGCTGGGACTACAGGCGCCCACCACCACGCCCAGCTATTTTTTTTTTTTTTTTTCTTGAGACGGAGTCTCGCTCTGTCGCCCAGGCTGGAGTGCAGTGGCGCAATCTCGGCTCACTGCAAGCTCCGCCTCCCGGGTTCACGGCATTCTCCTGCCTCAGCCTCTCCGAGTAGCTGGGACTACAGGCGCCCGCCACCACGCCCGGCTAATTTTTTGTATTTTTTAGTAGAGACGAGGTTTCACCGTGGTCTCGATCTCCTGACCTCGTGATCCGCCCGCCTCGGCCTCCCAAAGTGCTGGGATTACAAGCGTGAGCCACCGCGCCCGGCCCCAGGTTCTCCTTTTGCAATGGGACTGTTAAAGAATGTTGCTGTTTCCATTCGGATGATTCCTACTGACTGGGATGCTCTTACTCGAGCTTGTCTAACTCCTGCTCAGTTCTTACAATTTAAAACTTGGTGGGCAGATGAAGCTTCCATTCAGGCTGCTCGGAATGCTCAGGCCGAACCTCAAATTAATATAACTGCGGACCAACTTTTAGGGGTTGGCGGCTGGGCTGGTTTAGATGCACAAGTGGCCATGCAGGATGATGCCATAGAGCAGCTTAGAGGAGTGTGCATTAGAGCTTGGGAAAAACATCACTTCAAGTGGAGAACAATACCCTTCCTTTAGTGCTATAAAACAGGGACCCAAAGAACCATACGGTGACTTTATAGCTTGGTTACAGGAGTCTCTTAAAAAGATGATTGCAGATTTGGCTGCTCAGGATATAGTGTTGCAGTTATTAGCTTTCGACAATGCTAATCCCGATTGCCAGGCTGCTCTGCGACCTATTAGAGGGAAAGTGCATTTAATTGATTATATCAAGGCCTGTGATGGTATCGGAGGTAATCTGCATAAAGCTACTCTGCTAGCACAGGCAGTGGCAGGACTTAGAGTGGATAAAGGAAATACTCCATTTCCTGCAGCTTGTTTTAACTGTGGGAAGCATGGTCATACGAAAAAAGAATGTAGAAAAAATAAGTGAGTCAGGACGCCAGATAGGGAAAAAAAGAAAACTGCTGAGCCTGAAATATGTCCAAAATGTAAAAAAGGAAAACATTGGGCTAATTAGTGTCACTCTAAGTTTGATAAAGAAGGGAACCCAATTTTGGAAAACGCCATGAGGGGCCCATCCCGGGCCCCATTCTAAACCGGGGCATTTCCAGCTCAGGCCATTCCCTCACCCCCCATACAATGTCCGTCCCCCGCCACAGCCAGTAATGCTGCAGTAGATTTATGCTGCACAAAAGCTGTGAGCCTTCTGCCTGGGGAACCCCCAGAAAAGGTTCCAACAAGAGTCTGTGGACCCTTGCCAGCAGGGACAATAGGATTACTTTTAGGAAGGTCTAGTTTTAAGTTTAAAAGGGGTGCAAATACATACAGGAGTCATTGATTCAGATTACAATGTGGAAATTCAAATTGTTGTATCTACTTCTGTTCCCTGGAAAGCAGAGCCAGGGGAGCGCATAGTGCAGCTCCTGATTGTGCCGTATGGGGGGATGGGGAAAAGTGAAATTAAACGAAAAGGAGGATTTGGAAGCACAAATAAACAAGGCAAAGCAGCTTATTGGGTAAATCAAATTACTGATAAACATCCTACCTGTGAAATAACTATTCAGGGAAAGAAATTTAAAGGTTTGGTAGATACAGGAGTGGACATTTCAATCATTTCTCTACAGCACTGGCTGTCCGTGTGGCCAATTCAACCTGCTCAATTTAACATAGCTGGAGTTGGTAAAGCCCCTGAAGTATATCAAAGTAGTTATATTTTGCATTGTGAAGGGCCCGATGGACGACCTGGGGCTATCCAACCAATTATAACTTCTGTACCTATAAATTTATGGGGGAGAGATTTATGACAACAATGGGGAGCACAAGTTCTAATCCCAGAACAATTATACAGCCCTCAAAGTCAACAAACAATGCATGAATTGGGGCATGTCCCTGGTATGGGACTAGAAAAAAATTTGTAAGCTTTGAAACAACTGCTTCAAGTGGAAAAACAAAGTTCCCGCCAAAGATTAAGAAATAATTTTTGATGGCGGCCATTGTTAAGCCTCCAGAACCTATACCTTTAAAATGGTTAACAGATAAGCCAATTTGGATAGAACAATGGCCGCTAAGTAAAGAGAAACTGGAGGCTTTAGAGAAATTAGTTACTGAACAACTAGAAAATGGGCACATACCTCCAACATTTTCCCCTTGGAATTCTCTAGTTTTCGTAATTAAGAAAAAACCAGGTAAATGGAGAATGTTAACTGACTTAAGAGCCATCAATTCAGTTATCCAACCTATGGGGGCACTACAGCCAGGATTGCCTTCTCCTGCTATAATTCCAAAAAATTGGCCTTTTTTAATAGTCATAGATTTAAAAGACTGTTTCTTTACTATCCCTTTAGCTGAGCAACACTGTGAACGGTTTGCATTTACAATTCCTGCAGTAAACAACCTGCAGCCTGCCAAGCATTTTCATTGTTTTACAGATGGGTCTAGTAATGGTAAAGCTTTATTCTGGATCAAAAAGTAGAGTTTTCCAGACGCCCTATACTTCAGCTCAAAAAGCGGAGCTTGTAGCTGTAATTGAGGTATTGACTGCTTTTGATATGCCTATTAATGTGATTTCTGATTCTTCATACGTGGTTCATTCCACAGTTAATTGAAAATGCTCAGTTATGATTTCATACAGATGAACAACTGACAACTTTATTGACCCAACTGCAAACAGCAGTTAGAAGTAGAATTCACCCTTTTTACATCACTCACATTAGGGCTCATATACCTCTTCCAGGACCTTTGACTGAAGGGAATCAAATGGCCGATCGCCTAGCTGCTAATGAAACAGCTAATGCTAGACACTTTCACAATTCAACCCATGTTAATGCCTCTGGTCTCAAACGCAGATACAGCATCACCTGGAAAGAAGCTAAAGCTATAATCCAGTGATGCCCAACTTGCCAAATGGTGCATTCCTCAGCTTTTACAGGAGGAGCTAATCCTCGAGGACTGGAATCTCTCTTTGGCAAATGGATGTCACCCATGTTCCCTTGTTTGGGAGACTAGCTTATGTACATGTATGTGTGGACATCTTTTCTCACTTTGTCTGGGCTACATGCCAAATAGGAGAGTCTTCTGCCTGTGTTAAACGTCATCTTTTGCAGTGTTTTGTGGTGATGGGCATTCCAGTTTCTATTAAAACAAATAATGCCCCAGGCTATCCTAGCCAAGCTCTAGCTACATTTTTCTCTATGTGGAATATTAAACACATTACTGGTATCCCATGCAATTCTCAGGGACAAGCCACAGTGGAAAGAATGAATCTTTCCCTAAAACAGCAGTTGCAAAAGCAGAAAGGGGGAAATAGAGATTATGGAACACCCCAGATACAACTGAATCTACCATTATTAACTTTAAATTTTTTGAGCCTGCCCAAAGGCCAGATGTTATCAGCAGCTGAACAGCATCTACAGAACAGCTGCAAAGACAGAAGCAGAACAACTGATTTAGTGGAGAGATCCAATAACAAAAAGTTGGGAAATTGGTAAAATAATAACTTGGGGTAGAGGTTACGCTTGTATTTCTCCAGGCCAAAATCAACAGCCGATTTGGATACCATCAAGACACCTGAAACCTTATCATGAGCCAGATGCCGAGGAAGAGATTCCGGGAGGATCCCAAGGACCCCTCAGTTGCAGCCATGTGGAGACTGACGCTGAAGAGGACCCCAACTGTCACAAGCAACACCTGTCAAACACAGCCACCCACCTGGGGACAGATCAAGAAGCTGTCAGATATGGTGGAAGAAAACCTGAGGAAAGTGGGACAACCAGTCACAAGTAATCTAATGGTAGCTATGATAGAGGTTATCACCACTGCCGTGAGTATTCCTTCAACAAGGGCTGACACAGAGAACAATTATACTTATTGGACATATTTATGTAGTAACCCATTAAAATGGATAAAACCACTTGGAAGCTCTGTGATTTCAATGATGATTGTGATTTTAATCTGTGTTGTCTTTGTATAGTCTGCAGATGTGGATCCTGACTCCTGCGAGAAGTAGCTCAGCGTGACAAAGCTGCCCTTGCTTTTATCGATTTGCAAATCAAAGAAGAGGGACATGTTGGGAGTAGGCCCCCCAAAATCTGGCCATAAACAGAATCTCTGCAGCACTGTGACGTTTTCACGATGGCCATAATGCCCACGCTGGAAGGTTGTGGGTTTACGGGAATGAGGGCAAGGAACACCTGGCCCGCCCAGGGCGATAAACCGCTTAAAGGCATTCTTAAGCCACAAACAATAGCATGAGCGACCTGTGCCTTAAGGACATGCTCCTGCTACAGTTAACTAGCCCAACCTATTCCTTTAATTCGGCCCATCACTTTGTTTCCCGTAAGGGATACTTCTAGTTAATTTAATATCTATAGAAACAATGCTAATGACTGGCTTGCTGTTAATAAATACGTGGGTAAATCTCTGTTCGGGGCTGTCAGCTCTGAAGGCTGTGAGACCCCTGATTTCCCACTTCACACCTCTATATTTCTGTGTGTGTGTCTTTAATTCCTCTAGTGCCACTGGGTTAGGGTCTCCTCACCAAGCTGGTCTTGGCAGAGGGGCATATAGTGGAGTATGGAGAAAACTCAGGCGAATTCGGCTACGTGCATTTGGACAAACAGAGAGACAGGGCAGGGAAAGGAGGAAGGAGACACATTTTAGGCAAATCACTCTCCAATTTAGTCAGAGAGCATATGATGCCAGGTGAGGGTCAGATGGAGAGGTGAGGTGACTGCTTCTTCAGTTCCTTCATGCGTTCTGGGGTGTGAATATCTCACCTCACTGATACGATTCTGGTGTTTAAAGGTAACAATTTTCTTTTTACAACATAGTACCTGAATATAAAACAAATTCCTTCATTTGCTCCAAAGCAGAGGGCAGCAAACTTTCCTTGAAGAGCAACATTCAAAACACTGGACTTCATGGGCCATACAATCTGTTGCAAATATTCAACTCTGCCATTTTGGTAAGAAAGCAGCACCAACAATGTGTAACTAAATGGGTATGGCTGTGTTCCAACAAAACTTTATTTACAAAAACAGACCGCCAACTGGATTTGGCCCATTTGCCATCCCCGCTTTTAAGAAACAGCATTCTGTTCCAACGCTGAAGACAACCGGCTTTGTGGGTCTCCAACAAGGATTCTCTGTGTGATTTTGACTATGGGCAATTGGTGCTGTGTGGACTTTTCAGACCCAACCCCCCGCCTGTATGGAATGCAGCTCCACTACACAACTGGGCAGCCAAACAAGAAGCTGCCCAATCAGCCTGAAATCAACACAAAGTCACCATCCAGGCCATCCACAAGATGCTGGGTTCCCTCTCTGTTTGAATAATTTTTTTCTCCCACAGACTTCCTTGACCTCCTAGACTGGGTAACGAGGCCAGAGCTTTCTGCATAGCATTCACCTCTCTGTGTTGTAGGTTACATCTACTGCCTTTGTTTTCCACCCAGCAGTGAGAGGATGCCTCCTGGAAAAGGCAGGCAAAGCCTCTATATTGCTCAGTGCCCAGCACAGTGCCGGAGACTTAAGACAGTCCTTATTAACATCTGCTGATGAAGTAAGAAACCGGGTTTCAGTGTATGTCTTCTCAGCCCCAAATGTTTTACATTCACAGTACTTAAATGTAACTACATCGTCATACTATAATTATTTAGTTGAACTATGATGGAGTTCTGATGAAATGGAAGATCTAAAATAAGTTGACTGCCGAGGTGTTGAGGTTCAAAACCACGCAAAGATACTAAAATAAAATTACCAGTAGGATCCATTATGTTAAGTCAAATGTTATGTTAAATCAAATCAACACCAGCCTCTGCCTTCTTGACAATACTGGAAAATTTGAGGATGCAAGCCTGGACAACAGACTCAATTCATAATCAATCAGTAATCTTTCTGAGTGGCCAATCAAGTAACTTGCATACAGTTTCTTTTTTTTTTTTTTTGAGACAGAGTCTTGCCCTGTCCTCCAGGCCTGAATGCAGCGGCACGATCTCAGCTCACTGCAATCTCCACTTTCCAGGTTCAAGCAAATCTCCTGCCTCAGCCTCCCAAGCAGCTGGGACTACAAGCAGGCACCACCACCCCTGGCTAATTTTTTTTTGTATTTTTAGTAGAGACAGGGTTTCACCATCTTGGCCAGGCTGGTCTCAAACTCCTGGCCTCAAGTGATCCGCCTGCCTCAGCCTCCCACAGTGCTGAGATTACAGGCGTGAGCCACCGCACCCGGCCTTGCACAGAATTCCCATTCACTCCTCCCCAAAAGTCTGTTCTCAACTGAGCATGTTTTTCTTAGATTTCGTTTTTTAAAATGCCTCAAGAGTAAGGTGCTCCTTGGCTTTTAATGGGAAGAGGCAAAGGAAACGCATGGAGGCAATGCAGCCACTTGTACAACCAGCCTCCTGTGATTCCTTTAGAACTCAGAGCAGCCCCTAGGTTGGTGCCAAGGAGGACGAGTTTAAATGTAGCTGACACACACTAAATGCTTAATCTTCTCTCTCTCCATGCCACACATCCCAGGATCCTCCACCCCCATGCCTTAAAAAAATCAATTTTCATATAATGTTCTATATAAATGGGAAATTAACCTGTCAATCTTGATACTCCACCATCACATGGGTCCCAATAGTTTAATAACAAAACCCTGTGGGCTGTGAGGAACAAGTGTGTTACCCACATGAAGATACACAGCATAGCAGTTCTTCTGTAAATCATGTGAGTTGCTCATGGATGGAGGCTTCCCAGAACCTCTGAATGAGAAGCACTTTCATTAGGAGCCCAAGTACCCAAGAAAAGAAAGAAAAATGAGCCACAGCCAGGTCTCTTGACCTTTCCAAGGTTAGTTCGTGCACAGTTACCTGCCTGGGCAGAGGTGCTTAGAGGAGATGTGTTGGAGATGCCGTGCCAGACGAAAGGGAGACCTCTCTCAAGGTGGAGAATTGTCCCCCCAAGTCACTTCCTTTAAAAGCCCCCAAATCCCACAAGTTAAGAACTTCAGGAAGAACTGAAGTCAATTATTCCGAGTCTGTGAACACCTCCAGTCAATGATTTACACTCTGGTGTTGAATAAAAATGGAAAAGCCCTAAAAGAACCACAATTCACTGTTTATACATAAACCAAATAAACAGCAACAAGTGTCCTGTATTTCTTATCTCAGTGGATGTTAACTACCCATTAACATAAGCCAGGAACCTGGTAGCATACTTGACTCACTTTATACTGCTAAATAAAATGTACAGGGGCCTACATTTCTGGCACTCAGCTGGCTACTTTGAAACTCTGTAAGCAATTTACATCTATAAAGGAAACCTCCATTTTGTAAGGGCTCTGCCTCTCTGCACCCTGAATCACTAGAAACTATTACAATGAAGAAGGCAAGACTCAAATCTAAATAACAAGCCTGTGGCTGGGTGTGGTGGCTCACCCCTGTAATCCCAACACTTTGGGAGGCCAGATCACCTGAGGCCAGGAGTTCGTGACCAGCCTGGGCAACATGGCGAAATTCTGTCTCTACCAAAAATACAAAAAATTAGCCGGGTGTGGTTTAATCCCAGCTACGCAGGAGGCTGAGGCAGGAGAATCACTCGAACCCGGGAGGTGGAGGTTGCAGTGAGCCAAGATCGTGCCACTGCACTCCAGCCTGGGCCACAGAACGAAACTCCATCTCAAAATAAAAATAAAAATAAAAAAAACAGTAAGCCTCACCTTGGACCACTGTGTCTTAATTGGGCTTCCCACTTCACCCCTTTCTTTGTCTTGACAAATAATGGTGTTTAATTTTATGCCTTTGAGATGTCAATTTTTAAACTCGTTTCATCCAAGAGTCATCTTTTTGGAAGGACAGATTTAGGGTTGTCTGGCTAACAACTGCTTAGGGTGATGGAACAGAAAATGGAAAGATTAATGGTTTGAAATATAAAGAATCATGTTTAACTTCTGTTTCTTTGATTGTGTGATTTTTTTATACCTGTCTTGTTCGTCAACAAAAATAAAATAATGTAAGATGATGGGGCAGAGGAGGGACTGATGACAGCTGAGTTCTTCTGAGAATCTGTCTTTGGGCAGGTAGGGGTTCAGAGAATGCCTCTCCCTGCATTTGTTTTATTTCAAGTACATGCAGCTGGAAGCGATCAATATACTAATGCGACGTATTCTGGAATGGCATTTCCTGAACTCCTTCACTGATTAGTTTTAAGAAGCATTTCAAGCATAAATATTAAGAATGACTAAATTAGGTGAATGTAAAGGGGATAAAGGTTTATAGACGAATTAAATCATAGTTTCAAAAATCCTTTTCAGTAACTTGAAATCTTTTTTTTTTTTTTTTTTTTTTTTTTCAGAGACGGAGTCTTGCTCTGTTGCCCGGGCTGGAGTGCAGTGCTGTGACCTCGGCTCACTGCAACCTCTGCCTCCTGGGTTCAAGCGCTTCTCCTGCCTCAGCCTCCCAAGTAGCTGGGACTACAGGTGCCCACCGCCATGCCCAGCTAATTTTTGTATTTTAGTAGAGATGGGGTTTCACTGTGTTGTCCAGGCTGGTCTCCAACTCCTGAGCTCAGGCAATCCGACCGCCTTGGCCTCCCAAAGTGCTAGGATTACAGGCGTGAGCCACCGTGCCTGGCCAGTAACTTGAAATCTTAAAGTCAAATTATGTTAAATTAAGTAATAACTATGAAATGTCTGAGTTGTTTCTAAATAAGTTAAAATACTGAAACATTAATATCTGAATACAAATGTAAAGTATATGTATTTTAGCATCTTGTTTTTATATGGCATAAATTAAATATATGTAGGCCTTGTGAGTGTGTTAATAAACATGAAAAAAACTATTAGGGCACATGTTCCTAAAAATTAAGAAATGGTGCTCATGTACAAAATGCTGATATAAAACCGTTTAAATTTGCTCACTCCCTACTTTTCACTAGAAATTAAGGTTACCAAGAGTTAAAAAGTCTAATTAATAGATGACCATTAAAACTAGAAGGAAATAACTCTGTATGTGAGGGAAATAAGATACTTTTTAAATAGGAAGTTATAAAGTATAAGACTTTGTTAAGGGGAAAAGAAAGTAATTTTTTCTTTCTACAGTAGAGTGATGGTTCTTCCAAAATGAGAAAGAGGAACATTAGAGGACAAAATGGAATCGATCAGGAAATGGTAAAAGGTTTGTGGAAGATGAATCTTCTGAAAGGAATTTTATGTTTGATCAAGCTAAAATTAAAAGGAAATTATTTATAATGTCCAATTTTTTTCTAAAACTTTTTTTTCTAAAAATTGAGCATTAATATCAAAAGTACACTGATGGGCCAGGCATGGTGGCTAATGTCTGTAACCCCAGCACTTTGGGAGGCCAATGAGGGCAGATCGCTATAGCCTAGGATGTGGAGAACAGCCTGGGCAACATGGCAAAACCTCATCTCTACCAAAAAAAGGATACAAAATTAGTCAGGCATGGTGGCATACACCTGCTGTCCCAGCTACTCAGAAGGCAGAGGTGGGACCCTGGGAGGTGGAGGCTACAGTGAGCCGAGATTGTGCCACTGCACTCCAGCCTAGGTGACAAAGTGAGACCCTGTCTCAAAAAAATAAATAAATAAAATAAAAAGATGCTAATGCAAAATAGAATTTGGTTCTCTCTTAACACGAGGTTATCACGGTCATTTTAAGTCTTGTTACCTACAGTTAATTGCTTTATTCTGATGCTTTTCTCAATGCTTTCTTGGAGTATTGATTTACTCTTAATAAGAAATAGTGAAAGGTTTTTCTTTCCTTCTAGATAATTGGCCTAGGAAATAAAGATTTTGTGTTTTATCAAGACAATTTCTTGTGCTTTGCATTTTCTTTTATTAGGCCTTTGATTACTTAAGAAACGTGAGTCCTCTCAATATCAAAAGAGCTAAGTTTTTGCTGACAACTATGTAACTTACTGTATTTGCCTTCTGAAGTATTTTTCTTATCACTGGTTAAATGAACAACTATTATTTCCACAATGACATGTGATACTATTTTAATTGTTTTAAACCTGTTGATATTTTTGACAAACTTCCCAAAATCAATTTTAGATTAAGTCTCTCTGACCTCAACTTCACTTTGAGGTTTCTCAGTTGGGCCCCCAGAAAACATCAAAGGATGGGTCTCTCACCGTGAAAAAGAGAGACATTACTCCAGTTAGGCTTATCTGATCATCTGATATGCTGTCAGTCATAATTTTGGTTATCATGTTAACTTGTTGTATGCCACAGAAACAGCCAAATTTCCTTGTCAACTGAATCATTATTATAATGAACCCTCATCAGATCTCTAATCATGGTCGCTTTAAGTCTTGTTATCCACAGTTAATTGCTTTATTCTGATGCTTTTCTCAACGCTTTTTGCAAGCAACTATAATCCTAAAATGTTGTGTTTTCAAGGAGATTCATGGAAAGGATGGAAAGGACTTTGACAAGAAGAGGTCTCTGATAACTTTAAAGATCATACCATTGGACTGGCTAAACATTTCCAGAACTCTAATAAAGAAACTGATGGGCTTGTGAAACTACTGACCAAGATCAAGCAGAACAAAAATTAATTACATGAGACAGAATAAAATGATAAATAACAATTGCGGGCTTTATGGTTTTTAATTTGACATATTGCTGGTGTTTTATTTCTCAGATTAAAAAAGAACACCTTTTTCCTTATATTAGCTTTCAGCAATTTGGTAAAGTTATACTCTTATGAACAAAAACGAAATATTTATGTTTTTTCCCTACCTAATCTCTCCAGAATTCAGAAATTATTTGTGACTCTTCTTATCTTTGTGCTAATATAGTTATTTCCATTAAGTTCAATATGAGTCTGCTCTCATAACAGAATATAGTTGGAAATATCAGTTTGGCTTCCTAGCTTTGAGAGTCCTTTAAAAGTCCAATCTGAGATTTCTTATCCAAAGTTCCAGCAAAGCAAACTTTGTGATCAATCACTAGCATTACTGCAGTTGTGTAAATAATCAGGCCAAGTTTGACGAGACTAAGCTCATTTTGCAAAAAAATTCACCTCACTTTGACTATCTTTAGTAGAAATGAGGGTGACTGTAGAGAGAAAAACTATGTTTCAGAAGAAAAACTATAGTACACCTGTTATTAGATTGTAGCCCTGTTCATTGTTTTTGAGTTTTTACTATTTGTAGACTGGACTGGATCCAGAATTCTTCTACTTTCCTATTTGGAAACATCTGGCTACAACTCTCCAAATATGCACAAGAACTGCTCTGTCCCAGAAGCCCTACAAGCTGGAGCTTGACAACTCCATGTGTATTACAAGGGACAGGTCTCATACCTGATATGTGGGCCACAGAGAGTTCACCCAAACACCGGATGTTATAATCACAGACAGTCAAACTGCAAACCAGGACAAGCTGACAACTTCATGGTGTGGACAGCTTTTCCCAAGACATCAGAACAAGATTCTTTATCATAATGAGGCTCTGACTCCTCTTGATTTTTCCTTGCTTATGCCTACCTTTTTCACTTGGCAGGATAATGCTGTATCACCGGAATTGCACAATCAGTAGCTTCTACAGAGACCTGATGAACAAACGGATCTGTCATGCCAAACCTAGTCATGGGATGGTAGGTAACAGAAATGCTACCTTCTAGTTGAACAGGAAATAATCTGCACAGTTGCTAATGTTTCTTGTTGCACATGGATAAATCGAACAAACAGGCTGCTTGGCTAAAACAGGTAGATTCCCCATCTGGCTCATTATTTGATCTAAATGATTTCAGTTGGTTTGGTTCATGGGGACCCTGGCTAAGGGGCATACTCCAAACTCTTGGTATTATCATCCTCATAGCCATTAGCCACAACAGTAGTCTCCCTGGTGCACTGTATCCTCTCAGAAAGGTCTTAAATGTGCACATACAGCCATCTGCTGAATGGTAAATGTTCTCTCTCTGGCTGGAATAATGGAAACTCTAAGAAATGCATGATAATGAGGACACCCATGAATGACGTGTTAAGATTCAAACCCCAAAATAATGATGATGGAGTAGTGCTGATGCCCTAAGTTTTAGTCACACTGTCTCCTAGGTGAGAGCATGACAAAAGTGGAGAAATTGTTAAATTAAATTTATAGGAGGTCATTGGTTTCAACTGAGCTCCTGCAATAAGCCCAATAGACCAAACCAAAATGGCGTCACTCACGCTCAAGTTCCATACCACTAAGCCAAAATAAGATTTTTATCTGACCTTCCGAGAAATCAGGAGAGAGAGAGAATAGCCAAATCCCCAAACAGGTCAGTTGTAGCTGGCATGACAAGAAAGTCCCCTCTGCTTTAACCTTTATAAGAAAAGTAACTCTGAAACAACCAATCCGCTTTTTATTTTCTGTTTCTGCTTTCCTCAGTCCTTTTCTTTCTATAAAATCAACCTCTTCTGCTTGGCCCATCAGAACACTCAATTCTATTCAAGTGTTGCTCAATTCCGGAATCACAAGTAAAAGCCAATTCAGGTCTTTACATTTGTTGTAATGTTGTCTTTTGACAATATCTTTTCAAACCCCAGATCCCATCCATTCCCAAGTCCTCTTGGAGTTTCCATTATATCCAGGGAATCTGTCCCACTGCCACCACCCTCATCTGCCTGCAAATACAAGGCAGCTTAAGAATTCCATTCTTGCCTTTCTAAGGCTTTCTCCCACTGCAGCCAGGGCAATCTCATCAATTTTTCAAAGCACAAATCTCGTATCCTCTCAATCAGTTTCTCTCTCTCTCTCTCACACACACACACACACACACACACACACACACTCTCTCTCTCTCTCTCTCTTCAAACACTTAATGGCTATTTAGCTTGAGCTTAAGTGCTCTTAAACTCAAGGCTTTGACAGGCCCTACAAAATCCATCTCACTCCCTCTCCCACCTCTGCCTCAGGTCTCTGCCCACTGTTTTCTCACCTAGACAGTATCCTCTCCCTCCCCAAGGGCCCACCTCACATTTCACCTAGTTAACTCTGACTTACCCTTCAGATCCTAGCTCTGATCTTTCATAGTATTTACTAGTCTGTAATTACAGGGCAGGGGCTGGGGGCAGAGGAATTCTGCCTTTTTCAGGGTTCCAGCAGAGAATGAGGCCTAATACCCTAGGGCATGCATTGGATGTACTGAATGAACTTCTCTCCTAAGCATCCAGAAAGCATCAGCTGTGTCACACTCCTGGAAGAGCTGAAGAGCTGAACAGATAGTCACAGAGTTCTGTGTTGTGTGGTTCAGACGGGGAACCCAGGTTTGAAAAGCTTTGTGCCAGATACTACTTGACACAGAGTAGGTGCTCAAAGGTTTGTTAAAATGAAACAGAAATGTAATCTTGCAATGACCCCCAAGGCTGGCACGCTCTCGCTCACTCTGCTCCAGTCACACTAGCCTCATGCTGTTTCTTCAATACCTACCAGGTCCCCCTGCCTGGCATGCCTGTGCCCCAGTTATCTGCTTGGCCAACTCCCTCACCTTCTCAAGACTTGAGGCAGATCTCACCTTTCAATGAGGCCACCCCGGACACTCTCTTTAGCTCTGCAACCTGACCCCACGATCCCTGGAATTCCTGATGCCCCCTTATCCTCCTTCCTACAGCACTCATCACCTTCACACTTTTTTTTTTTGTTGTTATACTTTAAGTTTTGGGGTCCATGTGCACAACGTGCAGGTTAGTTACATTTGTATACATGTGCCATGTTGGTGTGCTGCACCCATTAACTCGTCATTTAACATTAGGTATATCTCCTAATACTATCCCTCCCCCCTCCCCCCACCCCACAACAGGCCCCCATGTGTGATGTTCCCCTTCCTGTGTCCATGTGTTCTCATTGTTCACATACTTTCTTTACATGCACCTCACTAACAGATAATGTTGATTGTCTATTGTGTATTTTCACCTAGTAGGAATATAGGTTTCATGAGGAGATCTGTAACCCAAGTGGCTAAAACAATGCCTGGCATGCAGCACGTGCCTAATGAATGTTCATTAGATAAATGCATGAACGTGCTTCTTCTGAGTTACCACTCTCTCATAATTTGGAAGCACACAGGGACTGCCTGGTTCCAATTCTGTAGATTCTTTAGCTCAAATCCCCGCCAATGATTAGAATGCCTCTCCGTGTCTGGTTTCAAATTCCTGAGGCAGAACCAATTGACCCAGCTTGTCTTCCCAAAGCAGGCCACACGACAGAGGTCAATGGTAGCTACCCATGGATGAGCCATTTAGTGTAGAAGGGCCTCTTGGCATAATCGAAAAAGAGCAAAGCCATCTGAAGCTATTCAGCGTGGAAGCAAAGCTCTCTCCAGATTGCAAGCGCACTGCTGTGTTACAGCAGAGGCCACACTGGGTATCAGTGGAAGCAGGGGCATCAGGAGCGAGTTGGATCAAGCTAGACGTATAGCCGCCAATCCTGACCTTAGTGGGGGCTGCTGCCAGGACTGAGTGGTGTACCTCAATGTCTGGCTCACCCAGAAGAGGGGCATCACTCCCTCAGGAAACTTAACTGTCCATATGCAGCCATCTGCTGAATGGTAAGTTCTCTCTCTGGCTGGAATGATGGAAACTCCAAGAAATGCATGATAATGAGAACACCCATGAATGACATGTTCCCATCTCATCCTCTCCATAAACAGATTTGTTGACAAGTGTAACCAGCAGACATTTAATAAAAAGTCAATGTAACTCTGCAGGCAAGCAGGCATTCTTTAGAACCCCTCACCGCACCCCGTTCCCTGCTGTAGATTTTATAATGACCTGAAAGGTAGAGTGGCTGACACAAGCTGGATAGTTCTGGCTCAGGAAGATGTCTCATGAAGCTGCAGTCACCTGAGGCCTGACTGGGGCTGGAAGAGCTGCTTCCCTCCCCTGCGGGCTGCTGGCCAGAGCTACAGACCCTCACCTGTGGCCTTGCCTCACCACAGGACAGCTGGTCTCTCCCCAGAGCAGGGGATCCAAGAGAGATAGGCTGGCAGAAGCTACAACATCTTGTATGACTTCTGCTGTATTCTACTGGTCACAGGACCAGCCCTGATCCGGAGAGGGAGGGGATGACACCTGAGTGTGAATACCAGGAGGCGGGGACCCCTGGGCCATCCTGGAGAAGACATACCACAGTCTGTTCATGTAGACAAAGACCTATTTTTTAGGGCCCAGAGCTAACAAAAGGTTTTTACATCTTAAAGGGCTATAAAAAGGAAAATAAAGAAGCATATGTGACAGAGACCACAGGTGGCCTGCAAAGCTTAAAATATTTACTATATGGTCTTTATAGAAAAAGTCTGATGACTTCCGATGTACACTGTACTTTACAGATGATTTAAGGGATCATTCAAAGCTAATTCTTCCTCTGTGCCATGTTCTCTTTATGCTCTGACTTTAGAATCTACCTCCCAAGTGGGCAACTCTATTGAAACAGGTGCTCAGCGAACTGTAGCTCTGAATATTACAGTGGCAAGCGCTAAGAAATGAACAGCTTATCATAACCTGAACAGAAAGATAATAATCAACAGTTCCTTGTCCATAAGTAGGTGTCTGATAAATACACACTCAGTGAATGAATGACTAAACGGATAAGAAATACTACAAGGACGCATCTTCAAAGTATGGAGCTATCATGACAATAAAAATATCTTTAACCAATGATTTACAATATAAACACAACAAAATGTGAACGTTCTATAATAACAATAACAGCTGAAATTTATCGAGGGCTAACTCTATGCCAAGTATTGTCAAGTATTCTCGCATTCACGCCTCATATGCTGAGGCAGGTGTAACTAGTTGCCTTCATTTTACAGATGAGCAAATTGAGGCTGACGGAAATTAAGTAATTTCCCCTAGATTACACTGATACATAAGTAGCGGGGATATTTTCTCTTAGCAAACTACATAAAAAAATAAAGAGCAACTCTGCATCCTGAATGTCATGCCTGAGATCAGCTTGCTGAAAGCGCAGCAGAGACAGCAGCCCTCTGCTGGCCCAGGCTTCTCCTCCATCCCTTCTCACTCCCTCCCTCCCTTCCTCACACTCAGCTGGCTGGGATCCCAACCCAGGGACTCCAAGAAGGGCCCAGCTCCGGTCTCCGTATGTAAGCAAGGTCACAGAGACTTGAAATGGGTGATTGAACCTAATTACTCACTGCTCTGCTCCCTCTATCCAAAGAGAGCTTGAAAACATTTTGACTGAGGTCTTTGCTGAGATTGTGGACTCAGCACAGGACCTGCCTCCTGCTTTCCTAAATGAGCGAAGTGGCTGGCAGCTGCTCTAGCTCTGGGGCCAACAAGGTTTTGACACTTGAATTAGGAGAGGGCAGAGAGAAGGCTGCAGCTCTTGCAGCAAAATGCAGGGCTGTCAGGTATACACCCAGGGCACACTGCAGCCACTGCAACAGAACTGAGCTCTAGGCCAAGGGTTTCCTAGGTGGACATAAAGAGATCTCACTCTCCCTGAATGGCCTTGGAGATGGCTCAAAGTGTCCACTCTTCCCAGATTTGGGCACCTGAGGGTACGGGACTTGCTCAAGACTATACAACCAGTGGCAGAGACAAAGTTCCCTGATGCTAATTCAAATGTTCCCACATTTTGGATTCTGCTCTTGGAAAGCCTGAAGTCCAGTTGGTTGAAAAGACAGTTGATTATGACAAGTTCTGGAGGGAAGAGGACCTGGGCAGAGGGAACCTGGACTAGAGGCTGAGTGTAACTGTGTCAGGGCCAGAAAGAGAGGGGCCAGGGTAAAGGCAGACAGAGGAAGTCAGAGGCCTGAACAAAGTGGGGCGTGAAGGGGAACATGTGTGACTATCTGGACAGGAGAGTCAGCTGACCAAGGACAAGGGCAAAGACTGTCAAAGGGCACTGAGGGACCAGCTGAGAGCAGAGACATGAATCTGTGTCAATAACACACACTGTGACCTCAATGGGATTCTCATAAATACAGCTGTCCAATCCCTGCACAGTAAACATGCAAGCCACAACAAGATGATCACCTCCCTCAGTCCACCCTGATTATGAGATAATCACCATCCACAAAAATATTATTCCCATGCCTAACAAGCAAAGGGAGGAGGGGCCCTCTAGTCTGCCCTTGCAAACAGACAGCTGGAGGAAGGGAGACTAGGGAAGAGACGGGCTTTGACGTCAAAGACCAGTTTAGGTCCCAATTCTGCCACTTACTAGCTGCATGATCTTGAGCAAGTTACTGGATGCTCAGTGACCTGGTTTTCTCATCTGTAAAATCAAAATCATACTACCTACCCCAAAGAACTCTTGTGATGATTGAAAGCAACATGCTTAGCTCACAGACAGCTGTGACAAATTATTTGCAGTCATGGCCAAACGATTCCCTGCTCCTCATACCCACAGCTTGGCAAGATGACTTTGCACTCTCCTGTTAGAAGGGCGGGTAGAGGGAGGGGACAGGTCTCTCTCTCTCCCTTCCCCTTGAATCTGGGCTGGCCTGTGGCCTGCTCTAGCCAATGAAATAAAGTGGAGGTAACTGTGCGGCTTCTGACCTGGGGCCTCAGGGCTGCCCCCCGTCCCCGACCAGGTGAGCAACCCCACCAGGGTAGGGACCCTGGGCTAGCCTGCTGGAGGCCCAAGGATAAGCCCTCCCAGCAGCTGACTGTAGACACTTGAGGAACCCTAGGCAAGACCAGGAGCCCAGCAGTCCAGCCTGAACTGCCAGCTGCAGAAGTGTAAACTAGGTGCCCAGTTGTTATTTAAGCTCCCTAAATAGCGGGGTGATTTGTCAGCAATGACTGTAATACTCAATGCACCACAGCTGATAATCAGGACTTCTCTCTTGTCCAGCAATTCTCCTGGTCTTGAGCGATGTTTCCATCTCTACCAGGTCATTCTCATCAGCATTCAACCTTGCCATTATTTCACCCTTTATGAAAAAACTTTCCTTTGACCCCAATACCCTTAACAACTACCACCTTGTGTCTTCACTCCTGCTTTCAGCAAAACTCCAAGAACACCCATGCTCCCTGTGGCCAATTCTCCTCTGCTCGTTCTTTGACACTTGCACACTCAACACTCCACTGACACTTTTTTTTTTTTTTTGACGTGGAGTTTCACTCTTGTTGCCCAGGCTGGAGTGCAATGGCGTGATCTTGGCTCACTGCAACCTCTGCCTCCCAGGTTCAAGTGATTCTCCTGCCTCAGCCTCCAGAATAGCTGGGATTACA
Organism: Hylobates moloch; assembly: GCF_009828535.3. Lineage (NCBI taxonomy): Eukaryota > Metazoa > Chordata > Mammalia > Primates > Hylobatidae > Hylobates > Hylobates moloch. The sequence goes on from NW_026652285.1 coordinate 103,890,753, forward strand.
GGCATGCGCCACCACGCCTGGCTAATTTTGTATCTTTACTAAAGACGGGGTTTCTCCATGTTGGTCAAGCTGGTCTCAAACTCCCAACCTCAGGTGATCCGCCCACCTCGGCCTCCCAAAGCGCTGGGATTACAGGCGTGAGGCACCGCGCCTGGCTCCACTGACACCTCTTGTCAAGGTCTCCGGTGACCATATGTTACTGAATGCCAAGGCCAAGTCTTGGTCCTCACGTGACTTGACCCAGTCAGCACCATGTGTCACCGCAGCCCCCTCTCTGCCTCCTCCTCAGGAACACTTTCTGCAGTTGGCTTCTGAACACCAGTTTCCTGCTTTCCCCCTACCTTCCTGGAAGGTCTTTCAAGGTTTCTGCTGGTGCTCCCTCATCTCCTCCACCTCCTAATGCTGGAGTGCTCTGGGGCTCAGGCTTTGGCCCCTGCTCTTCTCTGACTTACTTGCTGGTATCTCACCCAGTCTCACAGCTTTAAACACCATCTTTATGTCAACAACTCTCAAAAAAGCCTACACTTCTTTTCTGAACTCCAGATTTTTATACTCCACATTTTAATGGCCTAATGGCCACCTCCTTGTAGATCTCTGACAGGCACCTCAAACTCACTCTGTACGCACAGAGCCCCAATCGTCCCCCACAATCTGTGCCACTGGAGCTCTCCTGCTTCGAAAGTCAACCTTCCGATGCTCAGGCCAAAACCACTGGGGTCGTCCTAGACTCCTCCTTCTCTCTTGCACCCCATAGTCAGCCCGTCAGTAAATCCCACTGGCTCTCCCTTCCAAGTCCTTACGGTCATCTCAAGGCCTGGCTTCATCTGCCATGGGTCTCCAGCCTCCGCCCTAGTCACACATTCCCAGGTCAGGACCTCTGCGCCACCTCTTCCTTTTCCGGAGCGCGCCTGCCCAGACATCTGCAACACACAGGCTTCTGCTCCTTATTTCTGATCACTCTTCCTTTCCATCACATGTAAAACTAACAACCCTCTTCCCCCTGGCCATCCTGTCCCCTTCCCTGGCTCCTCTATGTGATACCTGTCATCCAAAAGCCTACACATTATACTTGTTCATATGTAAACTAAAAACTCCAGAGGGCAGAGATGTCTTATTTTCCTCATTAGGTAGCCCCCGTGCCTGGAACAGTGGAGACATAGGACCTGTTCAATAAACATTTGTTGGATGAATGAACACCCAATCAATAAATGAACAAATATAGAAACAATAGAATTTTTTTTAGTACAGTGTCCCATTTAATGGTAAAGGAAAAATGCTGAAAGCCTCTATAGTCAATCATGAGGTTCTACAAACCTTCCACTGTCTGTTTTCTCCTTATTACAGTGGTGAGAAGAAGAAGGAGGTCTCCATTTGCATAGATGGAGACCTGAATGTGTGTGTGCAGGAGAAGCCAGAAGGCTCGCTGAGCAACCCCAGTCAAACAGGAGGCTGCTTGTTTGTAGCCTGCAAGTGAAGAATGGTTTTCATATTTTTAAATGATTTCACTTTAAATGGTTTTATGGGTATCTACATAATAGTCTTAATTTTGATTCTTGGGCCTGCAAAGCATAAATATTCGCGACTTGGCACTTTTAGAAGTTTACCAACCCCTGGGGGCAAACTCCTCGGTAGTCCACAATGCCCCCTGAAACAGTTACCCAGGTATTTCAGCAAAAAGTGATATCTGAAATCAAGTGCCTTAGAAGCAATCAGCAAAAAGTGACTGGAAAAGTGATTAAAGTGGCCACTGGCCATGGCTATTATCTAAAATAATGGTGACACCCTCTATGCAACTGGGAAAGAAATAGCCAAACACGGAAATGTATTTTACACACGTTCCCAGGGTAAAGCATATCCGAAAACCAATGGCTACGGATAGATATTGTTCTAAATTTGGAGGTATCTGATGACAGAATGAAGTTTCCTTCCCTTTTCTTACCCACACCCAAAACTACACCCACACTTCTCATGAGAAAAATTCTGTCACACTTAGGGTTTCCCTTTCCAACATCTGATCTTTCACTTACAAAAAAACTGATTTCTAGGACACTTTAGTTACATGTCAACCGCTCCCAAATGGAAGCTCCTAATATACACAGACCTTTCAGTGCCATGCCTGGCAAACAGGAAGACACTGGCATTATTGTAATACTGTATCCCAATGTTATTATTGTATCATTGTTACATATATTATTGCATCATATGTTATATATGATACAACACATAATGGATTGCATATACAATGTATTGAATATTCTGTAACATGTAAATATAAAATCATAACATATACAATATGTTGTATGGCTTTATATTATCACATGCCTTATTATATCACTGTTCTATTGCTATCCTAACTTAGGAGACACAAAGCCACACTCTAGCTGCAGGGCGTCAGACAAGTTACTTCACTTCCAGAAGCCTCAATTTCTTCATTGGCAAAATTAGGGAATAATTTGAGATTTTTTACTCTTCTCTTCTAGCTCAAGACGTCTGTGATTCCAAAGTCATGTTAAATAATCTTTTGTTTACCTTTCTCTCCTACCCTAAACCAGTTTATGACTGCATCCCAATATGGCCTCTAACCTCACTGATGAACCAATGGTCTTGTCCATTCTATTCACTCCAACACCCTGACACTCTGCACTAGTTGATTCAAACTGCCCTCCCAGCAAACTGTTTAATGTATCTATTTTCCTAACAACTGAATTGATGCTCTTGTCATCCATATGCAGTTAGGGAAATGGTTAGCTCTCTACAGAAGCAGCGAAGAGGGATTGCTGGGTCATTAGTCACGCTGCCTAACAGTAAGCATTACATTAACAATGTTAATAACACTTCTGGGCTCACTCTGTCTCTTTCATGTGAAGAAACTCAAGTATTTAATAATCATTGCTCTCTGGGAGGCAGAAGACAAAAAGTTGTGATGGTAATTGGGTACGCTTAAATAAAGCCTCATGTCTCTTTTCTATGAAACTCAGCACTTGAATGAGATTGAGTCAAGCCCAAAGCAAATGACTATTGGAAATTAGAATTTTATAACAAAATGGATTCTTAACACTGATAATGGCTTTTGAACTTCCCATACCCTTTCTCTGAGTCCCGTGCCATCAGATAATTCATCAAAATGGCGTTTGTAAGTGTAGTTTAAGTTTTACAAGAGGAATGATTTCAAAATAATATTCAATGCTGATGTGCTTGTGAGTAACTGGTAAATTTATACATCACTCATGAAAATGCATCACTTTTGGAAAACAAGGCAAGATCCTTAAAGCTATTTCTATGTTCCTGGCTTGGGAACTTTACACTGGGAACTTATCCTAAGGACATCATCCAACAGAATCACAAAACTATATTAATGAAGCTACTTACTGCTGCCTGACCTGTAAAAAGTGGAAATAATTTCGATATTCAACAGCAGGTGAATGATTTCATAAGTTATGGAACAGTAACATGATGGAATGTCACAGTCATAGCAGTTATTAAGACCACATAGAAGCATAAAATTAAAAGAAAAAAAGCAAAATTATTTGCACATGATGACAATTCTATGAAAAATATGCATCATGTGCAGCCGCTCTGAAAAAGAATAATGGCACCGACTAACACTTTTGCCGCCTCACTATGTTTTAGGTCATTCACTCATTCATTCATTTTAAGACAGGGTCTCAGTTCACCCAGGCTGAAGTGCAAGGAGGATCACCTAAGCCCAGGAGGCAGAGGCTGTAGTGAGTCATGATCATGCCACTGCATGTGTGCCACTGGGCCCAGTTAATTTTATTTTTTAAAATTTTTTGTAGACAGGGTCTCACTGTGTTGTCCAGGCTGGTCTTGAACTCCTGAGCTCAAGTGATCCTCCTACCTCAGCCTTCCAAAGTGCAGGGATTATGGGTGTGAGCCATAATGCCCGGTCTTTTATGTCTTTTAGGCTTAGCCACTCAACATGCATTTTCTTGTTTGCATTTTGTCCGTTTGTTCCAATGTTTTTCTTTAATAATGTAACATCATTTCAACCAAAATTAAATGCAACTTCTCTGTATGTGAGCTAAAAGTAATAACAACAATAAACTGACTAGATACTGACTGCACGCCAGGCACTGTCCTAAGCACTTTGCACGGACAGACTCCTTCATCCTCACAACACCCTATGAAGTGGGGACTATTTGCAGATGAGGAAATTGAGGCCCAGAAATTAAGTAACTTGCTGAAGGTCAGCCAACTAGAAAGTGGGAGAACAAAGACTCTACCCTGGCACCTGGGCTCCAGAGTTCTAAAGAAATTTTCAAAGAAATTCAACACCATAAAAAGCACTCCTGTGATCCCTCAGCTCAGCCAAACCGATGCCGTCTAATCAGGTACTGAATGCTCCAGGAGCTGGCACATATGAAGGGCAGTGACCACTGCTGATGGTCATTGATGCACAGCCTGCAAGGGGTCCTTCAAGACCATCAGCCATGTGATACCTTAAGTTGAGAGACGGAAACAGGTGGAGAATTACCCAAACTCAAAGCCACTGGGATTGGGATGAAGCCAGGCAGATAACCCATGTCCATGGATCTGGTAAATCCAGGGCTTCTCTTTACTATGCAATGCATAACAAGAATCACTATTATTCATTAAATGCTCACTGTATGCTAAGGGCTATAACCCCTTTATGTGAATTATCTCATTTAGTGCTCACAGTAGTCCTTCAAAGTATGCATTATTATTAATCTCATTTAGAGATCAAGAAATAGGCCTGGAAATGTGAAGTAATTTGTCTTGCCTTACTTATTAGCTAGAAGGCACTGAGCCGGTGGTTATTGCAGCACCCAGCCCTTGTGCATTCCGGATCAATATTAATTAGCTGGCAAACGGGCATCCAGCTGCCCCAGATGCTACTTTGCTATCTAGTGTGCAGAGGCAAGTCTAAACACCTTTGCTGGCTGGAATCCAAACATTTCTAAATTTGCCCCTATGGCAGAGCAACCACTGGCAAATCCTTAACTCACCCCCTGCCACCCCCAGCCCCACCTGGGCCTGCCAATCTGCTTCCAGCACAGCAAATCCCACAATCTGCCAAGGCCTGTGGGCTGAAGCTTTTTATACTCAGCTCTTCTACTAAGGGTGTTAATTTCATTCGCTCACACCCACACTGTGTACAAACATGCAAATCATTAACATTTCCATTTACCAGGCTGGTATGGCCTGGAGCTGCTGGGATTTTTGAAGGAGATAACAATTCAATTTGCAATTACTGCTGCAATTTTTAATTCCCAAGGAAACTTCTGTCAGTGCTGTACTCCTGAGAGCCAAAATGAACACTGTAAGCAACTCTTCAAATTATTTCGAAAGAGAGGGAAAAAAAAAGAAAGGAAAGGAAGGAATGAAGGGAAAGGAAAGAAGGAAAGGAGCCAGTCAGGCAGGGTGCCTGCCTGCCTGCCTACCTACCTCTGGGAGGGCAGGATTACAAGCCTATTTCAGAGAAGTTCAACTTAGCTCTAAATTTCAGTTTCCTCCAGCTGTATGAATCAACAACTAAATGTTGACTCTTTAAGAGGGGCTTTTGTGAAGTAATATTTGCAACTGAACAATCATCAATACATCTACTGTTTGTAAACTCAGAATTGCTGTGGGATAGAGGAAGGTGTACCTATTTTCATTCTCCAATGTTACTACTTTGGGCAGTTAAAGGCTAAGAATGAACATTTCCAGGTCCCAAATAACCACCTGCCACCTTCCAAGTCCCAAATACACCTGCTGACACTGGTAACTACTATTTATTGCACGTCCACTGTGCACTGTGCACCAGGAACCACCCTGCCCTGCATAAGCCTACCCTTCTTTATACCAGCAGGGAAACTGCAGCCAGGGAGCACTCACGGAGGGCACATGTGCCAGGCATCGTGCAAGTGCTGGGGACAAAACAATGAACCCTGCGACTGCCCACCCTCAGGTGGTTTACAATCAAGTGGTAAACAGATCAATAATAATAAAAAAAAACCACGGATGTAAATTAAATAACACAGTAAGATACAGTCATTTGGAACAGGCCACTGTAGACAAGGAAAGCGAGGGCATTTGGCATTAGAAAATGCATCTGTTCAAGGTCAGAGAGCAGGGTGGGCCACAGCTCTGGCTGGAACTCTCAGGATCACACTTGAGCCACTGCCTCGTCCCACTTCCCATCTTATTTTTTTCTGTTTGGGGCATGCAGGAACTCACTGCGGTAATACAAATGAGTCAGATTTCTCGACCACGAGAAGCATCCATTATTGTAAAAAACATTTTCTTTTTTTTTTTTTTTTTTTTTTTTTTGAGACGGAGTCTCGCTTTGTCACCCAGGCTGGAGTGCAGTGGCGCGATCTCGGCTCACTGCAAGCTCCGCCTCCCGGGTTCACGCCATTCTCCTGCCTCAGCCTCTCCGAGTAGCTGGGACTACAGGCGCCCGCCACCGCGCCCGGCTAATTTTTTGTATTTTTTTAGTAGAGACGGGGTTTCACCGTGGTCTCGATCTCCTGACCTCGTGATCCGCCCGCCTCGGCCTCCCAAAGTGCTGGGATTACAAGCGTGAGCCACCACGCCTGGCCATGTAAAAAACATTTTCTTGTTTGGGGTTGGTCCTGAGAGCCATCAAAAAATAAAAACCAGAACCGTAAGTCAGACAGTATAATGGTCCCCTCATCGGGTATGTGTCCCACATTGTCTCAAATCACTAGAGAAGCTTCTCTAGCAGGCATCAAATGCTCTGTAGGGTGACAGCAGGTGGAGGCTGTGAGACTCATGTCTTTCACACTGGTGTTCTGCCTCTGCGGCTTTTCAACTCCCCAGGTGTAGGACATGGAAACACACATAAATGATCTAAAGAGCAGATAACAGTTTCCTTTAAATTTGCCTTTGGAATGCACTCTGGGCCTGCCCTTCCTAATCATGATCATCTTTGGCTCTGGTTAAAGTCTTATTCTCCGGAGCTCCTAACACAGGGGAATCCAGGCAGAAATCAGGGGCTACCTGGTCTGTCCCAACTGCCTGTAGCAAATCCACATAACGATATGCCCGGGATTCCCATTCACTTGTTCCTAAACTAGACACAGACCATGCTACTTTGCCCTGGAACATGGGGCCATCATCCACCCACCAAGATTTCACAACCACATTGAATGTGGGCTGCAGATCAGGGTCATGGTGGTGCCCTGACATTCTTTTTTTTTGAAACAGGGGTTTTGCTCTGTCACCCAGGCTGGAGTGCAATGGTGCAATCTCGACTCACTGCAACCTCCGCCTCCTAGGTTCAAGCAATCCTCCCACCTCGGCCTCCTGAGTAGCTGCGACTACTTGTGCGCGCCACCATGCCTGGTTAATTTTTTGTATTTTTGGTAGAGATGGGGTTTCGCCATGCTGCCCAGGCTGGTCTTGGTTTCGAACTCCTGAACTCAAGTGATCGGCCTGCCTCGGCCTCCCAAAGTGCTGGGATTACAAGTGTGAGCCACCGCACCCAGTATGCCTGGGAATCTTTAATTCCAGTTCGTAAATACTGTTTTATAATCCCATTTCCAAAACATAAGCAACCTCTCAAGACAAAGACAAACAAACTGTGAAGGACCACTCCCTATCCCTGTTACTTCGGCTCCTCAGCAGGACATGATGCGATATGAAAAATGGCTTTTCCTTCTGAGATGGACTTTGGACTGCAGTCCCTGGGTCTATCAGCCCAAACAAACAAAACCCTATGCGCCAAAGATGTGTTCCTGGTCAATGGGACCTGTGAAGGCTTAAAAACCATGAATTGCTCTCTTCTTTTCTTTAATCTCCAATTCACTGTGGATCTTGAAATCCCTACTACCAACAGTGGTCCTACCACTCTTCTCATTTAAATTACTGAACACAACTAAACAAAACCACAAAATAAAGCATCAAACCTTTCTGTCTGTATACCCAGCTGCTTCCAATGAAAATCTTCAGACATTTTAACTCATGGTTTTCTAAGGAGAACTAGAGACAATCCAAACGTAAGTAAATATATTCAATTTCTATTCTAAAAGCGGTGCTTTTAAGTAGTTGGATCAATGCTGATTTTCTCCTGGCTGGCTTGAGACACCAACCCACACGGTGCTGATCAGATTCAGAAGAGTACCGCATCTTGGTCTGCTTCAGTAATACCCGTGTCTGCTAAGGCCCATTCTGAAGACACTGTACTATGACACGGTCAGAACTGGTTCTTTATTTTAATGTGTAGAAATACATGAAAGAAAGTGTAACAAACCTCATATATCGATGACCTGGACTCTAACACTTGTTAAGCTTATCCCATTTTGCTTATCTTAGGTCCCCATTTATTTATACAGTATATTTTGCTGAACCAGTTTATTTTTTTATTTTGATTTTTTCTTTTTGAGACAGAGTCTCTCTCTGTTGCCCAGGCTGGAGTGCAGTGGCACGACCTCAGCTCACTACAACCTCCGCCTCCTGGGCTCAAGCAGTTCTTGTGCCTCAGCCTCCCAAGTAGCTGGGATTACAGACGTGCACCACCACACCCGGCTAATTTTTGTATTTTTATTAGAGACGGGGTTTTATCATGTTGGCCAGGCTGGTCTTGAACTCCTGGCCTCATGTGATCTGCCTGCCTCGGCCTCCCAAAGTGCTGGGATTACAGTATTGTTTTTAACTGGAGAAAAGGCATACAAATTTATTAACGTGTATACAGGGAAAACCACAGAGTGATTATGATTTTAGAGAGTAAATTATAGACAGCATAACTCTTCACCCCTAAAAACTTCAGCATGACTATTCAAAACAGCACATACTCCTACATGACTCAGCACTGTTTCACACATAATCACATGAGCAACAGTTCCTCAATATAATCCACCATGGAGTTCATATTTAAATTTCCCGAACTGTCCCCCAATGTCTTTAATAGCTGTTTTGTTCAAACCAGGATCCAATCAAGGATTGCTAAGGAGTACCCTTTCCAAAGTAACATGTTAGACAAAAGAATGACTCACGGAAAGTCAGAAGGGCTGACAGTAAATTAGCATCCCACCTACTTTCTTTTTAAGAGAAAATGATCATTTGACAAACGGCAACTGTTCTTAATATTTCCATGCATTTTCTTCCAGTTATTTGTTTTCTTTTCATAAACAAACCCATATATGCAGTTGTGAACAAACTGTCTTGCTACTGATCAAATGCTACTGCAACTTCTTCTGGCAAGAGGAGGCAAAGACCTGGTGAAGTCTCGCATATGTCATCTCTGGCATGCCTGCCAGCCGGCCGGCCTCCTGGGTCAATAACTATGATAAAAGTCCGCTGAGTGCGTCAACAGACTGTCCTGCACTGAGACACTATTAAAGGTCCTTGAGCTCCAAATGTACCACTGCACAGCTCTGTGGCCCTGCCAACTTCCTCCTCCTCCAGCTGACATGACCCCAAACCCTAGAGAGACAGAGTAGGTGTTAGGAGAGGCTGTTGTCCCACTTCCTGGGTGTCCAGGATGGATAAATGTAAGATTTTACAGAAAGTACCTTGAAAGTACTTTGGAACTTTTAGGAGTGCTATATATTTAAAAGCTGTTAATAACATTCTCTAAATCAAAAATATCACAAAAGCCTCCAACTCCTAGATATCAAAGCTTTGACTTGGGATATTTCTTTTTCTTTCTTTCTTCTTTTTTTTTTTTTTGAGACAGTTTCACTCTGTCACCCAGGCTGGAGTGCAGTGGCGCAATCTCGGCTACTGTAACCTCCACATTCTGGGTTTAAGCGATTCTCCTGTCTCAGCCTTATGCCTGTAGCTGGAAATATAGGTGCCCACCACCACGCCTGGCTAATTTTTGTATTATTAGTAGAGACGTGGTTTCGCCAGGTTGGCCAGGCTGGACTCGAACTCTTGACCTCAAGTGATCTGCCCGCCTTGGCCTCCCAAAGTGCTGGGATTACAGGCATGAGCCCCTGCGCCTGGCTGACTTGGAACATTTCTGAAAAAGTAAAAATGTTCGGCCAGGTGCAGTGGCTCACACCTGTAATCCCAGCACATTGGGAAGCTGAGACAGGTGGGTCATGAGGTCAGGAGTTCAAGACCAGCCTGGCCAAGATGGTGAAACTCCATCTGTACTAAAAATACAAAAATCAGCCGGGCGTGGTGGCGGGCGCCTGTAATCCCAGCAACTCAGGAGGCTGAGGCAGAGAACTGCTTGAACCTGGGAGGCGGAGGTTGCAGTGAGCTGAGATCGTGCCACCGCACTCCAGCCTGGGCGACACCGCGAGACTCCATCTCAAAAAAAAAATAAAAATTTTCAACAGACACATACTGCACCGAATGAAACATCTCGAGCTGAACTAAACTCTCAGCCAAACCAAGCCATCATATTGAGAGAGGAACATCTTATTCCTCAGGAGAATTGTGAATTTTCTTGAAACCATGTTGGACTACCTGTGCTTTCTGCTCTGGAAGGCGATTCCCCAGGCACTTCAGCTCTGCTGCTGGGCCAGTCTCTTGGAGAAAACTGCCTTCTTGCTTCTTCCTGGAAAGGAAGCCCAGGGCTTTCTTACCTTGTTTCCAGGGGTACAGATGACTTCGTTTCAAGGACTTCTGTTTTTCAACAGCATTGCCCATTTTGAAGCCAGAGGACACAGGGCCCTTCCCAGCCCCGGCGTCTTTCCGGAGCAGCAACTGAGGACCGAGTCACTGGCTGAAAGGGGATCATCTCTTGGACATCCCAAACCACCCAGCAGGAGAGCCCAGCCAGCCTCACAAGGGAAGCCTGAGGAATCTCATTCTGAACAGTCTTTGCCTTCTGCCTTTCAAAATCCCCTTGGCCCCAGGGAGGAAATCAGAAGAAAGGGCTTGTTATCGCCCTACCGGTGCCTCTCAGGCATGGTCTATATTAAGAAGCTCTTTCCTTGGCATCCTTTTGACACTTTATTACTCATCAGCACAACAGTGACTCGAAAGATCAATTTTATGTCCAAATACTTTTAATACCACTTTTCTCTGCAGGAGAATGGGGAATCAGATGATCAAAATGCTGAAAGTCATAAATGAGCCATTCTGGGGCATGCCAGGAGAAACATTTTCATACAGACCCTTATGCCACGCCTTGTATTTCAGAGTCCCACACTCAGACCAGTGTGCACCACATGACAAGTACTGTCAGAGAAAACAAGCTGATTTCACTAATGCTGTGTTTCCAAGGGAAACACAAAACGAAACGAAACATTAAAACACTGCTACACCTCAGTCTCCAAAGAAGAAAACACCTTGGGGACAAACACAGCTAAGAATTTATAACCCCAAGCTCCAAACTTCCACTGCACTTTGGGAACAATTTTGCTGGAGAAAGTGCTACACTACCTCAATTCTGAACAAAGGGTTTTCTAGAAGAAAAGAAGGGAATGAAATCAATCGCATATTCTTGGTAAAAAGGAAGACAATGTCGAGGTGGATGAAAAGATTTCACTTATTTCAGTCCCAGAGTTTGAGTTATAAAAGCTCCTAAAGAATCCCCACAGCATAATATAGGTAAGAATGCAGGCTCTGAGCCGGGTGAGGTGGCTGATGCCTGTAATCGCAGCACTTTGGGAGGCTGAGGTGTGTGGATCACTTCAGGCCAGGAGTTCAAAACCAGACTGGCCAACATGGTGAAACCCTGTCACTACTAACAATATAAAAATCAGCCGGGCATGGTGGCACGAAGCTGTAATCCCAGCTACTTGGGAGGCTGAGGCAGAAGAATCACTTGAACCTGGGAGGTGGAGGATGCAGTAAGCCGAGATCACGCCACTGCACTCCAGCCTGGGTGCAAATCCTAGTTCTTCCCCTTGGCTTTGCCAATTGAGCACAGCAGCCTCAGTTTCCTTATCTGTTAACTGGGCATAATTCCAGTCTCACCTCCTCAGCTGTAATAAGAATCAAATAAAAGAGAACATTTGTAAAGTACCTAGCATGCTGCCTGACACTCAGGAAGTCCTTGGTGAATATTTAACTTTTTTTTTTTTTTGGAGTCAGGGTCTTGCTCTGTCACCCAGGCTGAGTGGCGCAATCATGTCTCACTGCAACCTCAACCTCCCCGGCCCAAGCAATCCTCCTGCCTCAGCCTCCAAAGAAGCTAGGACTACAGGTGCATGCCACCTCGCCTGGCTAATTTCTAAAATTTTTTGTAGAGACAGGGTCTCCCTATGTTGCTCAGGCTGGTCTCAAACTCCTGGCCTCAAGTGAACCTCCTGCCTCAGCCTCCCAAAGTCCTGGGATTACAGGTGTGAGCCACTGCACTCTGCCTATTATCACTTTTTTTTTTTGAGACAGAGTCTCACTGTCACCCAGGCAGGAGTGCAGTGGCACAATCTCAGCTCACTGCAACCTCTGCTTCCTGAGCTCAAGTGATTTTCTTGCCTCAGCCTCCTGAATTACAGGTGTGCGCCACCACGCCCAGCTAATTTGTGTATTTTTAGTCAAGATGGGGGGTTTGCCACGTTGGCCAGGCTGGTCTCAAACTCCTCACCTCAAGTGATCTGCCCACCTCGGCCTCCCAAAGTGCTGGGATCACAGGCGTGAGCACCACGCCCGGCCCTTCATCACTTTTATAATTGTAGACTGAAAATATATTAGCTTAGGTGGCAGAGGTCTGGCTTCGGTCAATTTAGTCAAAAGCACCAAAGTAAATTTATTTTACAGAGTCGGATGGTACAAAATGGGAGCAAGTATAGAACTGGAGTAAAATTAGAGACAACATTCCAAAAAAGACCCACAGAACCAGAGAGACCAAGTTTAAGAGGCATTTAATGCTCTGTTAGTTTCTGGGCACAGTGGGCCACTGTGTTACACCAGGCCCTTCCTTTCTGAAGGAAGGGGAAATAATCTTTCCAATTTACGCAAAACAGACAAAAACCAAAATCCAAATCTCTACAAGATCTTAAGGCCTCATAATTGATCTACCAATACAGAGATCATTTTTGCAAAATCACGGCCTGAGAGTCCAAACTTGGCAAAGCAAATGGCATGTGTCTGTTGCACCCTCTCCAATGAGGTGGCAGGAAAGAGCATGTGTGCAGAGGCTCCCCGTTTCCCTCACAGAGCCCGCACGCTCCTCCCCAGATTAAACTGCAGCCACAAACTGCAATAAAGCACAGGGAACCCCCACCACGCAAGAGGGGTCCAGTGAAACCTAACAGTTGCACAGCAGAATACCTGGCACACAGTAGGTGCTTAATAACTCTCTGTTGAATAAATGGGTGGATAAGTGACAGAATAAACCAATGAGAATTATCCCCAACATACACACACTGATTGTCCCCACCCCCTGGAATGCGTTAACCAGAGTTTCTAATCCATAAACAAACTCTCCTCTCCTAGCAAGAATCAGAGAGTGTGGGTGGTTGGGACGCTGTTTCCTCCACTTCCCCACTCCTTAGCTCAGGCCACTCCCGGCCCTGGAATTTCTTCCCTATCAGGAGTGTGAAGCCCCTGAAGTCAGGAGCCTCGTCTGGGGCAGCTCCTCCTGGCGCCTGTGCACACAGACAACAATGGGTCACAGTTGCAGAACCTGGGCTCAGGTGTGCTCTCTCTCGTTTCTCAGCTGGGGGCCAACATATTCGTAATGATGTTTCCATGAAAAAACGCATCCTAGGTTCCAAACAACTAATTTACTGATGAACCTTTAGAATAAACTGGACATTTCCCTGAGAGAACAGCTTTGAAATGAGGACCCTGCGGTCCAACCACTTCTCAATCATGGCTCCCCCAAAATAACTCCAATGTGAACTGTTCAGGGGGAGGGGGAGGGGGAGAGCAACAGAATAACCCAATCTTAAGAATTCCTCTCTAATCCCCAGCTCAGAAAGCATCTGTTACAGTCGTCCCCTCTGCAGTGTCCCAGACTAAGCAAACAAACAAACAAAAAAACATACAGCCATCCCCAAAGACCAATATGCTTGCAATCCAAGATGGGCAAGCGACCCATCTCCAGTCCACATTTCAGGGAGACAACACAAAATTTTTTTGATTCTTCACAAATGGGAAGAATCAAGTGAACTGTTACCAGAAGCAGAAGGCTGACTGCACAGCCACTGCGATGAGTTTCCAAGCCTTGCACAAATACGCCCCAAATCTCTGTAAAACCCAAGGAGATCCACAAGATCATCTGCTCCAGCAAGTCCCTTCCCCATTTCACAGATTCCTCAGAGAGGGGCAGGGATCAAGGCTAGGCATTTAGTTGGAGGGCTGGATCCAGCCCCCAAATCTTTATCCTTGGCTAGGAAAACCTCTGCTACCCATTTCCTCATGACCAGAGGAGGCAGGAGGCCAGTGTGAAGGAATTGGCTTTGAAGGCCAGCTGGCCTGGTTTGAATCTATGTGGGCACTTCCTAGCTGAGCAACTTTGGGATAGAAACTAAACCTCTCCACACTTTGTATTTTCCCATACGTTCATGTGTACCATTATGCTATCTACTTCATGGGTGGTTTAAAGGTTAAATAAGAATTTAGACTTGGGAGGCTGAGGTGGGAGGTTGAGGCAGGAGAATCATTTGAGCCCAGGAGGTCAAGACTGCAGTGATTTGTGATCACACCACTGCACTCCAGTCTGGGCCACAGAGCGAGACCCCATCTCTAAAAAACTAAACTAAAATAAAGATGTTTAAAATTTGTTGGTACACAGCAGACACTCAATGAGAATAGCTACTGTCAGTTTTTATTATTATTACCTATAAATCTCCAAGCTTTAGATACACTGAAAAAGATTATTTACCCTCACTAGGGATTTTCTCCCCCATATCAGAGTAAGATCCACTGCAATATTCTAGTAAATAATTCGTTCTCTTAGTATAATTAAAATAAAATTTATCTTACAAACATCTGTACCTCAGGAATTTTTTTTTTTAAGAGACAGGGTCTCCCTATATTGCCCAGGTGGCCTTGAACTCCTAGGCTCAAGTGATCCTCCTGCCTCAGCCTCCCGAGTAGCTGGACTCCAGGAGGAATGACATTTTGATTGTGGAACATGACATAAGCCAGAGGGGTAATATTGTGGCCACTGAAGTAGGAAACATTTTAAGGAGTGCCTGTCCCTACACGCAAGACGCTGTTGGCTCCAGACAAACTCTGAGTCAGGATCCTGCAAGGCGGTGCTCACTTCTTGAAGGAGATTTTTTTTTTTTTTTTAAGATAGAAATGGCTCAGAAGGGAAGGGCTTGTGGATCCCTGTAATGTGCACATTCACCGCCCCCAGAACCAAAGAAACAGAGGCTGGGCTCTCAGGCGGGTACCCGGTAGCTGACACAAAGCTTTGTGTATGGAATTTGTCTGCTGGGAGGAAAGTCTGATGTTGGTCACTTCCCTCCTGGAGAAAAATACAACAATACGAGGAAGCGCCAAGCACTGTGGGAATGTTCCAAGTGCGAGTTCCAGCTCAGCCCAGAATATAAACAAAGGCGATGACCAGCCTGGAGGTCAGGCCCAGCAGAGCACTGAGGCAGAAAGTCTGGGAGCCACTCTTCTGTCTTCTGGGGTCCTCTAGACTCGGCCTTTTTTTTTTGAGACAGAGTCTCCCTCTGTCGTCCAGGTTGGAGTGCAGTGGTGCAATCATAGCTCACTGCAGCCTCCAACTGCTGGGCTCAAGCAATCCTCCTGTCTCAGCCTCCTGACTAGCTGGGACTACACGCACTTGCCACCATGCCTGGCTAATTATTAAAATTATTTTTTATAGAGATAGCATCTTGCTTGGTTGCCAGGCTGGTTTCAAACTCATGGCCTCAGGTGATCCTCAAGCCTCGGCTTCCCAAAGTGCTGGGATTATAGGCATGAGCCACCGAGTCTGGCCTAGACTGCTTTGAAGTAACTTTCCTGTCCAGGCCTGGAGGAAATCATCGAAGGCAAACGCCACCACGTGTCGAATGTCATAGGAAATACAAGCTCAGGGACTCTCTTATGACACATCTGGGAACTTACAGATCAGTCTCAGAATGTCATAGCTGGAGGGGCTTCAGAGATTTACTCAACAAATACTAACACGGAGCTTGGGGAGGGTCAGATAACATGCACGAAGAATCACTTAGTTATCCCGGTGATCAGTGCTAAATTCAGGGTGGGGACGCACGTCTAGCAGGGCGACCTAATCTAATCTGGAAGTCAGGGAAAGGTGAGACTAGAACCATGAGCAGAGCTGGACCAGGCAAAGGGGCAGCGTGTATGAAAGCCCTGTGTAGCTGGAGGTATGCGCCCAGGGGAAGGCCGGGGGTCAGATGGGACAGGGCCTTATAGATCCAGGGCTTTGTCTCATGGGCTTTGAGGGTTCCTAAGGTGTTGGCAAACCACATGTGTTCATTTTTCTGGGAAGAGAGGTCTATGGCTTTCACCAAAGTCTTAAGGAGTTTCAAGAGGTTAAGAATGGCCGGGCACGGTGGCTCACGTCTGTACTTAGGATCCCAGCACTTTGGGAGGCCAAGGCGGGCGGATCACAAGGTCAGGAGATAGAGACCATCCTGGCCAAGATGGTGAAACCCCGTCTCGACTGAAAATACAAAAATTAGCTGAGCATGGTGGTGAGCACCTGTACTCCCAAGCTACTCAGGAGGCTGCGGCAGAAGAATCACTTGAACCCAGGAGGTGGAGGATGCAGTGAGCGGAGATTGCACCACTGCACTCCAGCCTGGTGACAGAGTGAGACTCCCTCTCAAAAAAAAAAAAGAGGTTAAGAACTACTGATCTAGCCTAACTCATTACAATAAAATGGAGAAACTGAGGTCCAGAGAAAAAAGACCTTTCACAGGAGGCCAGAGGCCCCAAGTCACTGACTCCCATTGCAGTGCTCTCCCACAGCTAGCCCACCGACCCACTTCTGCAGGGGATGTGTCAACAACTACATATGCTGGCTCCCATCCCACCGGCCACTGCTGCTGGATCCCACACGAGGCTGCTTTGTTTCTCTATCCAGGCAGGCCTAGAAGGACATTACAGAAATGAACTGCAAAGTCACCGGCCCATCCTTCTTGTGCAACCTAATCTGCAAAACACAGGGGCTCAGAACCTGTCCCTTGCTTCGGATTTCAAGGACCCCCGCAATGAGACAGTTTCTGGCTTTTCAAGGAGCTTCATGGATGAGGCTGGTTCACTGAAAGGGCAATCAGGGCTCAGCATCCGGCTTTCTGAAGAAGCTGTTTACTTGTTGTTCTTTACAAAGTCAGGACTTGGCCAGGAACTAAACGTAGCCCTCAGTACGGGAAAGGGAGAAATTTGGAAGACTTGGGGGAAAGTCTAAATACGTAAGGAGAACGCTTCTTAAACCCCTGATGTGGCCAGGCACTATGGCTCATGCCTGTAATCCCAGCACTTTGGGAGGCAGAGGTGGGTAGATCACTTGAGCCCAGGAGTTTGAGACCTGCCTGGGCAACATGGCAAAACCCTGTCTCTACAAAAAGAGGGAAAACATAATTAGCTAAGCATGGTAGTATGTGTGTCTGTAGTCACAGCTACTTGGGGGGCTGAGGTGAGAGAATGGCTTGAGCCTGCGAGGCAGAGGTTGCAGTGAGCCAAGATCACACCATTGCACTCCAGCCTGGGTGACAGAGGCAGACCCTGTCTCAAAAAAATAAAATAAAAAATAAAAACCCCTTGATGCTTCCTGTAATACTAAAGGTAGAAGTCCTAAGTACATGGATTGGCATTCAAGGCCTTTTGGAGTCTGGCCCCAAATTACCTTTCCCACCTTCATCTCCCACTTCCTCACACGGAGACTGGACGCTGTGCATAGCCCTGCACCTGCCTGCCTGCACTGTAGCTCCTGTCCTTCCTCTCCAGCGAGTCAAAAGAAACCTCACAGCCAACATCCAGTGGACTCTCAAAGACCAGTGTTGAGGGTCCCACAGCCTCTGCTTCACTTGGACCACGGCAGCATTGGAGGAGGTAATGCCCGCGCTGGGGAAGACTCCGGCCCCTCTCCCGGCCAGCCCGCTGACCTCGGCCTCCAGGCTGTGGTGCCTCTGCCCTTTACAACTCCCCGCCTCCAGATAAACTTGACAGAGCCACTCACTGCTGATGGCCCTCTGCACTGAGCTGCATGAGTGTGAACACAGTCACAGCCTGCACTCTGGCTGTGCTCCTCAAGCTTGTAAAAATGCACCCGTCTCCCTTAAGAGGTCTGGAGTCCATACACAATGGGTACTCACTATCCATTGAACAAAAATTAGTGAGCGTCAGCTATGTGCCAGGCACCATTCTGAGCTCTGGTGAAAGAGTAGCCGACAGGGAGCTTACCTCCCAATGCGGGAAAAAATCATAAAAAAGAAGCAAATAGGCCAGGTGCGGTAGCTCACGCCTGTAATCCTAGCACTCTGGGAGGCCAAGGCAGGCAGACTGCCTGAGCTCAGGAGTTCAAGATCAGTCTTGGCAACGTGGTCCCTGTCTCTATTAAAAACACAAGATATTAGCCAGGCATGGTGGTGCATGCCTGTAATGCCAGCTACTGCAGAGGCTGAGGCAGGAGAATCGCTTGAACCCAGGAGGTTGCAGTGAGCCAAGACTGCACCACTGCACTCCAGCCTGGGCAAAAAAAAAAAAAAAAAAAAAAAAAGGCTACATTTAAAGGGAAAAAACAGAGAGTGAGGACAGAACGATGGGAACCCATGGCTCTGGCCCCAGTACTCCCCAGCATGAACTCACCACAACCCTACCGTAGGATCCATCTTATCAATGAGAAACTGATTTTTAAAAGGAGATGGGTGAGCAACTTTTCCCAAGATCACATGATCAGCAAATGGTGGCACCAGCAGCCTTTAAACTGCGGCTCTTGTCCATGGCTTCTCAGCAGGTGCCCTACAATATCTGGGGAATGAACGTTCCAGTAAGAGAATGGCAAGTGCCAAGGCTCTGAGGGAAAGGAACACCTGGAAGAAGAGCACAAAAGCCAGTGTGGCTGGGACACAGCGATGGGGAGGGGGTGTCAGGGAGTGAGTTAAGGGCCAGAGTCCAGGGCGCACACAGGCCACGTCAAGGACCTCAGATCCTTTCACATGTGTGGGGAAGCCCCAGGCAATCATAAAGAGAATCCATGTGATCCAGTTCACACTCTGGCTGTGGAATGCAGAATGAATGGCTGTGAGTTAGGAGAAGAAACCAAGAAGCCAGTTAGGAAGGCATGGGGCAGTCCAGGGAGAAACGGCGGTGGCCTGGAGTAAGGGGTCAGCAGAGGAGGTACTAAGAGGGACCAGTCAGGATTTATTGGAGTAAATTGCAGGGGCTTACTGAGGGACTGGATGTGCGCTGGGAGAGAGGAGGCAAGGACACCCTCATTGTTTCCTCAACCAAACCAAGATTTCTAAGCCTGAACAATCAGGTCAAAAATGGCATTATTTACTGTGATAGGGGAACCCAAGGTGAGTCACCAGGCAGAGAGTGAAGGGGAGAACCAAGAGTTCTGGTTCAGGTGCATAATGTCCTAAAGAGGGGCTGGAAACATGTGTTTGAGAAGGACCAGTGTTTAGCTAGCTGGCTTAGTGCCACAGGACTAGGCTGCCTGTTCCCAAATGGAGAATGCAGGAGAGAGAAGAGCCCAAAACAGAAGGCTGAGATGAAACCCTTTACAGAGCACATAGACTTGATGCTGTAAAATTAGTCACGTGAGTACTGCGTGACTTCAGATATAATTTAAATTTTAGAGGTTGTGGCTTTTTTGTGTGTGTGTGAGACAGGGTCTCACTGTGTTGCCTAGGCTGGACTTGAACTCCTGGGTTCAAGTGATCCTCCCACCTCAGCCACCAGAGTAGCTGGAACTACAAGCACATGCCACAGTGCTTGGCAGAATTTTAGTTTTCACATTCTGGATGCTTAGTTTGTAAATGTCTTGCTTATTATGACTAATGTGTCATCCAGATTAATCAGCTAATATCCCAAGGCACAATATACATTCAGAGTGAGATTCACCAAAGAGTTTTCTTCCCAACTGCTCAGCTTCTGGCCATCTCTTGTCAGGGCTCATTAGATCACTTGTTTTTCCCTTGCAATACTGCTGACAAGAAGCATGAACTGGAAGCAGAAGTGTCACCATTTTCTTGTTCACGTGTACTTATACTACTAGAAAAGTCTTCAGTCTGTGATGTCTTTTTGGGGCTATTATTAAGCTACTTCTCCATTTTATAAGGGTTTGTTTCAATACTGGGCAGCGGCTTCAACCTAGCTCTTCAACCCAGCTGGACAAGTCACATAAACCCTTTGGGGCTCTTTTTTTTTTTGAGACAGTCTCGCTCTGTCGCCCAGAGACAGACAGTAGTAGCTGATGTTCATTAGGCACTTAGCCCATGCAGTACCAGGTTCCTTTCTGTGTATTTTACTCTTGTGGTTGCATTAAATCCTCATGATAAGAGAAAGATACCGTGACTGTTCTCATTCTACAGAGGATGAAACTAAGACACAGAGCTTTTCTTTGAGATCTGAAAGAGTTAAGATTTGTACATAGTCATACGCTGAGTTGGGGCAAAATTAGGGGAATAGTTCATCTGACTATTGCCCACACAGCTATAGTTTCTTCTTTTCTTTTTTCTTCTTTTTTTGAGACAAGAGTCTCACTGTCACCCAGGCTGAAGTACAGTGGCACGATCTCAGCTCACTGCAACCTCCCCCTTCCGGGTTCAAGCGATTCTCCTGCCTGAGCCTCCCGATTAGCTGGGCCTACAGGGATGGGCCGCCACACCCAGCTAATTTTTGTATTTTTAGTAGAGACAGGGTTTCATCATGTTGGCCAGGCTGGTTTCAAACTCCTGACCTCAGGTGATCCGCCCACCTCAGCCTCCCAAATTGTTGGGATTACAGGCGTGAGCCACCGTGCCCAGACTTGGGCCTCAGTTTTCTCATCTGTAAAATAAGGCCACTGTCACCTCCTTCCAGTGCTTTTGGGAGGATTAAATACACGTAGCACAGCTCCTGGCATTACTGCACAGAAATTCTTTGTTATGTCATCATCATCATTATTATTATTATAAGGGCAACCTTCTATCTTATAGGTAAGTCCCTATGACCCTTCCAATTCCTCTCCAGACTTTGAGTGGTGGTTCCAAAGATACCCCCCACCTCCACCAGCAGTGTCACCCAGGGAACTTGCTAGAGATGCCCATTCTCAGCCCAACCACAGACCTACTGAATCAGAAACCAGGCGCCGGAGCCCAGAAACCTCCAGGTGCTAATGTTTGAGAGCCAACGAACAGGCAGGCAGCGTTCTGGGTACCCGGCAGGTCCTCAGGACAGCGACCACCTGGCCCCAGGTGACCCTGTCAGCAACACCTGCCAACATCACAGGCTGCAAGTTATCAATTTGTCACAAACAACAAGCTTCTTACCTGTCTTTCTGGCTGTTTCCTTTAACCTCCTCCCACAGTATATCACTTGCATAAAAAATGAAACTTCTTAGAAAAATCCTATGCCTGTACCTTTTCCATAGCAACAGAAAAAAAAATCTCTGTCCAAGTTAACCAAGACTAGTGTCCCTATATAATTATTTTTCCAACTTTCTCTATAAAACTTAAATTGACAAAAATAATAATATCCTTTTTATCCATTCCAAAGAATAACAATTTGAGATTTGATGTGATTTTTACCTTCAGATAATGTGCTCTGGTTGTTATATGTACATGTTTATGTTTCTTGAACCAAACCATCCCAGATTTTGATGCTTCTAGGAGTGACTGGAACATGCCAAGTAGCGGATGCCCATGGGAGAACGGAGCCCCAGACAATCCCACTGACCCTCCCGCAGACTCCATGGACTTGACCTGCGTTAGAACAGGCTGTGGACCTGAAGCAGTTCTCTCACTGCAAACTCAGACCCTCTCCAGTGCGAATTTGTGAAACGCGATAGATGTCAATGATTACTCCCTCAGTGTTTTCTCATCCAAATCAGGACACTTCGAAGGGGGTAGGGAGGGCTCTGTTAATAACGATGCCAGGACAACAGGCAGAAGCCAGGAAGTGTGATCATCCCTCCATCTGTCACGCGCGCTGTCAGCACGGTGATCCTCAGGGTAATTTTCCTCTGGTGTCCGGATATCTAACTGAGAGGCTAGAAGAGAGGTGCACTGACAAGCAAAAATCCAGAGTCCAACCCTTCAGTCTAAGGCGAAGTCTCGTTTGGAGGGATGCACTTGGACCCAGTCACAGCAAGCTCCACGAGGGCATGAGACCTGACTTCATCGGTGTTCCAGGCATCTATTGCCACCAACTGTACGGAACAGGCGCCGAAGAAATCAGCTCGAAGATGGGTCAGTGGCTTATACTGTATCTCCCTGATTCTAAGTCATATACAGTTGGCCCTCAGTAGCCATGGGTTCTGCATCTGTGGATTCAACCAACCGAGGATTGAAAATACTCAGGAAAAAAAAAAAATGGATGGTTGTGTCTGTAACTGAAACACGTACAGACTTTTTTCTTGTCAATATTCCCTAAGTAAGATGGTATAGCACCTGTTTATATAGCATTTCCACTGTATTAGGTATTGTAAGTAATCTAGAGATAATTTAAAGCATACGGGAGGATGTGCACAGGTTATCTGCAAGTACTATTCCATTTTGTATCAGGGACTTGAGCATCTGTGGATTTTGGTATCCGCTGGGGGTCCCAAAATCAATCTCCCTTGGATACTGTAGTTTTTCACAGCTTCACTTTTGAAATCAAGGTGCGTTTTATAATCCATCTGCTAATGTATTTTCTCCTTTGTTTCCTGAGAAACATTAAATCGATAACGTCTTACATGTCTTACATGTGTTGGTGTCTCAGTGTCAAAAAAAACCCCAAGGTAATTGGTTATCACCCAGATTCATAGAGAGACGTGTTAATGATACTCGTGGGAACAGAGACCCCATCGTGGCCATCTCCAGGTGGCGCTCCCACTCACACAGCGGCACCATGCCACCTAACAGGGCCTGCCAGGCTGGAAAATTCTTGGAGAGGGCCTTGATCTTGCTTTTGCCTAGATCGTCCTCTCTTTTCCCCTCCCCCAAGCCAGTGATACCTTCTCAAGAATGTGGTGATAGCCTGGAATCCTGCCAAACAGCTCTGGAGTAAGTGCCATCTGTGTTGTCAACTCAGAGAGAGTAAGTGCCGCTGATGGATCCAGGCAGAGGCCTCGGAGGGAAGCCACTGCAGAGCTTGAGAGTCTTTACTAACAGCCGACATGAGCCAAGCACTAACTACATGCCAAGCTACATCACCACCAGGGGCTAGAGCTCAACTAGACATTTAGGCTCCCAGGGACTTCCATCGGCCCCTGATGGGAATGGGAGTTTGCCAGGGGACAGCAGGGGCCCAGTACAGCTGAAAGGCCCAGGTCCAAGATGACTGGGTCCCCATCCAGAGGTGCAGGATCTGCCCTGGATTAAAAGCTTCATGGGCTGGGCGTGGAGGCTCCCACCTGTAATCCCAACACTTTGGGAGGCTGAGGTGGGAGGATTCCTTGAGCCCAGGAGTTTGAGGCTGCAGTGAGCCATGATCACACCACTGCACTCCAGCCTGGGTAATAGAGCAAAACCCTATCTCTATTTAAAAAACAAATCAAACAAACAAACAAACAAACAAAAACAACAGGGTGGGGGGCAGGCATAGTGGCTCACGCCTGTAATCTCAGCACTTTGGGAGGCTGAGGCTGGCAGATCACTTGACGTCAGGAGTTTGAGACCAGCCTGGCCAACATAGTGAAACCCCGTCTCTACTAAAAATATAACAATTAGCCAGGTGTGGTGGTACATGCCTGTAGCCCCAGCTACTCAGGAGGCTGAGGCAGGAGAATCACTTGAACCCAGCAGACGGAGGCTGCAGTGAGCCGAGATCACACCATTGCACTTCAGCCTGGGTGACAGAGACTCCATCTCAAATAAATAAATAAATAAATAATTTAAAAAGATATTTAAGATTAAATTATGTAATTATATAAACATTGAAAAAACTGTGGTAAAGTACACATAATATAACATTTGCCATCTTAATCATTTTAAAGTGTACACTTCAGTGGTAATAGGTAACATTCATAATATGCCACCACCACCAGCAGCCATCTCCAGAACTTTTCTACCTTGCAAAACTGAAACAGTCTCCATTCCTCCCTCCATCCAGCTCCTGGCAGCCACCTCAGGCCTTTCGGTTGCTATAATTTTGTCTAGTGTAGGCACCTCACGGTCTAGTGGAATCATATGGTACTTGTCTTTTTGTGACTAGCTTATTTACTTAGCATACTGTCCTCAAGGTTCATCCACGTTGGAACATATGTCAGAACGTCCTTCCTTTTTAAGGCTGAATAATATTCCATGTATGAACAGCCCACGTTCTCTTTATCCATTCATCCATCAATGGACACCTGGGTCACTTCTGTCTTTTGGCTGTTGTGAATGATGCTGCTACAGAGATGGTGCACAAATGTCTCGAGTCCCTGCTTTCCCTTCTTTTGCGTATACACCCATAGGTATATACTTTGCTGGATCATGTGGTAATTCTATTTTTAGTTTTTTGGTGAGCTGCCATACTGTTTTCCACAGTGGCTGCACCATTTTACAGTCCTGCCAACAGTGCACAAGTGTTCAGATTCCCCCACATCCTCCACAACACTTATTTTCTGTGGGGTGTTTTAGTTGTGGTGGCAGTGATTGTTGCTGTGGAAAGAGTTTGACTGCTTTATTATATTTTGCCATTAAATTTTATAAAAAGTAGTGAAAACGAGAAAATGGAATAGTTGATACCAGTGAAAAACACAGGTTTCATAAAATAGTACTGCCGAGAGAAGATAGAGGTGAGTGGCCATGCCAAAGCTGTAGATCTTCATCCTTACTCAGGTAACTCATCGGACTGTGTGAGTGTCCAGCTGACAGTGTATTGTTAAGACACAGGTTTGATATTCAATTTTCAGACATGCTTTCAGGAAGGCCATATACACATACGAAATAGCAGACTGCCCATAGGGTTCATGGGAAAAAAGTCCACTCAGCCGGGCGCGGTGGCTCATGCCTGTAATCCTAGCACTTCGGGAGGCCGAGGCAGGTGGATCACGAGGTCAAGAGATAGAGACCATCCTGGCTAACACAGTGAAACCCCGTCTCTACTAAAAATACAAAAAATTAGCCAGGTGTGATGGCGGGCGCCTATAGTCCCAGCTACTCGGGAGGCTGAGGCAGAATGGCGTGAACCCCGGGGGGCGGAGCTTGCAGTGAGCCGAGGTCATGCCACTGCCCGCCAGCCTGGGCAACTGAGCAAGACTCTGTCTCAAAAAAAAAAAAAAAGTCCACTCCCATCCTAAAACACCAGGATTGTTATTTTCAGCATCCACGGCCTGGTAAATCCAAGGAAGGCTAAAGATGATCAAGGGACTTAGAAAGCAAGCCGATAGCAACTCTGATGGATGAAGTGAGTTCTGACTTCAGGCAATACGAAATGTGCCACAGGCAATGTCAAGGGCCCTCCTAAAGATCTTGTGACTCTGCTCTCCCTTGTTGCAGACAGACACACAGATATTGGCAAACCCTGTTTAAAAACAACAGCCACAGTCTGTTAATTCCATCTGCCTTGTGCTTACCCATTTATCATAAAGGGTACTACAAAGGACAGAGATGAAGAGCCGCACTGGGCAGGGCCTGTGAGAAGGGGCACGGAGCCTCCACACCCTCCCCAGGTGTGCCACCTGTTCAGCTGTCTGCAAGCTCTATTTTCTGTGTTTTTGAAAACAGCCATCCTCATGGGTGTGAGCTGGTATCTCCCTGTGGTAGGTAGGTATGTACTTAGGTATGTATGTATGTACATATATATATGTATGTATGAATGAATGAGATGGGGGTCTCACTATTTTGCCCAGGCTGTAGTGCAGTGGCTGTTCACAGGTGTGATCCCAGTGCTGATAAGCACAGGAGTTTTGACCTGCTCCACTTCTACTCTGTGCCAGTTCATCCCTCGTTAAGCAACATGGTAGTCCCAGAGGTTACCAAATTGATGCTGAACTTAGTACAGACACCAGGTAGGCATGGTGCACTACAGCCCAGAACTCCTGGGCTCAAGCAATCCCCCTGCTTCAGCCTCCTAAGTAGCTGGGACTACAGGCTTGCACCACCGTGCCTGGCTAATTTTCTTTTTTGGGGTCTCACTCTGTCACCCAGGCCAGAGTGCAGCAGCGCTTCAGAGCTCACTGCAGTCTTGACCTTGTGGGCTAAAGCAATGCTCCTACTTCAGCCTTCTGAGTAGCTGGGGCTACAGGCACGCACCACTGCACCCAGCTCTGTCAGTAGTTTTGATTTGCACTTCCCTAATGATCAGTGATGTTGAGCACATTTTGACGTGTTTATTAGCCATTTGTATATCTCCTTTGGAGAAATGCCTACTCAAGTCCTTTGCCCATTTAAAAATTGGGTTTTTTGTTGTTGTTGTTTTTTGTTTTTTTTTGAGACGCAGTCTCACTCTGTCACCCAGGCTGGAGTGCAGTGGCGCGATCTCGGCTCACTGCAAGCTCCACTTCCCGGATTCTCGCCATTCTCCTGCCTCAGCCTCCCGAGTAGCTGGGACTACAGGCGCGTGCCACCACGCCTGGCTAATTTTTTGTATTTTTTAGTACAGACGGGGTTTCACCACGTTAGCCAGGATGGTCTCGATCTCCTGACCTCATGATCCACTCGCCTCGGCCTCCGAAAGTGCTGGGATTACAGGCGTGAGCCACCGCGCCCGGCCAAAATTGGGTTGTTTTTTGTTGGTCCTGTGCCATCTTTGTCTATTTTTAGCAAACAGACAGTTAGCCAAGGTCAAATTCTCATGCAGACAAGCAGTTATTATGTCAATGCAATAGAATACTATTCAGCAATAAAAAGGAATGAACCAGTGATAAAAAGGACAACTTGATGTGTCTCAAAGTCAGTACAGAGTAAAAGGCCGATCACACACTTTATGGTTGTATTTATACGGTATTCTGGAAAATGCAAATCTATAGATATAGATAAATAACAGATCAATGCTGGCCAGGCACAGTGGCTCACACCTGTAATCCCACCACTTTGGGAGGCTGAGGCGGGCAGGTCACTTGAGACCACGCATTCGAGAACAGCCTGGCCAGCCTGGTGAAACCCGTCTCTACTAAAAATACAAAAATTAGCCAGACGCGGTGGTGGATGCCTATAATCCCAGCTACTCGAGAGGCTGAAGCAGGAGAATCACCTGAGCCCAGGAGGCAGAGGGTGCAGTGAGCCGAGACGGCACTGCTGTACTCCAGCCTGGGGGACAGAGCGAGACTCAGTCTCAAGAAAAAAAAAAAGCAAGCAAGCAGATCCTTGCTGCCAGGGTGGGAGAAGGGTATGACTGCAAAGGGGCGGCAAGAAGGCTTTTTCACCCAGGGTGATAGAATTGGCCTGTATTCTGAATATGGTAGTGGTTATGCAAATCTACACGTGTTATAAAACACACAAAACTTTATACCTCACTAGCCTGGCAAACATAGGGAGACCTGTCTCTACAAAAAAAATTTTTTGAAATGAAAAGGGTGTGGTGGTACACACCTGTAGTCCCAGCTACTCAAGAGGCTGAAATGGAGACTCCTTGAGTTCAGGAGGTCGAGGCTGCTGTGAGCCATGATGGTACCACTGCACTCTAGCCTGGGTGACAGTGTGACCCCATCACAAATGAAAAACAAAAAATACAACTGTATATCCCCAAAACATCAATTTTACTACACATAAATTTTAAACCTCACCGATAAGGGGAAAGTTCCCCCTTTTATCCATGCAGGCATTCCACCCAGCAGCTTACAAGCCCCATTTCACAGAACCCTTACCAAATTCTGGGAATGCATAATTACTGTTGCTAGGGCTCAGATCTGACTGAACTAAGTCCTGGTTGTTTCAGACAACAAAAATTCTATTTGATCTTTCCAAGACCCCGGGTATTTGCAAATTCTCACTTATATAGTAGTGGGAATTTACAGCTTGGCAGAAACACGTCCACACATAATGAATCTTTCTCCCTGGGGACAAGGTCCACAGAGTTTCCATCAGACTCTTGGGAGACCTACGATCTTAAAAAGCTCAGGAACCTCTGTTCCAGTTCAAGGCCCTCAAATTATAGAGTGGGGTTCAGAGGCCCAGGAAGGAATCCTGGCTTGCTCCAGAGGACACGGTGTGTCTGTGGCAGTGCTAAGCTGGTTCCCTCTTCATCGCCCAAAGATGCCACAGGTCCAAGCATTTCTGGCGATCATGACTCACACGCTCCCCATAACTTTAGCCTACAGAATTTCCTCAGCAGTATGTGCATTTCTCCTGCCAAGCTGAGGCCAGGGAACTCAGCACCCCTGTAGCATGGGCAGTCCCTAGCCCGAGTCCCTGTAATCCAGGTCCCTAGCCCAATTCTTACTTGTCAAATATAAAAGCTTCATTCTACAACCTTGCATATTTAGGGTAATTAATAGAGAAAGCTCCTCATGAACAGAAAAAAACAAGGACAGATCATGCAGAAAAGCATGCTTTTGATCTATTCCTTTGGTTTTCTGATGAGCTCAGAGAATTAATATTTGTAAGGCACTCTTGACAAGCTGAGGCAGAAGCACAGATTAGTGTGGTTATGCTAATTGACAGGTTCTGTAGCTCCAGGACCAAATGATTACAGAAAGTGAAGAGGGTTGACTGGGCTTTGGTCTCTCTGCAAATGGCACTGTGCTTCATGCCAGCTACACTGACAAATTTGCAAGGAGACTACACACATTTACTTTCACATACCCGAAATTCCCAGTGGAGCAGGGGTTAAGGAAGACTCAGAACACCACAACAGCATTTCTGAATTTATCTTTACTGTGAAGTTAATCAAGAAAGAAGAATAAAGGGTATGAAATCCCCCTTCTTGCAGTGCTCAATGCAATTTGTAAGTTACTTTGTACACGAGGACCTTGAATGTCTTGTGGTTTTTAACTGTCACAAACGCAACACTCTGTGATCGTTTCACCTCCAGAGCTGAACGAAGATGATTTAATTAATCCCCAAAAGTCACCCCGCAAGGAGAAACTGGGGAGGTGTCCCTTGAGACAGGGCAAAAAAATATATCTGTTGGTGTATCAGCCCTGCTGTGGCTGTGACATATACCACAGCCTGCAAGCACAGGCCCATTCCTTCCAGAGAGACTCAAATTACAATCAGGGCCTCCAGGTCTGCCTGCATGCACTGGGATACGTGTAGCTGAAATGAATTGCCCTCTACTCTTCCTATGAGTGATCACTTCAAAAGTTTATTACTTAATTGTAAAAACCTACTCCCTGGACTTCAGCTTTCTTAGAGAGAGAAAGAGAAAGAACAAATCAGCCTAAAAGGAAATACCTCAATAGCCAGGGACCTCCCCTTCTCTGTGAGTGCTGAGGTTTGAATTTTAGTTACCAGATTACCATTTTCAAAGAAATGGTCACTTTAGAGTAGAAGGCAACCTGAAGTAAGAACAAAAGCTAAGGTTTATCGAGCACTTCTTATGTGTCCAGACTCTGATTAAATGCTTTATGTACATCATCTCGTTTAATTCTCCCTCGATCCCGTAAGGTAGGTACTGTTAGGATTTTCTCCATTTTACAGATAAGGAACTGAGAGTTAGACAAGACAGAGTGACATGCCCAAGATCCCACAACAATGACACAGGAGGGCTAGTATCTACAGCCACAGCTAGAGGACCTGAAGCACATGCTCTCAGACACTGTTCTGTACTGGCTCACTGCACAGATGGAAAGACAGGGTTGGGGAGGGGCACTGATCCAGTGCGTCAGTGCAGGCCCAGGGGCCATGAGGCAGGTCTCCCACCTCTCAGCTCAGGCTCATGCTGCCTGTAACATGGATGAGGGTGTGAGAGCCACGATCAAGTCTCCTGTACACAATGCAGGTGGTGGCTGATTGTCAGTTCCCCAAGGGCACTGACGCCTCAGCCCTCTCAGTACCCTCTCCTCCCCTGGCAGCCTGCTTGACACTCAGTGACAGCCAGTGTTGGGTGGGTGGGTGGATGGAACTACTTTAACTCATAAGGGCCACTTCCTACTGTTGTGCCATCTGTGAAAGGTTTCTCCAAAGCAGATTCTCATGCAATATTTTCAGCAAATGTACTTTTTAAGCCACTTCAATAATGGAGAAACCACGGGCTTCTTCATAAATCTGTAGGCAGATGTGGTGCCACCTTAACAGTCCTACAGAGAGGCTGGAAAGCCCCAGGGGGAACCCCAGAGTACATTCCAACCCAAGGCAGTGGTGGTGCCGCCAAGTCAGCCCTAAACCCCAGGAAGGGGAGAGAAGTGAAACTCCAGTTCTCAGCAATACACAACCCACCCCTGGAGAGTCACTTCCCTCTTGCTGCCTCCCTTTCCTCAACTGTCAAATGGTCACAATACCTGCCATTGCTGACTCTTTATAAGAACAGAATTAATTAAATCACACACACACATCTGAAGGTAAAGCTCCTAGCATTGTTCCTGGCATACAAGAAATAATAAATGTGAGCTGCCATCAACCTCATCTGGAAAAAATCTTGGGCAACTCCAATACCTTATGATAAGAAACAAATTGGCCGGGCGCGGTGGCTCACGCCTGTAATTCCAGCACTTTGGGAGGCTGAGGCGGGCAGATCACGAGGTCAGGAGATCAAGACCGTCCTGGCTAACATGGTGAAACCCCGTCTCTACTAAAAATACAAAAAATTAGCCGGGTGAGGTGGCAGGTGCCTATAGTCCCAGCTACTCGGGAGGCTGCGGCAGGAGAATGGCGTGAACTCGGGAGGCGGAGCTTGCAGTGAGCAGAGACTGCACCACTGCACTCCAGCCTGGGCAACAGAGCGAGACTCCTGCTCAAAAAAAAAAAAAAAAAAGAAACAAATTAACAAAGCCCAAAACAACAAAGAAACTAATGTGTACAAAAATGTTTCAAAAGCGATTTTGATGATTAGTTAAGTGCTGTCCAACATTTACTGCCATTAAAAATCATCAACAAAAAACCCTCAATAAGTCCACCCCGCATACTGCAGTCTAGACTCACAAAGAACCAGCCTTAGGGCCGGGTGGTAGCTCACGCCTGTAATCCCAGCACTTTGGGAGGCTGAGGCGGGCGGATCACAAGGTCAGGAGTTCGAGACCATCCTGGCCAACATGGTGAAATCCCATCTCTACTAAAAATACAAAAATTAGCCAGGCGTGATGGCAGGCGCCTGTCATCCCAGCTACTCGGGAGGCTGAGGCAGGAGAATTGCTTGAACCTGGGAGGGGCAGGTTGCAGTGAGCCGAGATCACCCCACTGCACTCCAGCCTGGGCAACAGCAGAGTGAGACTCCATCTCAAAAAACAAAAAGAAGAAGAAGAAAAAGAACCAGCATTAGAAAGGGCTCTGGGGTGGGTTTATCCACCCTACCAAATTACAACAAAGGCACCTGAGGCTCAGAGAGATTAAGCAATTTGCCCACGGTCACTCAGCCAGAAGCAAGTCTTCCGCAGCCCCCTGTGAGATCCAGCAGGACAGTCAGGAGGAGAGCTGTCTTCCGAAGGAACCCTCAGGAGGATGGGGTGTCCTGTTAGTGCAGCAGCTGCCTCTGTGGCAGAGGGGTCCCTGGAAACGCGAAGGCTCATTTTCACCCAAGTCACATAGCCAAGAGAATAATATCAGAATCAATGAAAATATAGATGCATGGGGAATAGTCAGATGGGCTTTAGTCCTAACTTTGCCTCACCTCAGTATATGGCTATGTGCAAATGTTAACTCTTTTAGCTCTCAAAGAAAAGCTCTGTTTCTTAGTTTCCTCCTCTGTAGAATGAGAACAGTTAACAGTACCTTTCTCCTATTGTAAGGATTAAATGCTACCACACGTGTAAAATACACGGAGGCGAGCCTGGTACAGCACGTGGTAAGTGCCTAATGAACATCAGCTACTACTATTATTTGTGTTCATTATTGAAAGGAGGGGTTGAGAGTAGCCAATTCCATGACTCATGAACAATCATCCATCTATTTATTCAGAACCATCACTTGAAGGAGGATGGGCGCATGTGATAACCAGCAAATAAATACAACCACTGTTTCCAACCAGGGGTTTCGTTTGTTTGCTCGTTTGGGGTCAGCTAAGTGGCTATTTAACACGGTCACATTCCACTGGATGTCAGCTGTCCTCTCTTCTCATTCTATGTCCTTCCTTCTCTCAGTTACTGTCAGTGTCACACTCCTGCTCCGTTTTTAACAATACAGTGTGTGGCTGGGAATCGCATCTGTCAGGTCCACACCAATGGCACAAATTTTAAAAAGCTATATAGAGTAAATGCCTGAAATCCGCCCCTCTGAACCCAGCCCTGGGCAAACCACACAGCATCCTGTGCTCAGTGCTCCATTTCTACGCTTTAAAAGCACTGCAGAATCACCTGATCACAAAACTTAATATGCAGTAAAGTTGCTGTGTGGTTCCAGCAAGCCAGCGAAAAGCAAAGAGAAAGCTGCTGCTAAGGGACTGATGGGGACAGAGGTCTAAGCTGTTACAGGAGTCGTGGTGTTCCGGGAAGCAGCAGCCCAGACTGCAGGGTGGGATGTGGGTTCAGAGAATTGTCACCTGTCTTTCAAACTATGGCCTGGGAGAAGAAAGTGAGAGAAAGAGGAATTGTGACCAGCAGACAGCAGACTTCTCATACACTTAGATGAGCCTCCCCCCTGTACCTTAGCTCACGGAGGAGGGGGAAGTAGCAAGAAAAGACTGCCCATGCCCCTTGACAAAGAAGGAAGGGGGTGCCAGAGGCTCTCCAACAGCCTGCACCCCAGCCCTAGACAGCACACACCGCACAGTCATCCTGGGAAAAGAGAGTAATGCTGCAGGAAGCTAGTCCTAAATCACGTTCAAAGGCCAACTGAAATAAAATAAATAACAAGTAGGGACAGGGATTCCTGGGATGGTGCTCATTATGGGTGTCAGGCTGAGCAAAGCTGGCACAGGCCTTGGTTTGTAAATACAGGGCAGAACGAGCATTGCCTAAGAGCGCTTTGCTCCTGCACATCCCAGAGAACCAGGCAGTCACCACAAGTGGAAGCTCAAAGAACGTGCAATGACCGACGGATGCGGCATCACAGCCGAGTGGCGGCTCAGCCTTCATGGTGTCCTGGCGTTCTCCCAACAGTGTTCTGGGAATTTGATCCTAACCGCATCATTAGTGTTCAGAGGACTACAGGAAAACACAGAACCCCCAACTAACTGCACATCACTGATCAGATATTGGTCCTACTAATGTACCAAGAAACATCCTAATTGGCTATTTGAAACCACAATAAGCTACGTCTAAAGATAATTTGAGACTTGGAACCAGAAACTGAAATTCATTCTATGATAATATTAACTAAATTCACTCACTCTTTTAGTAAATATTTATTGAGCACCTATTGCATTCGAGGCACCGTAATGGCACCGCAGTGGTAGACAGGCACACTCCCTCGCGGAGCTAATCATCTGTTTAACATTTCACTTGTTGATTTTTTAACTTGCAGAAAGGGAACTGGGGCTCTGATTTTAAATGAGTTAAACATCATTCTACTCAAGCATTGATCTAGGGCATTTCCATGGAATTTACTATCTGTTAGAGGAAGAGAAGGCACAAAGAGCCCAGAGGAAGTTGATTTTGGTACAAGCAGCTGTGAGAGCATCCAGGAAGTGGGTTTTCACATTGTGTTTGGGGTGGAGGGTCCAAGGAGGAGCCTCGGCCATGGCTAAGCAGGAAGGACTGCATTCAAAGAGGCTTCCCCATTAGTGGTTACCTAATGGCCTTCTTATGTACAAAAAAGGGCCTGCAGTCACGCATGTGGGGCTTCAAACCTAGATGACGGGTTGATGGGTGCAGCAAACCGCCACGGCACATGTATACCTACGTAACAAACCTGCACGTTCAGCGTATGTATTCCAGAACTTAAAATTTTAAAAAGCGGGGCGGTGGGGGAGCGGGGGCAGCGGTGGCCGCAGCTTAAAAACGCAAACAGAGGAGCACTCCTTCTGAGTCCCGCTCCTTCCTGGCGCTGATGGGGAAAATAAGCCCCAGGAAACGGTACGAATCACCCAAGGACACAACTCAGACGTTCTCAAACAGATGACCAGAAACTAAGATGACTGGCCTGCTGGATGACAGATCCCTTAATAATTCACAAATGGGGAGTTTTATCTATTTACTCATAAAACAGCCTTTGGGGCAAGAAGGGTGACGAGTCAGAGGAACACCTGTCCCGGC
Source organism: Hylobates moloch (assembly GCF_009828535.3). Lineage (NCBI taxonomy): Eukaryota > Metazoa > Chordata > Mammalia > Primates > Hylobatidae > Hylobates > Hylobates moloch. Next base: position 103,924,915 of record NW_026652285.1, read on the forward strand.
AGCGAGGTGGCCGAGGGGTGGGGCAGGCGGCGGGTTGTCGGGCCTCTCCTCTTTCCAGAGGGTGATCTTATCCTGGCCATGGGGAACACACTCAGCTGGCCTGAGGTAAGACCCAGCCTGGCACTCAAGGCAATCTCCAATCCGGGCTACTCTGGGAGATATTTTTCTGCAAGCTCACACATGACTCATCTCTACAGACCTCCTATAAGGTCTCTTGGCTACAAGGAATCCCATTCAAACCGCCTCTGCCAACAGCTGCTCTGGAGACCGGGAAACATTTGGGGTTGCTGTGGTTGATTTTTTCTGAAAACACATTTAGCTGGCGTTAGTGCTATTTCTTATCTCTCTACAGCATTGTTAGTATGATTCGTATTGTGAGTATCAGACACAGTCTAAAGACTGTAGTGAACCTCCCTTAATTTCACTGGTTTTTTTTTCAAAGATCAGAAAAGAGATTGAGAAGCCTGAAGAATTAAGACAGAAAGCTACTGTGTCCCCAGCGACCAGGGAGGCTCTAACCAGTGCTCTGTAAAGGCAAGAAAGGGGGCCGGTTCCCCATTCCACTTCTCTAGGGCATGACCTTGGGCAAGCAACCAAATTTCCCTGGGCCTTAGCTGCCCTTAGGGGCAAAAGAGGGATACTCAGCCCTGCCCTCACCCCCTGGGCTGTTGTGAGGATGAAATGAAATGAGGTAGTCTATAAATGCATTCTGAAAACCATAAGAAATTGCAGAAATGTTCAAGATCATTCTGATTCTACCCCTGGACTGTGGCCTCCAGGGACAGGTTCCTGCTGGCTCCCTGCCACGAGGCATCACTTGGTGTTTGCCAACGAGGAGGCACTCAGTAAGTGTTAAAACGGGTGAGCGAAAGGAGGCAGAGCAGGTGCCATCAAAACGTCTCATTGCTTGACTGAGTACACTTTGACCACAAAAATTCCTAACTATGGGGGGAAAAAGGAAGTACAAATTTGAGGAGTTTAAAATTGATCGAAATACAATGACTGCCAATCTAAGAGGACCTCTTTCTCAGGCCACAAAAATGTGCAGCCCCACATCATAGGGCTTGTACTCTTAGTATGTGTTCTGAGAAAATACATCCTGACAAAAATGTGACCATGAATGCAGTCATTATACATTTCTTTTCGATTTACAATAAAAGCATCTTCGCACATTTGAAACCATAGCACACTGAGCGTTGAGACACCTATTTATTCCGTCTTCAGAAAGCGTGCTGGGCAAGCCTGCGGCCACTTTATCAGGCCCAGTGAACTGCTCCAAGGTGACGGGAGCTACAGCGCGGGCAGGAGGGTCTGGTAAATGATGAAACTCCCAGCCAGCCTGTGGTTAGCTGGGAGCACAGAGAGGAAGGAAAGGGACTTTAAAAACATATATACAAAACTGCTTAACTTATGGCCGGCCCAGCTAGAAGGATGGCCTAGGAGGCCGGGATCTTTGCTGTGTCCCTAGAACTAGAACAACTCCAGGCCCTCAGGAGGTTGCTCCGTGAGGTAGGCGATGAGTGAAGCCACTGAAGGAAGGAAGGAAGGAATGAGTGACTGAAACTGACACATGCAGTCCAAGGACCTTCTTCCCTCCAGCTGAGGAGGCCTTGGTCTGCTCCCATCCCAGGAGACTGGTCCCCTACCCCACTGCCTGTGCCCAGCTAAGTGGACCCATCCTCTGCCTCTCACCTTAAGTCCCATTTTGTCACAGGAGCACAGGAGTTTCCTGACCATCCCTCCCCACTACAAGTCTGATCTCTTGCCACCTTCCTGCTCACCCTGTGACACACAGAGGATGCCTGTATTCAAGGCAGGCAGCACGACATCTGCTGAGTTCACCACTAAGTCCCCAGAGCCTGGTACGGAGCCTGATGGAGCCGGCGCTCAATCCCTGATGAATGAGGGATGGAGTCATGAGTCAATGAAGGGATGGGGCAAAGGTTTCAAAGTCCAGATAAAAACAAACGTGAATCATTTCTCCAAGGAGGGGATGCAAACGCAATTGTCAAAAGTCCAAGTGGGCTGTCGGAGGTGTGGCTGGCTGTGGGAGTGGTGAGGGGTTCCGTGGGAGTGGCCGCCACCTGACTCCCGCCCACAGCTGCCTTGTAGGCAGGAACAAGGGCTCAGAGTTACCAAAGATTCTCATTTTCAAGGGAATCAGGAACCAGGCTTTTGAGATTTTGAGTGACTTCCTGATCTTTCAATATTGACCATCAATTCTTTTGTTTTTTTCCTCAAGAACACGTGCGGATCCAGTCCAGCATACCTGTGGACTGAATCCAGCCCGCAGCTGCCAGTCTGCGCTTAAGCTCCAGAAACACGAGGGTATCAACTCTCCTCGCTCAGTGTCTTCATTGGAAGACACATGAGCAAACAGAACCACAGTAACTGCTTGCACAACCAGAACCATGTTCATTTGTTCTCCAAAGCAGCCTCTAAACAGTTGCATACATCTCCCATCAGTCTTCCAGAACAAGTCCCTCCGAGCTCCTAGGAAAGAGCCTCTTCTCCTCTGCAGGCCTGCCCACAAGCTCACCCTGGGAGCTCCCTAATCTGTCCGGCTCTCTTCTACTCCCCACCTCCTCGTCATCTCTGGAAGCACTGTAGAGTTTAGAAAGCCTCCCCTGCATCCCAGCTTGTTCCTGGCCCTCCAAATTCAACCCTTCTCCACCAGGCCTCACTTGACAGGCCCCACCAGCCCAGCAAGTTGTCCCTGTGCCACCCTCTGGCCCAGACTGTCTTGATTCCCCACGGCACTTGGGACCCCCAAAGGTGAGGCCTATGACCTTGTGTGTCCTCTGAGGATATACATAGGTATGGATGAACCCCTCAAGGCCCTGCCCCAGCCAGGCACTGCTGCATGAGAAAGAAAATGTCCCAAAGAGCAGCAATGACTCAAAAGATCTCCCCCAGGGGTTAAGGAGAGTCCTGCACACCAAGGAGCTATCAGGCAAGGCAAGGGGGTGGGATGAGGAACAGGCCAGAGCTGCACACTATACGGGATGTGAAGGGGTTTCCTGTTTACCCAAAAAACCTTGGATGCCTTAAGCACTGAGAACTAAAAACGCTGGTTCTTCTACTTTCAGGGAGAGGAGATTATGAACATATTTAAGTAACATTTCTGTTGCTTTGAGATAACAGAAAACAGCAAAACTCCAATTACAACAATTGTTTGCCGGGTGTCAGGCTCTGCCGCCACTTCACCTAAGGGCCTCCCCTCCGAATCAAATACTCCTCTGGAGAGAATAGTGAAGGGCCATTAAAAAAACTCCAACAGAAATCTAACAAAATCTCGTCTAAATGCAAAGGGAAGTTCACTGAGAATAACCAGCAGAGACCACCAGAATAGGTCATCCTCACTCCAGGAGCGCCCCAGTCTTCCTTGGCAGTTGTTGTAATCTTTCACTATGATTCCTACGAACCGCAGCAAAAGACCTTCTGCAAGGAGGCTGGACCTCCAGCCAGCTCCACGTCTGTGATCCCCAATCTGCAGGCGAGGTCCTGACCCCGGTCTTGCCAATCTCAGAACTCTTTTTCTGCTTCTCAGAAAATGCATCTTCCTCCCACACTTTCCGCATCTCCTGGTCAGCCCCTTCCCCTCTCTCCTCTTTCTCCCTGTCTCTACCAGGTGTATATCTCAGCCCTCTCTTCAGAGCCTAGCACAAACACTGTCCCCTCCAAAGTCTTCCTCATTCCCGCACTCATGACGCCCCTCTCTCACCTGTGCCCATGGCAGCACGGTCGCTCAGTCTGGCAGCCTGGGTAGCTTGGGAACTGTGCTAGGTCAGACAAGCTTCTCTGGGAGCAGGCACTTGCATCTACAACCCCCTAGCAGAAGGCGGTGCCCAGAAAAGGCCCAAGGACAACCTATGCTGAAATGAACTGGCCTCAGGTCTTTCTCCCAAATAGCAGAGAAGTCAAATGAAGAGTCATTTCATTCCCAGCGATTTGGGCTGTGGAAAGCAGCTCATGGGATGACAGGTAACTTTTTCCTTTTTTTAAAAAAAGAGGCCCAGTGCGGTGGCTCATGCATGTAATCCCAACACTTTGGGAGGCCAAGGTGGGCGGATCACGAGGTCAGGAGATCAAGACCATCCTGGCTAACACGGTGAAACCCTGTCTCTGTTAAAAATACAAAAAAATTAGCCGGGCGTGGTGGCAGGCGCCTGTAGTCCCAGCTACTCGGGAGGCTGAGGCAGGAGAATGGCGTGAACCCAGGAGGCGGAGCTTGCAGTGAGCCGAGATCGCAACACTGCACTCCAGCCTGGGCGACAGAGCGAGACTCCGTCTCAAAAAAAAAAAAAAAAATTTTTTTAAAGTAGCGATGAGGTCTCGCCATTTTGCCCGGGCTTGTTTCAAACTCCTGGGGTCAAGTGATCCTCCTGCCTTGGCCTCCCAAAATGCAGGGATTACAAGCGTGAGCCACTGTACCTGGCTGACAGATGATTTTCAGTCCGGTTCATTTTACTTTTCTGTGATTTCCAAGTTTTGACAATAAACATAGAATATTCTTATAATCAAAGAACTCAGTGACTGTTCTTTTTAAAATAAATTATCCAAGTTTCCCAACAGTACCATTCTGACAAGACACTATACAAGAAGTTCCTGAGAAATGCTGCACAGATGAACCCAAGTTATTTCTGGAGCAGCAGGTGTACAGGATGGCGACTCATGGTCACTGGGCAAGGCTGTGGGGGCTCAAATTCAGTGAGAAAAATACTCAAGAAATGGCACCTGAAACCCAGCGCCCTGCCCCTGAGAAAAGCACCCTGGCTTCTGGTCAGAGCGCCGGGTATGAATATCCTAGGGGCCTGCCCCCCTCTTGCTGGCTGGACAGCCGGAACTCACTGAACCTCTCTGAGCCTGTAAAACTGGGACCATATTCTTTCTCACAGACTAGCTTCAAAAATTTAACAAGCAATGCATTTTAGGTGCTAAGAGTTAGATATAGAGTAAGCCCTCAATAAAGCCTACAAAAATGTCCTTCTGTGCTTCAACCACAGCCCGCAAAAGTCATATTGCCTTGTAGGTCCGCTGCAGAGGTGCACCCCACAGAAATATCCCAGATTCAACCCAGGAAACATAAGCAACTTCCACAATCAAAGCCACAGCCCTCCTTTGCAGCTCCCTAAAAATCTGCTTTCCCTAATTCAGCCGCCAAGCTAACCTGGTACCTGGGTTATGACCACAGGGCATGCTCCCAGTACAGGAGCCCAGGAACAGCCACCCACTTCACCTTAGACCCAAGGATTCGCATTTGCCCTGCAAGGTTCTGCAGGCTAATGAAGCCCGGGGCCCCACAGGCTCGACAGTCATTGAATCTTTGGAGACTCTATTTCCAGGACAGGCAAACCCAGGGACTCGGAAGGTAACTCCCCCAGATTTCTAGGAACACACAAAGAGACGAGGTCTGCACCAAGATTTATCATCTACGCCAACCCACCGGCCCCCCACCTGCCCTCCTTGCAGGGCTGAGCTTGATCGGGGTGGGGAGGGGAAACTTGACTGCCTCCTCAAAATGCCCCCACTCATCCAGCCTGCTTCCTTTGAAGCAACCGAAGTGGACGCTCCTGGTTAAATTTAAACTCGAAGCTCGTTAGAAATGACACATTTTACAGCTCAGCTCGGTTCACCTTCACAGCGCCGAGCCCAGGCCGGGCACCGAGCGCTGCAGCCGCAGCAGCACGCGGCCCGGGCTGTTCTTCCCCTACCTCGGGCTCGAGCCATTTTCGGAAGTTCCCGGGGACCGCGGAGCGGCTAGCGCGCCCGGCCCCGGGTTGCAGGGGCCCCGCCCGGCCCGGCCCCTGGCGCCCCCGCAGCGGCCGCTTCCCCCCGCACCCGGCAGGGAATGGGCCTGGAGAAGACGCTGCCAGGCGCCCCGGCGAGGCCTCGGTGGCTTCACCCCGCCCCGGCGCACGCAGGGCCGCACATCCCGGGCGACCCGCGCTCGGCCCGGGTAGCGGCGGAGCCGCCGGGCCGGGCCCGGCCGGAGGGAGCCGCCCCACGCCCGCGCCTCACCTGCTTTCTCTATCTTGCCGGACATTTCCGGGCTGCGCCGGAGGCCGAGGCCGCCGCTCATCGGGCCCGGGCCGGGCCGCCGCGGGGCGACAGGGGCGGCGCGCCCGCCGCTCGCCTCGGCCCTGGCTCGCCACGCCTCAGACCCGCGCCGGCATGGCGGGCTCCGCGCGGCCGCGGCCCTGCGCTCG
>NW_026652285.1:103946007-104102181 GCF_009828535.3 Hylobates moloch
TTTAGTGGAGATGGGGTTTTGCCATGTTGGTCAGGCTGGTCTTGAACTCCTGACCTCAGGTGGTCCACCCATCTTGGCCTCCCAAAGTGCTGGGATTACAGGTGTGAGCCACTGTGCCCGACCTTAATTAATTAATGTATTGAGGCAGGGTCTCACTCTGTTGCTCAGGCTGGAATGCAGTGGCATGATCCTGGCTCACTGTAACCTCAACCTCCTAGGCTCAAGTGATCCTCCTGTCTCAGCCTCCTGAGTAGCTAGGACTGACTGTAGGCACATGCCACTATACCCAGCTAACTTTAAAATTTTTTAAATTTAAAAATTTCGCTATGTTGCCCAGGCTAGAGTATATTGCCCAGGCTGGGTCTCAGCCTCCTGGGCTCAGGTGATCCTTCCACCTCGGCCTCCCAAAGTGATGAGATTACAGGCATGAGCCACCAAGTCTGGCAGATTATTCCATTTTTAATTATTTGAGAAACCACAGTGCTGTTTTTTCAGCGGCTGCATCAATTTACATTTCCATCAACAGTGCATCAGGATTTCATTTTCTCCACATCTTCATCAACGCTTTATTTTCTGCTTTTTTTTTTTTTTTTTTCTGAGACAGAGTCTTGCCCTGTTGCCCAGGCTGGAGTGCAGTGGCGCGATCTCAGCTCACTACAACCTTCGCCTCCTAGGTTCAAATGATTCCTCCTGCTTCAGCCTCCTGAGTAGCTGGGACTACAGGCATGTGCCACCATGCCCAGCTATTTTTTGTATTTTTAGTAGAGACGGGGTTTCACCATGTTGGCCAGACTGGTCTCAAACTCCTGACCTCCAGTGATCTACCCACCTCAGCCTCCCGAAGTGCTGGGGTTACAGGCGTGAGCCACCGCACCCAGCCTATTTTATGCTGTTTTATAATAGCCATCCTAATGGATGTGAGGGAAAGCCGACTTCTGAGGACTGGCTTTTGTTTTGTTTTGTTTTGTTTTGTTTTGTTTTGTTTTGTTTTTTGAGATAGAGTCTCGCACTGTCGCCCAGGCTGGAGTACAGTGGTGCGATCTCGGCTCACTGCAACCTCCGCCTCCTGGGTTCAAGTGATTCTCCTGCCTCAGCCTCCCAAGTAGCTGGGATTACAGGCAACGGCCATCACGCCTGGCTAATTTTTTGTATTTTTAGTAGAGATGGGGTTTCACCATGTTGGCCAGGCTGGTCTCAAACTCCTGACCTCATGATCCTCCCACCTCGGCCTCCCAAAGTGCTGGGATAACAGGCGTGAGCCACCGCACCTGGCCGAGGACTGGCTTTTTACCTCTGCAATGTCTCCTCCCCCCAGAACCCTGGTCCCTTAAATCACACAAATCTCAATGCTGGGAAATCTCAGCTCTGTCTCAACAGCGATTCCTCAGCCTGAGAGCCATCAGTGGAAGCCTGGGGCCGTCTGGACTTTTCAGTGTTAAATATGCATTCACTCCATGCTTGTGAGAGCCTGCTCTGGACGCACCTGGCCCCGGGGGTGGGGGGTGGGGCTGCCTGCTGACTCCAGCTGCTGCTTTGTTCCTCCCCCTGCCCCCGCCACTGGGAATTCCAGAACAACAAGGCCTCTTGCTCACCTGGATAGCGAGGAGGGGCCGAGAAGACGCCTGGTTGCTGGCTCCGGTTGGCACCCAGCCTTGTTCTCCTCTCTTCTGCCAACTGCTTTTAATTTTATACTCTCTTGTCGTATTTTTATGAGCACTTGTGAGACATGCTTAATTGTTTTTCTTCTCCCAGAACAAGGAGGGTATAAATAAATAAATGAGAAATTCACAAAAGAGTGGACTGGGCACAGTGGCTCACGCCTGTAATCCCAGCACTTTGGGAGGCCAAGGCAGGAGGATTGCTTGAGCCCAGGAGTTCGAGACCAGCCTGGGCAACATGGTGAAACCCCTTCTCTACTAAAAATACAAAAAACTAGCCAGGTGTGGTGGCGTGTACCTGTAGTCTCAGCTACTTGGGAAGCTGTGGTGGGAGGATCATCTGAGCCCAGGAAGTCGAGGCTGCAATGAGCCATGATTGCGCCACTGTACTCCAGCCTGGGAGACAGCAAGACCCTGTCTCAAAAAAAAAAAAAAAAAAAAAAGAGTGGTCTGTGGATATAACTAGCAAGGTCTCTTCTACATGCTGACTTAATAAAAAATCGACTCTTCAAAGTGGGTGGCATTAGGACCGGCTCTTCCTCCCCAGGGCCCTGCTGCAGTACAGTGAGGGCTTACTGAGTGCTGTGATGTCAGCCTTTGCTGTCACCTGGTGGCTCTGTGGAGCCCTGCGTGGCTTCCGGTTCCCCACCTCCTCGCTCCCCCTCCTGTGAATGAACTGCAGGTGCTGTGTGTTTTCTGCTTCTCCCTTCCTCCTGGAGATTCTTTCCTGGGCTTTTTTTTCCTGCTCCTATGCCACTGGCACCTTGTGGCCGCCCCCCCACCACCACCCTCACCTTGTCACAGTAATACTAGTTACTGTGTTAGTTCTTTGTTTGTTTGTTTTTTAGAGATGGGATCTTGCTATATTGCCCAGGCTGGACTCGAACTCTGGGGCTCAAGTGATCCTCCTGTCTACAGGTGCATGTCACCACGCCTGGCTAATTTTTGTATTTTTTGTAGAGACAAGGTTTCACCATGTTGCCCAGGCTGGTCTTGAACTCCTGGATTCAAGCCATCCACCTGGGTTGGCCTCCCAAAGTGCTGGGATTACAGGCATGGGCCATCGCACCTGGTCCTTTTTAGTTTTTGTATTGAATAATATTGTTATTGATTTTTTTTGGTTAACAGAAAAAGTTAGAAGGAGAAAGTAAAAACCACTCTGAATCCCACAGTTCTGTGATAACCACTGTTAACATTTTGGCAGAGAGGCTTTCCGACCAGTTTCCCAGAGTACTCTCCCTGGAACACTAGCCCTGAGAAATGCTCCTTAGGGGGAAAACATGGGGAATCCCTTAGTCAAAAGATCTCGGGAAGAGCTGCATTCTTCTCACTGAGCATCACACATCAGCAAAGTAAAGGCACAGAGTTCAGCTTTGTCCAAATAGTGAGCCCCTCAGAATCTTCCAGGGGAACCGCTGGGGTTGCAGCTTGTAAAATGCTATTTCAAGTTCTTTGCTATGAGTGGACCCCATGTATATACACAAAGCACATTCTTAAAAAAAAAAAAAAAGGGTTTGGCCAGGCGCGGTGGGCTCACACCTGTAATCTCAGCACTTTGGGAGCCCGAGGAGGGCGGATCACCTGAGGTCAGGAGATCGAGACCAGCCTGGCCAACATGGCGAAACCCCATCTCTACTAAAAATACAAAAAACAAAATTAGCCAGGCATGATGGCACACACCTGTAATCCCAGCTACTTGAGAGGCTGAGGCAGGAGAATTGCTTGAACCCAGGAAGTGGGGGTTCTAGTGAGTGGAGATTGTGCCACTGCACTCCAGCCTAGATGACAGAGTGAGACTCCATCTCAAAAAAAAAAAAAGTTTTACAAAAATTATAATATACCAAATATCCCTCTTGTAATATTTTTTCTACTCAATATGTTGGCATTTTTTCATATTAATAAGTATAGCTGTATATCATCAATATAGTTTTTAAATTAATTTTGGATAGATAGTACATGCACATGAATAGAGAACCAGAAAGAGAGCTCTACGAGTATGCCCAGCTAATTTGTTGACAATGATACAAAAAGAATGCAATAAAGTGGCTCATGTGTGTAATCCCAGCACTCTGGAGGCCGAGGCAGGTGGATCACTTGAGCCCAGGAGAGTTCAAGACCAGCCTGGACAACATGGCGAAATCCTGTCTCTACTAAAAAAAAAAAAAAAGAAAAGAAAAAAGAAAAAATTAGCCAGGTGTGGTGGCATGCATCTGGAGTCCCAGCTCTCGGGACGCTGAGGTGGGAGGATCACCTGAGCCCAGGAGGCGGAGGTTGCAGTGAGCTGAGATCTTGCCACTGCACTCCAGCCTGGGTGACAGAGCGAGATCCTGTCTAAAAAAAAAAAAAAAAAAAAAAGGCAATAAAAAGGAACGAACTATGATCTATTGATACATGAAACAATCTGATGAATCTTCCGAGAATTACACTGAGTGAAAAGAGTCATCCCGTAAAGGTAATATATTGTATTTTTCCATTTATATATAATTCTTGAAATGACAAAATTGTAGAAACGGGAAACAGATTGTGGTTGCCAGCAGCTAAAGAGTGGGCGGGAGTGGGAGAGAAGTGGGGTGGCTAGAAAAGGAAACCAGGGAGGATAGTTGTGGTGATCGAATGTTTTGGATCTTGACTGTATCAATGTCAATAGCCTGGTGGAGATAGCTTTCTATTGTCTTGCAAGCTGTCATCATTGGGTAAAAGGTACCAGAGATCTCTCTGTATTATTTCTTACAATTGCATGTGAATCTACAATTATCTCAAAGTAAAACTTATTTAAAAAAAAATCACAAAACAATTTAGATGATGAAAAGTACATTTCTTCCCCTCCCTGGGAGCAACCACTGTGCTCAGTCTCTCCATCCTTGCTTCTAAAAGCTGTGCTATATTTTTCTGGGTGGCTGTGCCATATTTTATTGGATCAATTCCATATTGTTAGATGTTTAGGTTGTTTCTAATTTTCACCATTACAAACTGTGTTATTATGAGCATCCTTGTATATATCTTCGCTAGAAGTGAGATTTCTGGGTGGAGAAATATGTATGTGTGAAATGCTGATATGTTGATACATGTGGCCATATTGTCCTCTATAAAGATTGTATCCATTTGGCCGGGCGCAGTGGCTCACATGTGTAATCCCAGCACTTTGGGAGGCCGAGGCGGGCGGATCACGAGGTCAGGAGATCGAGACCACGGTGAAACCCCGTCTCTACTAAAAATACAAAAAATTAGCCTGGCATGGTGGCTGGGTGCCTGTAGTCCCAGCTACTCAAGAGGCTGAGGCAGGAGAATGGCGTGAACTCGGGAGGCGGAGCTTGCAGTGAGCCGAGATTGCGCCACTGCACTCCAGCCTGGGTGACAGAGCGAGACTCCGTCTCAAAAAAAAAAAAAAAAAAAAGATTGTATCAATTTACACTTCGCCTGAGCGATTTATCTTCTGACTCTAACAAGCTATTAATACTTTTCTTCCCCACGAATCCACACTTTAAATTAAGAAAGGGTACCACCAATAAAAATCCTGGAGAAACCTTTCTCTGTAGTATTACACACAAACCAGGGAGTCAGAATGGCAAACAAAGGCATAGCTTCCTTATTTACTGAATTTCTAAAAGGCAAATACGTCACCTCATCGCACAGACTTTTTTTTTTTAAACAGTGAAAGGACAACGCCATACACTTTAAAAGATCAACCATGCCTAGTTTTGCTATATTTCCTTTAATCTTCACCTAAAAGAAGCCTTCTTGAAATCCTTTCTATCTTCACTTCCACTGCTCTGAAAAATAAACTCTGTAACCTCTTATTTCCTAGGGAGGAAAAAAGTTGATTTTCACAGCCTAACATGCCCAGCTTAGAATGAAAAAAATTGAACAGTCAATGCCAGATGGAGCATGAGCTCCATGGTGGGGAGCTGTGTTCTGGGCCAGAAAGTTCTGGTTGTAACTTGCTGCACTGTCACTTATGGGTTAGGGGATTTTGGGCAAGTTATTTAAATGCTCTTAAACCTATGCTTTTGAGAGTAAAATGGGGATAATAATGGTGATTGACCTTGTAAGACAGGGAATACATGCTTCTACTACAGCTTCCAGGAAGGATGAGCCAGGTGGAGGTGGGGGTCTGCAGAACATCCAGGCAAGAGAAGGGTCAGGACTGGACAGTGGCGCTCCTGACTGCCACCCAGGGCCAGCCATTTAAGCCACTGTCACCAAAGCCACTATAAGCCAGACATTTACTAGCTGTGAGGCGTGGACCACGCCATGCTTCAGTTGCTTCCTCTTCTAAATGAAATTGATAGTAGTACCTGCCTTCTAACTTGTTACGAAGCTGAGAAGGGAAAGTCTGCAAAGCACTTAGTTGAGTAAGCAATTAAGGGAGGGCGCAATCTGATGATTCATGGAGGCAGCTGCTCTTGCATTTGTATCAATAAAAAGGCTGCTACCTCCTAGACGGGAGAAGCAGGCAGAGGCAGTTTTGGCCAAAAGACTCCAAACCCCCCACCCTTTCCCTGACTCAAATAACCTTAATGGTCTTAGAGTCTGCCTTTCTGCAAACTCCACAAATCAGAATCTGCACACACAGCTTTTTTCCTTTAATTAAAATAGCTCTTATTGCGTTTTTTCATATCACAGAAGTTATAACACATTTATTGTAGAAAAATGCAAAAATACAGACAAGGAAAAAGAAGGGAGGAGGGGGAAGCTACAATCTTATTCTTTAGCTTTGAACTAGGAAATTAAGTATGTTTCATAAAAGGAAGATGTCTAGGAGGACCCTCTGGGGTTTTGAAAACAATGAGCAGAAGCCAGTATGCCTGGGACTTCTCTGTGGCTGTACTTCACCAGCATTATCTTAGTGAGACCCTAAGCAATCTAAGTCCACCTGATCACAGCCCTAAGTCCCCTCTGCTCAGAGCTGCCGCCAGCAATGAGCCCGGCACCCCTCCCCTTCCTTTGTTGTCTCTGGGGTTTTATTTCTAGGTTGTTTTTAAAGTTTTTCTTTGATTTTTTTTTTTTTTTTTTTTTGAGACAGAGTCTTGCTCTGTTGCCTAGGCTGGAGTGCAATGGTGCGAGCTCCGCTCACTGCAACCTCTGCCTCCTGGGTTCAGGCGATTCTCCGGCCTCAGCCTCCCGAGTAGCTGGGATTACAGGCGCACACCACTGTGCCCGGCTAATTTTTCTATTTTTAGTAGAGACGGGATTCCACCATGTTGGCCAAGCTGGTCTTGAGCTCCTGACCTTGTGATCCACCTGCCTCAGGCTCCCAAAGTGCTGGGATTACAGGCATGAGCCACTGTGCCTGGCCTGAATTTTTTTTTTTTTTTTTTTTTTGAGAGATGGGTTCTTGTTCTTTCACCCAGGCTTGAGTGAAGTGGCACAATCATAGCTCACGGCAGCCTCAAGGTCCTGGGATCAAGTGATCCTCCTGCTTCAACCTCTCAATACCTGGGACTACAGGCACATGCCACCATGCCTGGCTAATTTTTTTGTTTGTTTGTTTTAATGTTGTAGAAACGGAGTCTCACTATGTTGTCCAGACTGGTCTCAAACTCCTGGTCTAAAATGATCCTCTCACCTTGGCCTCCCAAAGTGCTGGCATTACAGGCATGAGCTATCATGCCTGACCATTTTTAAGGTTTGCAGACATAAAATAAAGCAGGATAGTCTTACATGTACAGCTTGGTGAGATTTTACCCCTAGATAAATGCCATCCAGAACAAAATCTAGAACCTTCCCAGTATCCCCCTCCCCCGCCCACCAAGGCACCCTTATACTGCTTCCAGTCTGAAGGCCTCACCCTGCTGGAGGTAACCATTACTCTGATGTGTATCATCACCGTAGATACCTTAAGCCATTTTTTTTTTTTTTTTTGAGATGGAGTCTCACTCTGTTGCCCAGGCTGGAGTGCAGTGGTGTGATCCCAACTCACTGCAACCTCCGCCTCCTGGGTTCAAGTGATTCTCTTGCTGAAGTCTCCAGAGTAGCTAGGGATTACAGGTGCCCACCAGCACGCCCAGCTAATTTGTTTGTTTGTTTTTTTTTTTTTGAGATAGAGTCTTGCTCTGTCGCCCAGGCTGGAGTGCAGTGGTGCGATATCGGCTCACTGCAAGCTCTGCCTCCCGGGTTCATGCCATTCTCCTGCCTCAGCCTCCCGAGTAGCTGGGCCTACAGGCACCTGCCACCAAGCCCGGCTAATTTTTTGTATTTTTAGTAGAGACGCGGTTTCACCATGTTAGCCAGGATGGTCTCAAACTCCCAACCTCAGGTAATCTGCCCGCTTTGGCCTCCCAAAATGCTGGGCTTACAGATGTGAGCCACCACATCTGGCCCTTAGACCTGGTTTTGAACTTCATGTAAGTGGGAAGTTTGGGTCTAGCATCTTTTGCTCCATATTATGTCTGACATCTGCTTATGCTATTGCCATAGTTTTTGTTTTGTTTTGTTTTGTTTTTTTGAGACAGGGTCTCGTTCTGTTGCCCAGGTTGGAGTGCAGTGGTGCAATCATAGCTCACTGCAGCCTTGATCTCCTGGGCTCCAGCAATCCTCCCACCTCAGCCTCCTGACTAGCTGGGACCACAGGTGCATGCCATCACATCTGGCTAATTAAAATTTTTTTATTATTTTTTTTTTGTAGAGACAGGCTGTCACTAGGTTGCAGGCAGGTCTCAAACTCCTGGCCTCAAGTGATTCTCCTACCTTGGTCTCCCAAAGTGCTGGGATTACAGGAATGAGCCACTGTGCCTGGCCAACATGTAGTTCTTTTTCACTGAAGTATAATATTTCATTATATGAACTATATATGACTACCACAATTTGTTCATCCAATCTACTCTTTTTTTTTTTTTTTTTTTTTTTTGGAGACAAGGTCTTTCTCTGTCATCCAGGCTGGAGTGTAATGGTGTGATCTCGGTTCAGTTTCAGTATGGCCTCCACCTCCTGGGTTCAAGTGATCCTCCCGCCTAGGCCTTCTGAAGGGCTGGGATTACATGCATGAGCCACTATGCCTGGCCCATTCTACTATTGATGAGCATTTGGGTTGCTTCCAGGTTTGGGTCATTACTAATACAGCAACCATAAACATCCCTGTGCCTGTCTTTTTAAAGTGTGTGTGTGTGTGTGTGTGTGTGTGTGTATGTCCAGATTTCCGTGTGCACACCCAGGCATGGAGCAGCTGGGTCTCAGGGCACATGTATATTTCACTTCAGCAGCCAAACATTTCCCGAGTCGTCGTACCAATTTACACTCCTGCTTGTTTCCTTGGCTTTAAAAACGTGCAATGATGATGTTGGTAGCTGCAAAACATACACCAGGAAAGAGTCCCAATATTTCCCCAAATCCCCGCTCAGTGGAGCATTGAGTTTGCAGGTGACAGGGTACACAGTTTGCACTGGAATCCTGCCTTGCTGTTTTCCTTCTCACCTATTTATGCTGCCTTCACATGATCCTGACACAGGAGCGCGCACACACACACACACACACACACGCACTCACACACACGCACGCACACTTGCACACTTGGGCCAAGGCACCTAAGTGGGGATTCCACGTTACCCCTTGACCCAGCCACCGGGAGGGCGGCACAGGTTTCACCCTGGCCTCGGTGCCTGGCTAGGCCTGTAGGCTGCCCCGGCAGTGGCTGCCATCTGTTCCAGGCGGGGCAGGGGCCATCGTGTGGACGACGTGGGGTGTCCGCAGCTCTAGGGTGAGGAGGGGCTCAGATGGGACAGTGGCGTCCACGGGTACGCGGCCCTCTGGCGGGCCTGGCTGCCGGCGGAGTCCTGCCGTGCTGCCACCAGAGGGCGGCACAGTCCCACAGAAGACAGCCTTGCCCGGCGCCTCCCAGGAGCCACCCGGGAGGACCTGAGAGCCAGGGGCGGACCTCGCTGCGAACTGGGTGGTGGGGAGCCCACGTTCCCCTCGCCTCACGCCCTGCTATGGTGGGCTGAGCCCGAGGAAGGAAATCCAAAGACCACTTGGCTTCTGTCACTCACGAGCTCTGGGACGTTGGGAAAATGATTCGGCCTCTCTGTGCCTCAGTTTCTGTACCTGTAAAATGGCAACACCGTAATGATAATGCCCCACCCCCCGGGGGTCCTATCCCGAGGCTCAGTACCGATAACAGTGTTAGAGTAATGATGATGGCCATTGCTGAGAACATTGCAGAGCTAAAAACTAAAATAGAAATAAAAATAAAAAATAAAATAATAATGATGGCCAGGTCTCCTGGTCCACGCCTGTGATCCCAGAACTTTGGGAGACCGAGGTGGGAGGATCACTTGAAGCCAGGAGTTTCAGACCAGCCTGGGCAACAAGACCAGACCCCATCTCCTCAAAAAATACAAAAATCAGCCAGATGTGGTGGCTCGGGCCTGTAATCCCAGTTACTCAACAGGGGGTTGGAGGATTCCTTGAGCCTGGGAGGTCGAGGCTGCAGTGAGCCGTGACCATGCCACTGCACTCCAGCCTGGGCGACAGAGCGAGACCCTGTCTTGAAATAATAAAATAATGATGATGATGATGATGATGATAACTGTGGTCAATTGAGCGCTTACTCTATGCCGGATGCTGGGCTGGTGCTTCCAAAGCCTTCACTCATTTAATTCTCACAGCCACCCTCTGAAGATGTGAAGGCAGGTGGGATGGGAGAGCTTCAGCATCAGTGCTGTCTCCACCCCAAGCATGTCCCCAACTGTCCTGCCCTCCCTGGGTGTGTCCTTCTCTCCTGTCTTCAGATCACAGCCCACCCCTGAGGGTACTGTGATTATCCCCACCAGACAGATGGGCAGACAGAGGGCAGAGGGGCAAGCCAGCCTGCCCCAGCTGCAGGAGCCAGGCTGGGGCTCCCTGACTCCACCCCCACACCATCTGGCCAGAGCACCTGGTCAGAGTCGCTGGATAACAGTCAGTGGCCATTGGTAAGGCCTGAGGCACCATGCAGATATGTGGCTGTCATCTCCCCAGGAGAAGTGAGCATGGAGTTGGCTGGCCTGGGGCTCCATTCCTCCCCCTCAGCCTCTGCTGCTTCCTCTGTAGTGTGAGGGGTAGAAATCAGTGCTTTGCAGCCAGGCGCGGTGGCTCACGCCTGTAATCCCAGCACTTTGGGAGGCTGAGCTGGATGGATCACCTGAGGTCAGGAGTTTGAGACCAGCCTGACCAATATGATGAAACCCCATCTCTACTAAAAATACAAAAATTAGCCAGGTGTGGTGGTGCACATCTGTAATCCCAGCTACTCAGGAGGCTGAGACAGGGGAATCGCTTCAACCTGGTAGGCGGAGGTTGCAGTGAGCCGAGATCACGCCATTGCACTCCGGCCTGGGCAACAAAAGTGAAATTCCGTCCCAAAAAAAAAAAAAATTTCTTTTGTATTTTTAGTAGAGACGGGGTTTCACCATGTTGGCCAGGCTGGTCTCAAACTCCTGACCTCAAGTAATCTGCCCGCCTCGGCCTCCCAAAGTGTTGGGATCACAGGCATGAGCCACCGTGCCCAGTCTGCAATTTCCTTTTGAAGAAAACAGTCCTGATGGTGACATTTTATTTTTATTTTTAATTAATTAATTTTTTTTGAGACAGGGTCTCACTCTGTTGCCCAGGCTGGAGTGCAGTGGTGCAATCACACCTCACTGTAGCCTCGACCTCCCGGACCCAAGCATTCCTCCCACCTCAGCTTCCCAAGTAGCTGGGACCACAGGCATGAGCCACCATGCCTGGCTCTGATGCTGAAAGTAACCAAAAATAATGTTTAACACCACCAGACTGGATAATTCCTGAGGCCCTTCCTAGTTCTAAATATTTTATGAAACCTTTCTTGAACCTATTTGTATTTTTGGCTGGTAAGTTCAATTTACCTTTACCTTACTGGGTCCAGACTTCCTCCTCCTCGCCCTCCTCCTCCTTGTCCTCCTCCTCTTTTCCCTCCTCTTCCTCCTCCTCCTCCTCCTTCTCTTCTTCTATCTGAAAGATTATCTTTCTCAAGTTTTAGGCACTCGCCATTCCAATCCCAGTTTTGGCATTCCCAGGTTTTTTGCTAAGTCTCCGTCCTACCCTGCTTAGCTCTGTTTCTGTGGCCTCACTCGTGCCTGTCCTTCCCTCTCAGTTGCCTTTCTGGATCAGCATTCTAGCTTTTCCCTCTGGAGTTTTCCACGCGACTACCCTTTACCACTATCTATCTGGTCCTTCCCTAGACAAGATCTGTGTCATTTCTCAAAGAAGACGGCAACTAGGAGACCATGTGGCATTCTGGGAATGGGTCACCCAGGTCTGGGAGGAATGAATTTGTTATTAACAAGTGAGAGAGAAAAGAGCTGTTCCCGTGACAACAAGGAAAAAGAGCATCAAGTATAAATGCACGCTTTTTCATCACCATCTTCTGGTCTCTGCTTCCAGCCTTTTCTTTTGAATGTAGAGACAAATCCACTCTATTTTAATAAACTCCACATTTTATGCAGTTTTCAAGGTGTATTGGAAATAGGGTGAATTTTGGTGCTAGCATATCTGAAAGCATTTTTAATAGCATCTATTCTGCTGGGGAATCAAGTAGTACGGCAAGAGACACTACTTTCCCTGTAAATAAACTACCTTCCATCCTAATCTGCAGCCCTGCTCTGAAGGAGAGCCTAACACTTTCTACACAACACCGGTGGAGATGTCCACATCTTCCAGAGGACTCAGTGTCCTTGAGGATGATGTATCCCCTTCTGCTGCATAAGAACGAGATGATCAATCAGCATCAGCTAATCAATCAATCAATCAATCCAGGAATGTTCCTTCTCTGCCTAACGTGGACCTCGTAACGTTGCCAAAATCGGGGAGGGGCAGGGGATAAGGAAACTAAGCATCCCCCGTAACTCCTGCTCCCAGTGCTCAGAAACACATTGTGTCTTGAGAGCAACGTCAGCTTCAGCTTTGGGTGCTGCCATGAAATGCAGCATGAACAATGAGAGAAGAGAGTTTAGAATAAAATCTGTACCCTTGCCCTGGCCCCCAAGGCTGTGCTTAGCCCCCCTTCCTCCTGGGTGTCTCCACCTATGCTCCCCACACTCTGGCCACATAGCCCTCCTTCAGCTCCTGCTGGGCCGACCTCCTGCCCCCAGCCCTTCACACGTGGAGTCCCCACCTTTCAGCTCCTCTTCAACCCCTGTCTCTGCTTGGTGGGATCCCTCAGAGATTCCCCAAAGGAAACCAGGTTCCGGCATTAATTCCCTTTTTCAGCACCCTTGATCCAAGTGGGTGATTACATCTTTTTTTTTTTTTTTGAGACAGAGTCTCACTCTATCACCCAGGCTGTAGTACAGTGGTTTGATCTCAGCTCACTGCAACCTCCACCTCTCGAGTTCAAGTGATTCTGCCTCAGCCTCCTGAGTAGCTGGGACTATAGATGCATGACACCATGCCCAGCTAATTTTTGTATTTTTAGTAGAGACGGGGTTTCACCATGTTGGCCAGGCTGGTCTCGAACTGCTGACCTCAGATGATCTACTCACCTCGGCCTCCCAAAGTGCTAGGATTACAGGCGAGAGCCACCGCGACCGGCTGTGATTACATCATGTTCATTTAATTTTGGCCTCCCTGGCTGGACTGTGAGTTCTGTGTCTGTCTGTGTCATGGTATCTTCAACGTCCAGCAACGTGTCCGCACCGGTGTCCTGTGAGTGCTGAATAAATGAGAGTGTGCGCTAAGGTTTGATGAGCAGCCACAGGGGCAGAGCGTGGGTGCAGTAATCAGTCCTCCTGGGCACGAACTGCCAGGCAATTATCCCGAGGGATAAATCCTGTGTCCAGCACAGGAATTGGCCCCGCAGGGATGTGGGGGAGAGGGAAAAATGGTGGGCAGGAGGAGAATAAGACAAACCATGGCAGGGGTAGTGAAGGCCTGAGAAGGAGATGGAGCCATCGCAGGTGTGCCAACTGTGGCTGTGTGCCAGGGAGAAAGAGATCAGTCCAGCCTCAGGCTTAGGGGCAGTTCCTCTCCACAACAGGGGCATCAAATAATTAATCCAGTTGATGTTATTGAGTGCCTACTACGTGCCAGGCACAGGCTCTGGATGCGTGGATACAGCTGTAGGCAAAATCCCTGCTTTCATGGAGTATTCATTCCAGGCAGGAAAGATTACATGCAAGGAAATATCCATTTATCTCTATTGATGAATATTTGGGGATTTTTTTCCCCCAGCTTTTGGCTATGCCCAATTAAAAAACCTGTGGTTTATCTATTTCCTAGCAGAGCACTTAGCAAAAAAAAAAAAAAAAAAAAAAAAAAAAAGAAAAAATAAAAAAGAAAAAAACAAAAAAAATGATGTTATGTTCAGCGAAAGAAGCCAGACCAAAAAAAAAAAAAAAAAAAAAAGAGTAGACAGGGCGCAGTGGCTCACATCTCCAGCACTTTGGAATGAGGACAGATCACTTGAGGTTAGGAGGTCGAGACCAGCCTGGCCAACCATGGCCAACACGGTGAAACCCTGTCTCTACTAAAAGTACAAAAATTAGCTGGGTGTGGTGGGGGGCACCTGTAATCCCAGCTACTCAGGAGGCTGAGGCAGGAGAATTGCTTGAACCAGGAAGGCAGAGGATGCAGTGAGCTGAGAAAAGAAAAAAAAAATAGTACATATTGGAGAATTTTTTTTTTTTTTTTCCGAGATGGAGTCTCACTCTATCGCCCAGGCTAGAGTGCAGTGGTGAGATCTCAGCCCACTTCAACTTCTGCCTCCCGGGTTCAAGCGATACTCCTGCCTCAGCCTCCTGAGTAGCTGGGAATACAGGCACATGCCACCACGTCTGGCTAATTTTTTTTTTTTTGTATTTTTAGTGGAGATGGGGTTTCACCATGTTAGCCGGGATGGTCTCGATCTCCTGACCTCATGATCCACCCACCTCGGCCTCCCAAAGTGCTGGGATTACGGGTGTGAGCCACCACACCCGGCCTGGAGAGTTTCATTACATAAAATTCTAGTAAATGCGAACTAAACTACAGTGATGAAAAGTGGCTCTGTGGTTGCTTGGGGACACTGGGGGCTAGAGGTTAGTACCTCCAGGGTACCACAGGGCGTGAGGAAATTTGGGGGGAAAATGGGTGTTGTATTAGTTAGCTAGGTCTGCCATAACAAAGGACCACAGACTGGGGGCTCAAACAACACAAATTCACCTTCTCACGGTTCTGGAGGCCAGAAGTCCGAGACGTCGGCAGGATGGGTTCCCTTCGAGGGTTGTGAGGGAAGGCTCTGTCCAGGCCTCTCCTGGCTGGTAGACAGCTGTCCTCCCCTCGTCTTCCCTCTGTGTGTCTGCATCCAAATCTTCTCTTCTTATTTTTTAATTTTTATTTATTTATTTATTTATTTATTTATTTATTTATTTATTTATTTATTTTGAGACGGATTTTCTCTCTTGTTGCCCAGGCTAGAGTGCAATGGTGTGATCTCGGCTCCTGCAACCTCTGCCTCCTGGGTTCAAGTGATTCTCCTGCCTCATCCTCCCAAGTAGCTGGGATTACAGGCACCTGCCACCATGCCTGGCTAATTGTTTTGTATTTTTAATAGAGGCGGGGTTTCACCATGTTGGCCAGGCTGGTCTCGAACTCCTGATCTCAGGTGATCCACCCGCCTCGGCCTCCCAGAGTGCTGGAATTACAGGGGTGAGCCACCGCACCCAGCCAAATCTTCTCTTCTTATGAGGATACCAGTTCTTATCGGACTAGGCCCACCCAATTACCTCATTTTAAATGAATTACCTCTGTAAAGAACTTGTCTCTAAATACACTCATATTCTGAGGCACTGGGGGTCAGGGCCTCAACAAATAAATGTTCAGAAGATCTCATTTCACTGCCTAACAGGCATATTCACTATCTTGACCCTAGTGATAGTTTGACGGGTGTCTACATATGTCCCAAAATATCAAATAGTGCACTTTAAATATGTGATGTCAATTACACCTCAAAAAAGCTGCTAGGAATACAAGTCAATAAACATATCACCCATGAGGCGATGCTCCCTATGAAGGGAGAGGGCTTCCAGTGTTGGAGAGGGCTGGTGGGAGGCTCCGTCTTTCTCAGATGGAGAAGAGGCGGAGCATTGCCTGAAAGGGAACGGCAGGGGGGAAGGCCTCAAGGTGGGAGCCACAGGGCTCATTCAAGAATGTAAGGAAACCCAGAGAAGTCACATGGACAGGAGCAGTGGGGTCTTCCGGGAAGGTCAGAACTGGAGATAGACATTGGAGATTCATTTTCATTTTCTATCCACAGTTTCTTTTCTTTTTTTTTTTTTTTTTTTTTTGAGATGGAGTCTCGCTCTGTTGCCCAGGCTGGAGTGCAGTAGCGCAATCTCGGCTCACTGCAAGCTCCGCGTCCCGAGTTCACGCCATTCTCCTGCCTCACCCTCTCCGAGTAGCTGGGACTACAGGCGCCCGCCTCCACGCCAGGCTAATTTTTTTGTATTTTTAGTAGAGACAGGGTTTCACCGTGGTCTCGATCTCCTGACCTCATGATCCGCCCGCCTCGGCCTCCCAAAGTGCTGGGATTACAAGCGTGAGCCACCGCGCCCGATCCTCTTTTTTTTTTTTTTTGAGACAGAGTCTCACTCTGTCACCCGGGTTGGAGTGCAGTGGCATGATCACAGCTCATTGCAACCTCTGCCTCCCGGGTTCAAGTGATTCTCATGCTTCAGCCTCCCGAGTTGCTGGGACTACAGGGGCATGCTACCACATCTGGCTAATTTTTTTATTTTATTTTTATTTTTTTAGTAGGGACAGGGTTTCATCATGTTGGCCAGACTGGTCTTGAACTCCTAACCTCAAGTGATCTGCCTGCCTCAGCCTCCCGAACTGCTGGGATTAAAGGCAGCCCAGCCTGTTTCATATTTTGAATGATGAGAAGCACTTCATAGGGAAGAGGGGGCAGCCTGAGGGCATCCTGGGCAAGGGGTGGAGGTTTCCCAAAATGCCAGGAGAATTAGGTAATTCGTTCAGATACCACAAATGCCTTAAGGGTTCTTACTCTTACTCCCATTTTGGCTAGAAGAACAAGAATAAGAAGAACTTTTTAAAACACCCATTTCCATAAATGTATTTAAAGGCACACATAGAGAAACTCAAAGTGAAGAAATATAGAGCTTATTAGAGGTGATGATGACTTTAAAGAAAAACTCACCACTGCTTGTAGCAGGACTGGCAAAATGTGTCGTCTTGCATTCCAACTCTAGCTCATTCACTTCTTCAACAAGTGTTTATGAAACACCACTGTGGACCCAGCCACCATTTTAGGCTATGAACGAAATGGACAAAGTCACTGACTGTGTGAGCTTCTCGGCTAGCTGGTCTGGAAGACAAGTTGAGACTGGCTGCCAGGAGGGCCCCCTTTAGCCAGGCCTATCTTTATGGCTGTCATCTCAGTGTGGTCACCAACAGCACCCTTTCCCTTGTTGAGACTCTGGCTTCGAGGTTGGCGGCAAGGCAGTTTTCCCATCCCTTTTAGCCCAGAAGAATGCCATAAAATGCAGTGCCCTCTTCAGAGCCTGGAAAGTCTAAAAATCTTATTACCTTAAATCCCTGTGATCAGTCACCAGATTTAGATTGATCTATATTTAAGTGTTAATTTAGTCGATCGTATCCTTTAGACCCAAACTTGAAGATGTCTGTCTAAGGGGAAAAAAATCCAATCAATTATAAATTGAAAACATTATTTTGAGGATAATGTCCCGGGGAAGGAATTATGAACTGCATGTGGGAGATTGACCAAAACAGTCAGGGAGAAGATATAAGGCATGTTTTTGATTTGTAGTATCTTTTTAAAAATTAACATTTGTTGCTTTTAAAAAATTGATCACCTGCTCTGTGCCAGACCCTGGGCTAGGTACTGGAGCATCACATTTAATTCTCTTAAAAGTCATCTGTGGCATGTATTTTTTATCAAAGGGAGCCCATCAGGCTTGGAGGAGGAAGTGAGTGAGTGAGAATTTGAATCTGGTTTGCCAGGCTCAAAAGCGTGATCTTTTCCACGCACAACACAACCTCTTGAGCCTCGTGGGAAAGACCATATTTCCCAGGGAATATCTCACCTGCCCCCGAAACTCCAAGCAAGCAAATCATCATCGCCGCCTCTCAGGCACTGAGGACTTTTAGCCTCATTATTTCATCACCTACTAGCCCCTACTTGATCATAATAACCCCTAACGCCTGAGATGGAGCCTCCTTGCTGGCCCAGCTAACTCCTTTATGATGTGCAACTTCATTCATTCAGGCATTGGATACCAGACATACAGGGGTGCACAAGACAGATGTGGGCCCCAACCCCAGGGAGCCTATATCCCAGTGGGAGGGACAGATAGTTAAATGGAGAATCACCTGTGAGCGCTGCTGGGCTGCAGAAAGCACAGGTGCTGCAGGGCACGCAGCAAGAGCAATTAACCCGAGAGTGCTTCCTGGAGGAGGTGACATTGAGACTGAGACCTAGAAGCTGGGGAAGACTTAGCTGGGGAAAGAGGAGCTGGGGGAGTATTCCACAGCATGTGCACAAGCCTGGAAGAGTGAGAGAGCATGGAAGCGTCCAGAAGCAGAGGGAAGTTCAGGGAGGCTAGAATGTAGAGGCTGGAGGTGTTACTTTAAGAGTAATCACTTGCGGGGCATGGCTCACGCCTGTAATCCCAGCACTTTGGGAGGCCAAGGCGGGTGGATCACTTGAGGTTAGGAGTTTGAGACCAGCCTGGACAACATGGTGAAACCCCGTCTCTACCAAAAAATACAAAAATCAGCTGGATGTGGTGGTGCGTGTCTGTAGTCCCAGCTACTCGGGAGGGTGAGATAGGAGAATCACTTGAACCTGGGAGAAGGAGGTTGTAGCGAGCCGAGATTGCACCAACTGCACTCCGGCTTGGAAGACAGAGTGAGACCCTATTTCAAAAAAAAAAAAAAAAAAAAAAAGGACTCACTGATGATGGATCAGTGGGCCCTTCCAGTGAGTCAGGTACACTCATCATCTCATTGCTTCTTCCTGTCTGCCTATGAGGGAGCACTTTTATTATCCCCACTTTATGGATATGATAACTGAGACCATGAGGTGGAGTAGCCTGCCTGAGGATTTAACCCAGGTGTGCTTGGCTCCAGAGCTTGCAGTCTCCACTTGGCCCTGTGGCAGGCCCTGGCGTCATCCTGAGGCAATGTACAGCAGATGTGCAGCCATGAGGCCGGCATGCCCAGCCTGCAGACCCCTGGCCCACGCCGGTTCTGTTCCTCCAACTTGGCTTGTGCTGAAACTCCTGTGGCATCCCTGAGCTCCGCCCAAGCTGCAGCTCAACTCTGCAATGGCTTCCGGCCCTCTGTGGGGTCCAGCTCTTCTTTTCTGGCCAGCAGAATCACAGCTGCACAAAGGCACTTGGAGGCCCTCCCCCACCTCTGCCTGGAAGCAGGGCTGCCGCTGCACTGGAAGAATAACCCCCATCGATTGGGGTCTCCCCAGGGTCCCGCCTTTCTTCCCTGCCTTTCTCCGTGGCCAGGAGATCCTCTGGTAGGGCCGACGGGATGTGAAGGTGACCCCAGGCTCCCTGCAAGAGGACTCTTCCAAACAAAAGCCTGACCAACAAACAGCCATGCCAGCAGGGAATACAATCAATATTCCAAAGTCACAAAAACCGGCTTCGAAGCCAGCAGCGGCTGGGAAGCCAGGGTGAGGGGTTGTGGAAGGTTCTGCTCACTCCTGCTCTGTTGCTAGGGCCCAGTGGTGCTAGGGAGGGGAGTGGCAAAGGCGGATGGTAAAATGGTTGGGCTGGTGGAGCTGACATGGGGCTCTGGAATCAGAAACCCGTTCTCTGTACACTGAGTACAAATTAACTCTGCAGCCTTGGGCACGTCTCCATCTCTCTGGGCTTCAAAAGAGGAGAAAAATGAAGAGGTTGAATAAATGCTCTTTCTGGGGTCTGAAGAGATTAGGTATTTCCCGAGGTCCCCCAACTGTGAAGCAGAGACTGTTCTCAAACTCAAGTCTGACTCCTGGGCCCATGCCAGCAGTCCACGGTCAGGCTAGGTGGAGCCATGTCAGCAGCCGCCCCCGACATGTGGGCTGTGCTCAGAGCCCCGCCCAGCACTGGCTGGACCAGGTCTCTCTGATGAGGAAGACAAGGCATGGCTGGAGGCTCTCTGCAGGTGGAGAGTTGGAGGAGAGCCTGTCGGGGGGGACAGAGTGGGTCCTGGGGCTGACTCACCACCATGCCAGCACCCTTCCTTGGGGGACCGCCCTTCCTCAGCTGGGCAAGTGGGAGCCTCTGAGGGTCAGTTGCTGCCCAGGAGTTTGGCCGAGACATCCACTCTCTGTATGAACCTGCCTTTTATGTTCTGCATTTCCATTGCTTTGACATCTTGGGGCCTTGCTGACTCTGGAGGGACTGCCCCCACCCAGGGCCAAGTCCCAGGGGTAGTAAAGGGCTCACTTAGGAGCATGCCTTTCATATGAAAACCATGCAGTCTGGTGATCACACCCCAGTGGTCCCCTTTTCCTCACTCTGACACTCTGGGCCACTGCCTACCTGCCCCAATCACCCCAAGGCCAGGTACCAGACAATGAGGGACGGCCGCTATGCCCCAGAGAACCTGAAATTATTCAAGTGAGCCGACTCCAACCCTGCTCATTCGCATGGGAGCCACAATAAAGGCTCTTGGCCACCCTTTCCCCCGGCTCCCTCTGCCTCCTGACTGACCTCGATGTTTCCCTGTGTGGCCCTGTGTGATACGGTGCACCCCCTCCTCTTGGGATCTGTGGGTATAACAAACCTTTTTTTTTTTTTTTTTTTTTCACAGAGTCTTGCTCTGTCGCCCAGAATGGAGTGCAGTGGCGTAATCTTGGCTCACTGCAAGCTCCGTCTCCTGGGTTCACACCATTCTCCTGCCTCAGCCTCCCAGGTAGCTGGGACTACAGGCACCTGCCACCACGCCCAGCTATTTTTTTTTTTTTTTTTTTTGGTATTTTTAGTAGAGACGGGGTTTCACCTTGTTAGCCAGGATGGTCTCGATCTCCTGACCTCGTGATCGGCCTGCCTCGGCCTCCCAAAGTGCTGGGATTACAGGCTTGAGCCACCGCGCCCGGCCAACAAACCTTCTTTCTAATGGCAGTCCCTTGATCTGTCAGCTTCACCATACCTGAATAATAATAAAACCTACACTTTAGAACGCCTTCATATATGAACGCCCGCGTCCGTCCCTCCTTGGATAGCCTGGGAGAAGAGCCTGCTCCTGGGGCGTTGATGTAGTGGAGGGAGCCCTGGATGAAGTCTAGGTGTCTGAGGATTTGAGTCCCACGGTTGGCTGTTTGGTGCCCCCTCGCCAGCCTCACTGTGAGGCAAGGCACTCGGGCAGGGGCTACGAGTCCCTTTGCTATATCAGAAACCGGAGTGACCTGTCCAAGGTGCTGAACCGGGCTAGTCCACCCACCCTCTCCCACTCAGTTCTTGCTGACTCCCGGACCATGGCCACAGGCCCTTATTGGGACACCTGCGGGAGTGACTTCCTACTCAGGATGAAGGGTGTTGGGAACGCCCCTCTCCTCACTCGGAGGGTGGGGGTTCTCAGCTAAGAGTTCAGACTGTGCCCATAGCTGATTGGATGAGGTGAGCACATGACCAAGGAGGACCAATCCATTCACTCTCCCAGGTACTTGCAGGTGGGGCCAGGAAGGGTCTGTAGGTCCAACTGGGGTTGGTGAGTGGCCATTCTTCTCCCCGTGGTTTGGAGAATACAGAGGGGAATGGGGCAACCCCTCCAAGGGGGGTTCAGCAAAAGAAGAAGCCAGGAGCCTAGGGGTTTGATGTCTAGGCCTCAGATTCTGCTCTGTCCAGAGGCCTGGCTGCCTCTTGATCCTGGGTAATGGAAGACACTCTGGTAACTTACAAAGTCCCCCTGCTCAAGGGCTCTGGCTCTTTGCCTGCACAGCCTCCTCTGCAGCACCCCAGGGCCCCACCCCCTCCCCTGCGGCTTCATGAAAGCCCTCATTTTACAGATGGCCTGAGACACAGAGAGGTTAAGCTGCCTCCCCCAGGGTTTGGGGGCCCCAGGGCAGCTGGGGTGGCAGTTGTGGAAGGGGCACTGGAAAAGGAGTCGGGCAGTGGCTGGGAGCTGGCAGCTGCACCCTGCCCAACAGCTCAGGTCTCAC
Organism: Hylobates moloch; assembly: GCF_009828535.3. Lineage (NCBI taxonomy): Eukaryota > Metazoa > Chordata > Mammalia > Primates > Hylobatidae > Hylobates > Hylobates moloch. The sequence goes on from NW_026652285.1 coordinate 103,967,779, forward strand.
CAGCCTTGATGAGTCAGCACTCCGGCCGAGCCTGAGGGAAGCTGGGGCAGTTTGTGAGGTCTCAGGAGACTCCCAGCAGCAGAGAGCTGGCTGCCCCCAAGCTCCTTGCCTGGGGCCCAGGCTGTTTGCTGTGTCACTGCAACCACTCTGGCTTCTTCTGGGGAGAGAGGACAGACAGAACAGCAGCCAGGAGAAGGCAGGCTGGCCGGCCAGACCCTGGGGTGGGCTGGGAGGTCTCAGCTCTGTTTGAATGCAGCTACCTTTTAGGAGGCAAACCCCACCCAAGGCAGGGCCAGGTCACTGGCACCGCAGACTTCGGGAGCCAGGCCTCTTGCCCATGCATGTCATGTCACAGCCCGTCTGTGACTCCTCCTTCCCAGCTTCTGTTTCCTCCAACCTTCTCCTCCTCTGTGTTGAACCAAATACCTTCCAAAGGGAATCAATGCAGAGAGAGGGTTTTTTTTTTTTTCCAGAAGAAACGCCAGGCTCTTCAATTTAAACTCTCCATGAGCTCTTCCATCCAGCGAGCTTTCCTGGCTCATCTGAAAGTTGGGCCCCATCCCTGACCTTGAGGGAGGGATGATCTCTGGCCTGGGGGGAAGAATGACCTCTACTTTTGGGGCTGTGGATGCCTCCCTGCCACTTCCTCCTTCTGTGTGGGTGGCATCACCTGTCCTTGCCACCTTCCCACCTGCCCCAGATTGCACACCTGCCGCCAGTGCAGCTCTGCTCCGGTAAGGAACTCTGCCCACTTGGCTGGTCTGTTCTGACAGAGGACTTTCTGTTTGCTGGGCAACCAGAGGCAGAGTGACTCTGGCCTTCTGGAGGGCCACAGCCTAGGGCTAGAAGGAGGAGTGACAGGAGGGCAACAGCTCATGTAGGTCACAGAGTATGAGCTTGAAAGGGACTTGAGAGACCATTAGGACCACTGCCCCTTCCCTGCTTCTCAGAAGGGATTTCCCCAAGACAAGCCTTGAAACCAGTGGACTAACTGATCAGTTGAATAATTTTAACACCCACCTCTTACATGTTGGATACTTACTGCATGGTATGCACTTCACTGGGTCCTATTATCTGTTAGCACCACCATGAGCCCATGATGTGGGTGCCCCTTTGTGCAGTTGAGAAAGTGGAGGCTACAGGAGGCTATGCCACTTTCCCAAGGCATAATCTCTGGTTAGCAAGAGAGAGAGTGGAACTTGAACCCAGGGATGGTAGATTCCCAAGTGCAAGTCTGAAGGCTGCCCCACCCAGCCCACCTCCTGAGAGATGAGAACACTCAGCCATGGGGGCCTCATAAGAATTCAGCAAAGGAGCCATTCCTGGTGTCCCAAGCCAGCCCCAGCTCCCTCCCCGCCCTGAACAAGGACAGAATGCCTGCAGTTCCCCACGGAGTGGCAGGATGGCACATCCCTGTGGGGTGCCTGCAGCCTTGGTCCTCAGCCACTGGGTCTGTGCCAGCTTTACCATGGGCATCATTTGAGAATGTCAGCGAGGCCCTCACTCCCTGCAGCAGGCTTGCTGGCTCTTTATGCCAATATTTTTGTGGGACATCCACTCTGCCCAGATCTGTACTTGGTGCTGACCCCCTGTCCTTCAAGTGTCATCTGTCCAGTCCAGAAAAGAGCCCAAGAGCCATGACAATCCTTTTGGGATATAAAGGATCTAAGAAGGTAGCCAGCAGGAGCCCTGGAGACCATCTGGTCTGTCCTGCCCATCTTTCAGACGGGGAGCCTGGGGCTCGGAAATAGGGTAGGACTTGCCCAGGGCCCCACAATCCACCATTGGACAGGCCGGGATGTGAACCTCAGGCCTCAAGCGGTGCAGGACCCTGGACAGCTCCCAGGCTCTCGGGGACTCCAGGCCTGGGTTCATGGTGAAGCTTGGGCCTGATCCACCCCAGCGGGGAGGGATTGTACACGTTTCCCACCTGGCCTTCTGGTGACCAGTCATAGGATGTGCAGTAGCAGAACAGCAGAGGTGACACTGAGAGCCAAGTCCCTTCCCCCAGGAGAAGTGGTACCAATGGTCAGACCGTGAGGAAAGAGATGTGACACCAAAAAACAGAGAGGTCAGGCGCAGTGGCTCATGCCTATAATCACAGTACTTTGGGAGGCCGAGGCAGGTGAGTCAGCTGAGGTCAGGAGTTCGAGACCGGCCTGTCCAACATGGTGAAACCCCGTCTCTACTAAAAATACAAAAATTAGCCAGGCATGGTGATGTGCACCTGTAATCCCAGCTACTTGGGAGGCTGAGGCAGGGAAATTGCTTGAACCTGGGAGGCGGTAGTTGCAGTGAGCTGAGATTGTGCCACTGCACTCCAGCCTGGGAGACAGAGAGACTACGTCTCAAAAAAAAAAAAAAAAAAAGAAAGAAGAAGAAAAAAGAAAACAACAACAACAACATACATGCAAAAAAACAGAGAAAGCCCAAAGCAGTAGAAGCACCTCACAGCCCAGAACAGGAATGCATCAGGTCAAAGGCTACACCATGAAACTGATAACTGAGAACACAAGAGGTGCATTTCAGAGAGACTTGACTTTTCGCCCTCTTCTTCCTCTTCCAGCCACTTATATTTCATTCCTTCAAGGAGGTACCTTCAGTTATCTAGAAAATGCACCATATGGCAGGGCACAGTGGCTCACGCCTGTATTCCCAGCATTTTGGGAGGCCAAGGCAGGAGAATTGCTCGAGCCCAGAAGTTTGAGACCAGCCGGGGCAACATGGCAAAACCTCGTCTCTACAAAAAATACAAAAATTAGTGGAGTGTGATGGTGCCAGCTACTTGTGGGGGCTGAAGCCAGAGGATCACTTGCACCCTGGAGGTTGAGGCTGCTGTGAGCTGTGTTCGTGCCACTGCACTCCAGCTTGAGTAAAAAAACAAGACTGTGTGTCAAGAAAAGGAAAGAAAATGCACCACATGAGGCCTCTCTTTTCTCAAAGATGCCATGTCCTCCAAACACTTTTCATACCTGCAATTAAATGATTATGTGCTTAACACCTAACTCTTGTCAAACTGCCAGTCCTACAAGGGCATGGGCCCCATCTGCCTCTTTTCCAGCTGCATCTGGGTGCCTGGCACAGGGCCTGCCCCAGAGTAGTTGCCTGATCTACTTGTCTTGGGTGCCCGCTGCCCCTGGAGTTCTTGCAGTTCTCCAGGGCCATGAAGCTAGACATAGATGTGGTGTGTCAGCTCCCTAGACCTCATGCAGGGATGCCTGTTCGAATAGGGAATGCTGGGTTCTAGATCCCAGCACTCCTTCCCAGGGAGTGACCTTATTAGGCTGGCAGGGGATAAAAGTTGACAAAGCGGCCAGGCAAGGTGGCACACGCCTGTAATCCCAGCACTTTGGGTGGCTGAGGCAGGTAGCTCACTTGAGGTCAGGAGGTCGATACCAGCCTAGCTAACATACAGAAACCCCATCTCTGCTAAAAATATAAAAATTAGCCTGGTGTGGTAGTGCATGCCTGTAATCCCAGCTACTTGGGAGGCTGAGGCAGGAGGGTCGCTTGAACCTGGGAGGCAGAGGTTTCAGTGAGCTCAGATTACACCACTGCACTCCAGCCTGGGTGACAGAGTAAGACTCTGTCTCAGAAAAAAAAAAAAAAAAAGGGCCTCGCCCTGACACTGGCATCAGGTCAGCCTGATTGGGTGTCAGTACCTCTGCCCCCAGCTTTCTCTGAGCTGCTCCTGGGGAGTGAAAGGGGGAATTTGCTTCCTTCATGGGCTTCTCATATCCTCTCAGTGAAGTCTGAGCTTTCTTATGGAATCTTCTGTCATTGGTCTTTTCCCCGTCCCTCTACACTCACTGGTGACAAGCACAGTCTTTGCAGAGAAGACAGTTGTGGGAGACAAAACAACGCTCCCCATCAAGATGTTCCTGTCCTGATCCCTGGAATCTTCGAATGTGTTCCCTGACGTGGCAAAAGAGACTTTGCAGATGTGATTAAATCAAGGGTTTTGAGGTGGGGAGATGATCCTGGATTATCTGAGTGAGCCCGATGGAATCACAAAGGTCAGAGCCAGAGAAGGAGGTGTGACAATGGAAGCAGAGGTTAGAAAGAGAGAGACAGGAAGCGGCTATGCAGCTGGCTTCAGAGATGGAAGAAGGGGGCACGAGCCAAGGAATGCAGGCGGCCTGTAGAAGTGGTAGAAGGCAAGGAACAGATGCTTCCCTAGAGGCTCCAGAAGGAATGCAGTCTTGCCGACACCTCGATTTTAGGACTTTTGACCTCCAGAACTGTAACACATTTGTGTTGTTTTAAGCTACTGAGTTTGTGGGAATTTGTTAGGGCAGCAATGGGAAACAAATAGAACAACTATGCAACTTTGGATTTGCCTCTCGCTCTTTCTTTTCCTTTTTTTTTTGAGACAGGGTCTCACTCTGTTGCCCAGGCAGGAGTGCAGTGGCACGATCATGACTCACTGCAGTCACACCTTCCTGGGCTCAAGCAATCCTCCCACCTCAACCTCCTGAGGAGCTGGGACCACAGGCATGCACCACCATGCCTGGCTAATTTTTAAATTTTCTGTAGAGATGAGGTCTTGCTACATTGTCCAGGCTAGTCCCGAACTCCTAGGTTCAAGTGATCCTCTCATTTTGGCCTCTCACAGTGTTAGTATTACAGGCGTGAGCCATTGTGCCTGGCCTTTGTTTCCATTTTATAGTGAGGTGATACACTGTAGGATCCTGATATGGGACCCCGTGGCTTCATAGGTGCCCTCAGTCTGGCTCTGCTGCTTTTGCAGATGTGTGACCCTGAGAAATTGCTTGACCCCTCTGAGCCTCCTTTTCCTCACTGATAAAAGGGGAAGAGCAATCCTCACCCCGTTGCACTCTTGTGAAAGTCTCATAAGACAGAGTGTGCAGAGGACTGAGAATAAACCAGATGTGTTGTGAGGACCCATACCTGGTTGGTGTTCTTTTTTTTTTTTTTCCCGAGATGGAGTCTCACTCTGTCGCCCAGGCTGGAGTGCAATGGCACAATCTCGGCTCACTGCAACCTCCCCATCCCAGGTTCAAGTGATTCTCCTGCTTCAGCCTCCCGAGTAGCTGGGATTACAGGCGTTTGCCACCATGCCCGGCTAATTTTTGTATTTTTGGTGGAGACGGGTTTCGACATGTTGGCCAGGCTGGCCTCGAACTCCTGACCTCAAGTGATCAGCCCCCTCTTGGCCTCCCAAAGTGCTGGGATTACAGGTGTGTGCCACTGCGCCCAGCCCAGGTTGATGTTCTTATGATGCGTCCCAGACCCAAACTCCTGTTGCTTGATCTGGAAAAAGTACTAAACTGTTTAAAGGCCGCAGAGCTGGGCAGCTGATCACAGACATTGGCAAACTTCTCCAGGCCTCAGTTTCCTCATCAGCAAAGATGAGAGGTTGCATACTGTGGTTCTCAGGTTGCAGTCAGCCTGCAGACAGGTATTGTTTGGCCTGTGCCACGGTTTTAGAAAGTAAGAATTAGTTAATAGTGTTTGAAAATTGGGAAATATCAGCTGAGCGTGGTGGCTCATGGCTGTGATCCCAGCACCTGGGCAGTCTGGGCAACATGGTGAAGCCCTGTCTCTATGAGAAATGCAAAAATTAGCTGGGCATGGTGGTGCGCACCTGTAGTCCCAGCTACTTGGGAGGCTGAGGTGAGAGGATCACTTGAGTGCCTGGGAGGTCAAGGCTGCAGTGAGCCGTGATAGTGCCACTCCAGCCTGGGCGACAAGAGCAAAACTCCGCCACGCCCCTGCCCCCCCCCCAAAAAAAAAAGAAAAGAAAAAGAAAATATGGCACATATACACCACGGAATATGATGCAGCCATTAAAAAAGAACACGTCTTTTGTGGGAACATGGGTGGAGCTGGAGGCTACTATCCTTAGCAAACTAAGGATAACCAAATACCACATGTTCTCACTTATAAGTGGGAGTTAAATGATGAGAACTCATGAACACAAAGAAGGGAACAACAGACACTGAGGTCTACTTGAGGGTAGAGGGTGGGCGGAGGGAGAGGAGCAGAAAAGATAACTGTTGGGTGCTGGGCTTCATATCTGGTTGATTTAGTAATTTGTACAACAAACCCCTGTGACACGAGTTTACCTATGTAACAAACCTTCATATGTACCCCCAAACCTAAAATAAAAGTTAAAAAAAAAAGAAGAAATGCAACTAACTAAAACACATAAGGCAAATCAAAAGAAAAAAAAAAAACCCAACTCTTGGAAGGAGGCCTTTCAAGGTTTCGAAACTCCTGCATGAAAGTTCATGAACTTGATCCATAGGAGAGCTCCCTATGAGTCATTGAGTCTCATTTGAGACTCATTTCTAAGAAGCATGGGTTTTCTTTTTTTCTCCCCTGGAAGGCTGGAAGCAGTGAAGAGGGACTTTGTGGAGAGGAGACTTTGTTTTTTTTTTTTTTTTTTTCCAGACAGAGTCTCGCTGTCGCCCAGGCTGGAGTGCAGTGGCGTGATCTCGGCTCACTGCAGGCTCCACCCCCCCGGGTTCACGCCATTCTCTTGCCTCAGCCTCCCGAGTAGCTGGGACTACAGGTGCCCGCCACCTTGCCCGGCTAATTTTTTGTATTTTTAGTAGAGACGGGGTTTCACTGTGTTAGCCAGGATGGTCTCGATCTCCTGATCTCGTGATCCGCCCGCCTCGGCCTCCCAAAGTGCTGGGATTACAGGCGTGAGCCACCGCGCCCGGCCGTGAGAGGAGACTTTGTAAACAGCACAACTTGACCAGAGCCAGCGAGATCAGAAGCAGGATAGAGGGTGTATAAGAAGCGGCTGTGAGAACTGCAGCAGCAGAACCAGCTTGGGCCATCTAGTGTGGGGCACACACCCTCATGGGACTCCTGCTTTGACAAAGGAATTAGACATTAAGCAAATCTAACTTGCTTAAATTTAAAGCCGTTATGAAAAGTGCTTCAGAGAAATGGCATCACTGAGAAATGAGAAACCACAGATTCATTGCTGGTTTATAGCTGATGATCACAGTGCACATAACTGAAATTTTTGAGAGCATATAACCCAGGGGTCACAAGCATGAGTGCCTTTATGGGGGTGGACAGGTCATGTAAAGGAGAGAAACAAGAGGGTGTAGTAATAGGGAGTGTCACAGTAGCGCAATCTTGGCTCACTGCAGCCTCCGCCTCCCGGGTTCAAAGAATTCTCCTGCCTCAGCCTCCCAAGTAGCTGGGATTACAGGTGCCCGCTAACCATGCCTGGCTACGTTTTTGTATTTTTTTTTTTTTTTAGTAGAGACAGGGTTTCACCATGTTGGCCAGGCTGGTCTCGAACTCCTGGCCTCAAGTGATCCGCCTGCCTCAGCCTCCCAAAGTGCTGAGATTACAGGTGTGAGCCACCATGCCCAACCACGTACCACATTTTCTTCATCCAATTTGTCATTGATAAGCATTCAAGTTGGTTCCATGTCTTTGCTATTGTGAAGACTGCTGAAATGAACGTTTGCATGCATGTGTCTTTATGGTAGAATGACTTATATTCCTTTGGGTATATATCCAGCAGTAGGATTGCTGAGTTGAATGGTAGTTCTGTTTTTAGCTCTTTGAGGAATTGCCACACTGTTTTCCACAAGGGTTGAACTAATTAGCACCAACAGTGTATAAAGATTCCCTTTTCTCCACAACCTCACCAGCATCTGTTATTTTTTGACTTTTTAATCATAGCCATTCTGAGCGGTGTGAGATGGTGTCTCAGTGGTTTTGATTTGCGTTTTTCTAATGATCAGTGATACTGAGCCTTTTTTTCATATGCTTGTTGGCTGCATGTATGTCTTCTTTTGGAAAGTGTCTGTTCATGTCCTTTGCCTACTTTTTTTTTTCTTTTGCCTCAAAAAATGATATTTATTCAAAGAAAAAAGTGACAAGACGTCCATCCCTTGGCTCCTTTCCCTCCCCTCTCCTGCTGCTCCTCAGCCCTCCAAGATTGAACCCTGGCTGGGGCTGGGGAGCAGGACAGCCCCTCAGATGAGGTCAGGAACATTGAGAGGAATTTCCTCAATGGAGGTGTTGTAGAAAGTCTCGATGTTTTGAAGAGTCCTCTTGTTTTCTTCTGTCACCATGTTAATAGCCACACCCTTAAGGCCAAACCATCCACCTCGACTGATTCTGTGGATATGTTTTCCCTGTTGGTGGGAAGGTCATAGTTGACTAAAGAAACCTACTGCACATCAATGCCTCTGGCCTACGTCAAGAAAGACAGCTCTTCAGCATGTGCGTGAGATCTATCCCAAAGGGAAGAGACTTAGGTATCCATGTAGGCAGCCAAGGAAGGCAGAGGAAATAAGTATTCCTGTTCCCCAAAGACCTTACTTTGCCCACTTTTTAATGGGGTTGCTTTTCTCTTGTAAATTTGTTTAAGTTCCTTATAGATGTTGGATATCAGACCTTTGTCAGATACATAGTTTGCAAATAGTCTTTCCCATTCTGTGAGTTGCCTGTTTACTCTGTCGATCGTTTCTTTTGTTGTGCAGAAGCTCTTAAGCTTAATTAGATCCTACTTGCCAATTTTTGCTTTTGTGGTGATTGCTTTTGATGTCTTTGCCATGAAATCTTTGCTCATTCCTATGTCCAGGATGATATTGCCTAGGTTGTCTTCCAGGGTTTGCACGGTTTTGGGTTTTACATTTAAGTGGTTATTCCAACTTGATTTGATTTTTGTATATGGTGTAAGGAAGGGGTCCAGTTTCAATCTTCTGCATATGGCCACCCAGTTATCCAAGCACCATTTATTGAATAGGGAGTCTTTTCCCCATTGCTTGTTTTTGTCGGCTTTGTCAAAGATCAGATGGTCCTAAGTGTACAGCCTTATTTCTGGGCTCTCTATTCTGCTCCATTGGTCTAGGTGCCTGATTTTGTATTGGTACCATGCTGGTTTGGTTAGTGTAGCTCTGTAGTATACTTTGAAGTTGGGTAATGTGTTGCCTCCAGCTTTGCTCTTTTTGCTTAGGATTTCTTTGGCTGTTCAGGCTCTTTTTTGCTTCCATATGAATTTTAAAGTAGTTTTTTTTTCTAGTTCTGTGAATACTGTCATTGGTAGTTTGATAGGAATAGCATTGAATCTGTAAATTGCTTTGGGCAGTATGGCCATTTTAATGATATTTGTTTCCTACCCAGGAGCATAGGCTGTTTTCCCGTTTGTTTGTGTCTTCTATGATTTCTTGGAGCAGAGTTTTGTAATTCTCATTGTAGAGATCTTTTACCTCCCAGGTTAGCTGTATTCCTAAGTATTTTATTCTTTGTGTGGCGATTGTGAATGGGATTGCCTTCCTGATTTGGTTCTTGGCTTGGCTATCGCTGGTATATAGGAATGCTAGTGATTTTTGTACACTGACTTTGTATCCTGAAACTGCTGAAGTTGTGTATCAGCTGAAGGAACTTTGGGGCAGTTTTTTTTTTTTTTTTTTTGAGACAAGATCTTACTCTGTTGCCCAGGTTGGGGTGCAGTGATGCAATCATAGCTCACTGAAGCTTTGATCTCCTGGGTTCAAATGCTCCTCCTACCTCAGCCTCCCAAGTATCTGGAAGCACAGCTGTGTGCCACCAAGCCTGGCTAATTCTCGGATTTTTGTTGTAGAGATGGGGGTCTCCCTATGTTGCCCAGGCTAGTCTTGAACTCCTGGGCTCAAGTTATGCTTCTGCCTTGGTTTCCCAAAGTGCTAGGATTACAGGCATGAGCCGCTGTGCCCGGCCTCAAGGATTTTTAGAAAAACAGACTTTATTTTTTAGAGCAGTTTTAGGTTCACAGCAAAACTGAGTGAAAGGTACAGAGATTTCTCATATACCCCTGCACCTGCACAGCCTCCCCTCTATCAACATCCCCCATTAGAGTGGGACATCAGTTACAATGGATGAACCTCTGTTGACACATTGTTGCCACCTGGTGTCTGCAGTTTACATAGCGTTCTCTCCTGATGTTGGGCACCCTGTGCATCTGGACAGATGTCTAATGACACAGATCCACCACTGTAGCATCATACAGAGTTTCACTGGCCTAAAAACCCTTCAGATGACTGAGGCAGGGGTCAGAGCTCTTTGGTTTCAGGACATGACTCCTACCTTGCCCCCAGCTTATGCCATAAAATAGCTGGCCTTGGAAACAGCACAAAGAGGGAAATTGAGGCACATTCAAGGGAAAGCTGGTGAGAGGCACAAAATACCACCCCGCTCCCCTGGCCCCGACCTCCCGTTGCTTTTTCCAAGTCTCCCTCTCTGTTCTGGTTAGTACTGGGTCCCTCCTGCTACCGACAATGACAGGGCAGGCAGAGGGGCTACAGTTTGCAGGCGCTCCAGTGGCCCGGCAGCCCCGGGGAGGGGAAATGACAGTCTGTCCCTTTAAACACAGATTAGCAGCTCTCTCTCGTGCTTGCCTTCCTTAAAAAGAGAACTTGTCAAGGTTTGCATCAATAATAGATAATGGTGCATCACTGTGGCAGGTTCCAGCCGGAGGCTGTTTTGATATTTTCTAGAGAATTTGTCAGCAATCCGAAGTCAAGAACAGTGGGGGATGGGGAGGCAGGGGCTGAGACAGCGCCTTCATTAATTTTTCCTCATTTGCATTCTTGCTGTTAAATAATGTATTGATCGCTCTCTAAGTCTTTAGTCCTCCCTCCTCGCCGAGCCGCCCCTCCTGGTCCTGGAGCCCTCCCCTCCATGAGGGATGAGCTTGTCACAGGCCTTTGACAGGGGGCAGAGGGGGCAGGGCTGGGACGTCTCGTCTCCATGAGGCTCCCAGATCCTCACTGGGCCTGTCCCCTGGATCCTCATGGAGAGCATCTCCCTGCTGTCTGGAGTATCATTTTCTACCATTTAAGTCTTTATCATCAGCTTGTCCTAAACTAAGTGGTTTACAAAGAAGCCCCCCTGACATTTTTGTGACATGAGGTTGGTGATTAAACCTATTTTACAGATGAGGAAACTGAGGCTCAGAGAGGTCAAGTGCCTTCCCCAAGTCACATAGCCAGGAAACGGTGAAGCCGGACTTTGAAACTGGAATGTCTGGCTCTAAAGCCAAAGCTCTTTCTTTCTAAATCTGCAAATCTCATGCCCCGCTGTGGCCCTGGGAGGCTTGCCCGTGCCAGTGGGGAAGGCACCTCTCTCTCCAACCAAGAGATCAAAAAGGAGGGTGTGCGGGCTGGGTGCAGTGGCCCATGCCTGTAATACTAGCACTTTGGGAGGCCAAAGTGGGAGGAACACTTGAGCCCAGGAGTTCAAGACCAGCCTGGGCAACATGGTGAAACCCTGTCTCTTTATAACAACAACAACGAAAATACAAAAAATTAGCCAGGTGTGGTGGCATGTGCACCTGTAGTCCCAGCTACTTGGGAGACTAAGCTGGCAGAATTGCCTGAGCCCAGGAAGTCAAGGCTGCAATGAGCTGTGATTGTGTCACTGCACTCCAGCCTGCGTGACAGAGTGAGACTCTGTCTCAAAAAAAAAAAATAAGATGGGTGTGAGGGTTGGTTTTGGGGTGGAGACCAGGAGACCAAGGCTGAGGGACAGACAGTGTGCGTCACCCCCAGTGCAGAACTGAATTGACACCAGTGTGAGGAAGGGCTTGGGAGGCAGATTCAGCCTCGACCTCAGGAAGGATTTCCTAACCCTGGAGCTGCCTGCAGTTGGAATGTGACTCTTTTGTGAAGAGCAAGCCCCTGTCACCGGGGATGGTTCAGAGAAGTTGGATGTCTGCCTGTCCAGTCACTTGTTTCCAGTGAAGAAAACATCAGTCGTGAGCTCTCTACCCCAACTGGGGATTGATTGATTCTGTTAGAATCCACCCATACAATGGATTCTTACATAGCCAGTAAAAATGATGTTGGAGGTGCATTTACAAAAATTTATTTATTTAGAGACAAGGTCTCACTCTGTCACCAAGGCTGGAGTGCAATGGCACAATCTTGGCTCACTGCAGCCTCAACCTCCTGGCCCAGGTGTTCCTCCCACCTCAGCCTCCTGAATAGCTGGGACTACAGGCACACATCACCATGCCTAGCTAATTTTTTGTGGAGATGGGGTTTCATCATGTTGCTCAGGCTGGTCTCAAACTCCTGGGCTCAAGTCCACCCACCTTGGCCTCCCAAAGTGCTGGGATTACAGGTGTGAGCCACCGTGCCCGGCTGCAGGTGCATTTTCATTGATGAAAAACAAAAAACAAAACATTCCCAACACATAGTCACATTGTCATTGAACAACACTGGGCCAAAACCCAATGTGGAGCGTGATCTTGGGTAGGTGCAACTGTACCCACAAAGCCATTCATGAACAGGTGCCTGGAAGGACGGCGGGAAGGCGTGCTCTGGAATATCACCAGCAGATGCCTTGGGATGGTGGGATTCGGGTGATTTTTCTTCCTTCTTTGTACTTTCCTACAGTTTCTCATTTTTGACGCCAGCATTTCTGGTGTCATTCTTAAGTAAGGAAATCTGCACATATGGGGGCTTTGGAGGGCCAAAAGGGAGTGAAAACAAGGCCCCCACAGGGACCTTGCCCCAAACATCTGGCTAAAATCTGACATTACATCTCTGTGCTCCTCTTATGACCAAAGTCACCCTAAGCAACCCTTCTGTGCCTCAGTTTCCCCACCCTCCTTGTCCTGAAGAGGATGGTCTGGCTGGGACTGTCTTTCACTCTTTACCAAGTCTGTAGCAAACATCCTGCTTGTGCCAGACCTTGGGGAGGGACTCGGGATCAGGCAGACACGGAGACAGCATCCTCGCAGTGTTGGGTGCGAGGCAGGCCTTGTACTTACCATTTCCTGAGGAGGAAATGAACTTCAGAGATGTTTAGTGCCTTACTCGAGGTCACACAGCCAGGAAAGGGTGGAGCCTGGGAGACAACTCCGGGTCCTGGGTTTGTGGGCTGACAATGCCACCTCTCTGCCCCTCCTCAGTGCCAGGTGACACGATCTGTGTTCCCGGGGCCAGGCCGTGGACTGAGGGCCCTGCCAAAGTAACGGCCTTGGCGTTGTAGCCCTCGTTGGAAAGAGAGGCGACCCTCACCACATTCAGGGTGCATTCTCCCCCTCGGCCCAGAATGGTTTCACACTCTGCATTTGGCCATTTTCTTTTCAAAGCCCTGATTTCTGCTCTTTCCTGCTGTCGGGGGGGCTTCCTTCTCTAATCTGCTTTCTGAAGCCAATGTCCGCCCCTCCCTGCAGCTCATCCCTGGCATTTGGGATCCCGCTAGGAGCCTCATTTTCAAATTAGCCTAGGGCTGTATGGTCTGAGCTGAAAATACTCTTTGCAGCCAAGAAAGACCCTGGAGGCTGCCCGGGCGCAGGGGGTGGGGTGGGGATGGATGAACCAGCTCTGTGCTGGGGGACCCACTTAACTTGTGAAACCTCTGGGGCCACGCAGGGTCTGTCTGATGGGTCCATTCCTCTGAAGCACCAGGCTCAGTGCTTTACACACAAAACCTCCCCTGGCCCCACCGACACCTCAACAAAGCAGGCATGAGTATGACCCATTTCACAGATAAAGAAATGGAGGTCTGGAGAGGGTAAGTGACTTGCCCAATGTCACAAAGCAGAGTCAGAAATCGAACCCAACTGTCTCATTTCTGAGCCTGAACTCTACATAACGCCTGAGCCGGAGGGGGACACACACTGCGAGAGGAGAGGAAACATGAGAAAGACGAGTGGCAAAGCCTGGCTGGAAGCCTGGCGGAGGCTGCTGACCTGTCACTTCACGGGGGCCCGGAGGATCTGTGGGCTGACCAGTGCTTACACCTTCCACGAGCACCTCCGGGAGCTCAGCACAGCTGACAGCGAGTGACGGGCATGTTAGACATCGTGTTTATGAATCTCTGTAGATTTAATAGAGATAGGAATAAATAGGAGGTCGAAATGGAGTTTATAGATACAGACAGGTATCTGGGCTTCAGCTACAGCTGTAAATATAAAGACGTGGCAATCATTTCCTCATTTGTCCATTCAGTAAACATCTCAGCCTCAGGAGGGAGGCTGGGCTCAGGGACATTCAGATGGAAAGGCACAGCAGCCACCTATAGCCACAAAGGGTGCCCTGCTGGGGATGCCGAGCAGCTGGACAGGTGGGTTCGAGCTGGCAGGTGCAGGAAGAGATGCTCACTGGGGGAGCGTGAAGGAGGAGCCCCCGACTCAGCTGGGGGTGGGTGTGGGAAGGATGCTCTGGAGGAGTGAGGCCAGGGTTGGGGGGGGTCTTTACATACCACACACACACGTGCATACAGATACACACATGTACAATGGAGGTATGATTAAGGCGCAGTAAAATGCCCAGGTCACAGGTGTTCTTTTCAGCAAGTTGTATACACCCCTGTAACTGCCTCCCAGAACAAGACATAGACCATTTCCCTCACTGTCTAGTCAATACCCTCCTCTGCTGTTCTGATTTTTAATACCATAGATCACTTTTGTCTGCCCTAAGAATTTTTTTTCTTTCTTTTTCTTACTTTCTTTCTCTTTCTTTCTCTTTTTCTTTCTTTCTTTTTCTTTCTCTCTTTTTCTTTTTCTTTCTTTTTCTCTTTCTTTTTCTTTTTTTTCTTTCTTTCTCTTTTTTTCTTTCTTTTTCTTTCTCTTTTTCTTTCTTTTTCTTTCTTCCTTTTTCTCTCTCCCCTTCCTTCCTTCCCTCCCTTCTTTCTCTTTCTTTCCCTTTCTTTTTCTTCCTTTCCTTTCCTTTCTTTTCCTTTCCCTTCCTTCCTGCCTGCCTGCCTTCCTTCCTTCCTGCCTTCCTTCCTTCCTTCTTTTTTTTGACAGGGTCTTGCTCTGCCACCCAGGCTGGAGTGCAGTGGTGTGTAATCTTGGGTCACTGAAACCTCGAACTCCCAAGCTCAAGCTATCCTCTCACCCCAGCCTCTTGAGTAGCTGGGACTACAGGCACACACTACCATGCTCAGCTATTTAAAAAAATTTTTTTGGGGTGGAGAGGGGGACTTACTATGTTGCCCGGGCTGGTCTTGAACTCCTGGCCTCAAGTGATCCTCAACTGGTCTCAGAAAGTGCTGGGGTTACAGGTGGAAGCCACTGTGTCCGGCCTGGGATTTCATTTGAATGAACCATGCATACTCACTGAGCGCATCTCAAGAGTCATCCATGTTGTGCTGTGAACCAGGAGCTTGTCCCCTTCTATAGCTGAGCTATATCCCATAATAAGGATGCACCACAATTGGCTTAACCATTCGTCTGTAGATGGACATTTGGAGTTATTCCTAGTTTCTGGTCAATATAAACAAAGCTGCTATGATCATTCCTAAGCAAGTCTTTTTGTGAACATGTGTGCGCATTTCCTTTGACTAACTCCCTAGGAGTGGAGTTGCTGGGCTATAAGGTAGGTGGATGCTTAACTGTGTAAGAAACTGCACAACAGTTTCTCCACCGAAGGCGTGTAATCTTACGCTCCTGCAGAATGAATGCAAGTTCCAGTTGCTCCACATCCTCGCCAACATTTGGTGATGTCGGTCTTTGGGATCGTAGCTATTCCACTGGTGCTGAATGGAGTCCTGGAGCATGACTTGGGGTTATCCACGAAACAGAGAGGAGCCAGAGAGAGGGCACTCCAGGCATGGGGGTGAAAAAACCACAGGCAGGTGGGGGAAAAAAATAGAGAGCCTTCAGGGAAAGTGGGAGTGCTGGGCAATCTGGAGGTGGGGTCAGTTGTGCCCAGCCAGGTCAGGGACTCTGGCCTGTGGGGGTTTTCTCTGGAGCACCCCACAAGCCTCCTCTGGGGCAGGGCTCTTGGGGGACCTCAATGTGGCCTGGGGTTTGGGCTCCTTTGGCAGTCAGTATTTCCCTTGGTTCCTACTGGGACAGTTGGGAGGCCCAGGACCAGTGACCCCATTTAGACAGGAGAGACTGATGTGGAACTCTGTGGCTGAACTGTGTAAGAAACTGCCCAACAGTTTCTCTGGTGCCTCCTGCTGCATGATGCCGCCTTCCTGCTCTGGGACCCCACAGCTCTGCACCGTCCTAGGCTCCCCAAGGAGGCAGGAGAGTTAGGATCAGGGTCAAGTCTCAGCCAGACTCAGGCTGAGACCACACTCAAGAAAACCAAAGTGCTGTGGCTTCAACGGTGGCCCCACAAAGAAAAGTTCAAGTCCTAACCCCAAGTGAAGTCCTCACTCTTGTGGATATGACCTTATTTGGAAGTACAGTCTTTGCAGGTGTCATTGGTTAAATTAAAATGAAGCCCTACTGGATTAGAGTGGTCCCTGAATCCAACGGCTGGTGTCCTGATGACAAAAAAGAAGAAACGGAGACACTGAGGGAAGAGGGCAGTGGGGAGACAGAGCCAGAGATGGGAGGGGTGCAATCATGAGTTGAGACACCCCCCAGCCACCGGAGAACAGAGGCTAGAACGGATCCTCCCTTAGTGCCTCCAGGAGGAATCTGCTTGTCAACACCTTGATTCTAGACTTATTTTTTTTTTTTTTTTTTTTTTTTGAGACAGAATCTCACTCTGTCTTTTTTTTTTTTTTTTTTTTTTTTGAGACAGAATCTCACTCTGTCACCCAGGCTGGAGTGCACTGACACGATCTTGGCTCACTGCAACCTCTGGGGCTCAAGCAATCCTTCCGTGTCAGCCTCCCAAGTAGCTGGGATTACAGGTGCATGCCACCATGCCCGGCTGATTTTTGTATTTTTAGTAGAAACAGGTTTTCGCCATGTTGGCAAGGCTGGTCTTGAACTCCTGGCCTCAAGTGATCCGCCTGCCTTGGCCTAGGACTTTTGGCCTTCTGAATAGTGAAGAAATGGAGGTTGAGTTAAGCCACCCAGTTTGAGGTAACGTGTTACAGTGGGCCTAGCACCCGAATACATGAAGACAGGAGGGCTACTCTGCCCTCTGCCCCATGCTTCCCTCCGGATCCATCCACTGGCATTCTTCTCTCCCTGGAGAATCACCTTCCAGCAACCTCTCCAATTTACTCACTGACCCCTCCAAATCCCAGCCCCCACACCAGCTCCTTCACAGAGCTCCCCAACTGAAGTGAGACCCACGTAAGGCCTGTGTCCCCCTTGTCCATGTGCAGAATCTGACACCCTGAGCCTCTCAGCCAGCATTTGCTGGATGAATGAATGAAAGAATGAATGAATGGATGCTTGCACCCTGCAGCAGTTTGCAACCCCTCATGAGGTTCTGCTGCAGAACCATGTTTCTGCAAAGCAAACCTGACCCAGAAGGCACAAGTATGTGAGCTGGATTTGGGGTGACAGCTCCCCTCTCCACAATGGAGCTCGGAGATCATTTTACTTCAGCCAGCCCCGGCTGGGCTCTCCCCTGCACAGGTGATTAGCAGGCTGCTTAATTGGCCTGGCAGAGCCGTGGGCTAAGCGGTGGGGAGGGCAAGCTTGCTCATTACTTCCCTGACCCGCGGGGACCTTCCAACCACAATGCAGGACAAGCAGCGATTTCTGCAGGGAGAGGCAGGAGCCTGCGGGACCCCAGAGCACTCGACACCTGGAAAGGACCCAAGCCTGGGAGGTTCTGCATTGTGGCTGTAGGGCTCGCTGGCCACGGGTCTCCCATCCTGTCAGCACACGGCCCTGGCTCTCCATGAGTGCAGGGGCTGTTCTGCTGGTTGCCGTGTCCTCAGTGCCCAGACAGTGCAGGCCGAGGCAGGGCTGCTGCGTCACACAGCCCCGGGGGCTCCTTCCACTTCAGCTTCTGTGTGAATGGCCCCCCTTGGACTTGTGCATCTTGGCAGCCCTGGCTCCCAGCACCTACCAGGAACTCAATGAGTGTGCATGGCGGTGGAGGGCACAGGCCACCGTGCTCAGGTTCACAGCACTGACCAGCAGGTCCAGAGGCCTGGGACACAAATGCTTTTTCCTTAATGCAAGCTCCGGGGTCCTCCTGAGCCCAGTCGAAAGGCCAGCTCCTTCACAGTACTCCAGTCAGAGCCAGTTTCCCCTCCTTCCTGCCCACATACAAGCCCCTACCCCCACTTCCCACGAATGCCACTGTGATGGTAACTGTCACCAAGAGCTTGCTGCGTGCTTACTGCGTGCTGGGCACTGAGCCATGGCCCTGGGCGAGTGGCTGCATTCTATCCTCACTGCAACACGGTGGGGCGCATGCTATCATCCCATTTTAGAGATGCCAAAACTGAGGTCCTGAGAGTGAAACAGTCTGCCCAAGGTCATGCACCTTGTAAGCTGCAGAGGCAAGAGGCTGACCCAGGCCCCTCCAACCCAGCCCCACCTGCCAGCACGCTGAGCGCCACCGTGGCAGACGTCTGGAGTCTGTGCCTGCTGTGCCACCCTCGAGCCCCTTGAGGGAAAGGAGAGGGTGCCCCGGTGCTCTCCCCAGGCTCCAAGCACAGAGGCCCACTTGGTGTTTGGAGAAGAGGCTGTCCGGCTGCAGGACCGGGCTCCGGCCCCTTCCTCCCTTGTACTATTTACTTATGATCTCTCTCTCGATGTATCGCCCCCAAATGCCCAGAGCCTAGCACAGGGCCTGGCACAAGGAACTCCCAGTGAAAGATGGTTCCATTCAACCCAGTTGGAGGCACGAGCCCAGAAGTGAGAGTGACAGGGAAGGCTCCCCTGAGACCAACAGTGGCCTGACGCCCCCTTCACCCTCCAGGACCTCACCTGGGTCTTGGTCTGTTTTCCCTCTCTCTGCATGAGCACTGACGTCCTTCCAGGCCACGCTGGTTGCTGTGACAGTAGCCCCTTCCCCACACGCCAGGGTCTGTGACACGCTAGCCATGCCCACTGCAGCCTTCTCCTGAGAACTGGGAGGAGAGAGAGGGTTTTTTTGTTTTTGTTTTTGTTTTTTGAGAAAGGGTCTTGTTCTGTCACGCAGGCTGGAGTGCAGTGGTGTGATCATGGCTCACTGCAGCTTCTGCCTCCCAGGCTCAAGTGATCCTCCTGCTTCAGCCTCCCAAGTAGCTGGTATTACAGGCATGCACCACCACACCTGGGTAATTTCTTTTATTTTTTATTAAAAAAATTTGTTTTTGAGATGGAGTCTCACTCTGTCACCAAGGCTGGAGTGCAGTGGTGTGATCTTGGCTCACTGCAACCTCCGCCTACCGGGTTCAAGTGATCCTCCTGCCTCAGCCTCTCAAGTAGCTGGGATTACAGGCATGCACCACCAAGCCCAGCTAAATTTTGTATTTTAGTACATGTTGGCCAGGGTGATCACGAATTCCCGACCTCTGGTGATCTGCCCACTTTGGACTCACAAAGTGCTGGGATTACAGGTGTGAGCCATCACAGTCAGCCTATTTAAAAATATTTTTTATTTGCGGTCTCACATGTTTCCCAGGCTGGTCTTGAACGCTCAGCCTCAAGTGATCTGCCTGCCTTGGCCTCCCAAAATGCTGGGATTACAGGTGTGAGCCATCACACCCAGCAGAAAGAGAGGTTTTTACGAGGTAGGAGCAGGAGACACCAGAACACGTGAGGGTGTGTGAGGTGGCCATGGATGGCTGCTGACCCCCAGAGGGAGGGCAGGGAGAAGTGGGGTGGCTGGGGGTCAGCTGGTGGCCTCTGGGGCCTGTGGGGCCCAGATGACCATGGAGTCATCCTCAGGGAATGTGGGGGGCGGGGGTCTGGCAGCTTCTGGCAGTGGCCCCATTGGTGGGGATACTGCCATTCTTCCAGGGTCGAAGGGAAGTACCTGAGGTCCGGACTGTGGGGAGAGGCCAGGACAGCAGAGGGGAGCAGGGTGAGGGGCCATGCGGTGGCTGCGGCTGAAACTGCTGTAGGGAACTGCATGATGCCCACTTCAGGAGCTCCTGGACACCTCTGGGCACCTGGTGTAGGTGAGGTGGGCAGGGTCCTGATGCCATGTGGGGGAGGCCGAGCCTATGGGCATTAAGCATTCCCTAAAGGAGGAGGTCCTGGTTGAAGGTGTTCATATCCTTTGATTCTGAAACAGATGGGAGAGACGAGGAAGGGAAGGGGTAGAGCGATGGAGCGCCAGGGAGAAAGTCAGAGCAGAGGCACCTCGGGCTAATGAGTAGAGAGGCAGAGACACGGGAGAGGGCAGGGCGGGAAGAAAGGCAGAGATGAAATGTGTTGGAAGCGCCGAGTTAATGGAACTACTAAGTGGTTCATATTTCCCAGCTAATAAGACCCCCTCTGCAGGGAGGAGGGGACGGGACAAGAAAGCACCGTGGCTCGAATGACTCAAGGCGCTGGAGCTAATGAAGTCACCGGAGAGTTGGAATTCCTCGGGCACCTCGGACATGGTGCCGTGGCCATGCTATTTTAATTCAGTCTGAGGATGACAAAAGGAAGGGAAGTCTCCTGTTAACATGAGCTTGGGGTACAGGAATTGGGGGTTGAGGGGACTGGAACTCTGCAGGGGGTTGTCTGACATGGGACAAAGGACTCAGGATGGACGCAGAGACAGGGAGGGGTGAGACACGGTCCTGGGAGGCAGTGAGCACACCACAGACACGCTCAGGGTGAACTGCACTCCTCGAACACGGCACAACAAAGCCCATCCGCCCATCAGCTAGTATTAATCCAGAGCCGCAGGCGTGGGAAGGGCAGAGACCAGCCAGACTCAGGTGCCACGGGGCTGACCTCTCTGATTCCGGGCTGGAAGTAGCATCCTATTATTTCAGCAGAAAGTACAGACTCCTCTGGGGAAGGGGGTCTTCCTCTGCCCACCTCTCAAGAAGCATCTGGCGTCACCTCCTCCCACCCCAACGTGCCAGTCCTCTGGGTCTTTCCTTCCTTCGGATCCTCTTTCCTGCCTCGGGGCCCTTGCACCTGCTATTTCCTCAGCCTGGAATGCTCTCTACTGCTAACTCCTATACCTCCCTTAGCTTTCAGGCCTCTGATCAAATGCCACTTCCTCTAGGGAGCTGTCACCTGATGCCCCAGACCAGGACAGAGCCTTGGACATTGTGTTAGTTTCCCGCGGCTGCTGTAACAAATGACCACAAAGTGGTTGCTTAAAACAATGGAAATTTATCTTCTCACAGTTCTGGAGGCCTGGAGTTCAAAATCAAGGTGTTGGCAGGGTTGGGTCCCTCTAGAGGCTCAGAGAGAATCTATTTCATGCCTCTCCTGGCTCCGGGCAATCCCTAGTCTTGCTTGGCTTTTAGCTGCATGGCTCCAATCTCTACCTGTCTTCACACAACCCTTTTCTCCAAGCATCTGTGTTTTCTTTTTAGTCTCTTAAAAGGACACTATCATTGGGTTTAGGGTCCACTCCAATCCAGGATGATCTAATCTTCAGAGCCTTACCTTAATGACATCTGCAAAGACCCTTATTCCAAATAAAGTCACTGTCCTAGGCTGTTCTTGCACTGCTATTAAGAAATACTTGAGACTGTAATTTATAAAGAAAAGAGGTTTAATTGGCTCACAGTTCCACAGGCTGTACAGGAAGCTGGCTGGGGAGACCTCAGGAAACTTACAATCAAGGCAGAGGGTGAAGGGGAAGTAGGCACATTTTAGATGGCCTGAGCAGGAGGAAGAGAGAGAAGGGGGAGGTGCAACACACTTTTTTCTTTTTTTAGTTGGAGTCTCACTCTGTTGCCCAGGCTGGAGTGCAGTGGTGCGATCTTGGCTCACTGCAACCTCCGCCTCCTGGGTTCAAGTGATTTTCCTGCCTCAGCTTCCCAGTAGCTGGGATTACAGGCACATGCCACCACGCCCGGCTAATTTTTGTTTCACCATGTTGGCCAGGCTGGTCTCAAACTCCTGACCTCAAGTGATCTGCCCACCTCGGCCTCCCAAAGTGCTGGGATTACAGGTGTGAGCCACCATGGCTGGCACAACACACTTTTAAACAACCAGATCTCTTGTTTAAAAATGTGGCACCATCCCTTTCTCTCTCGCTCCCACTCTGCCATGTGAGACGCCTGCTCCCCCTTCACCTTCCTCTATGATTGGAAGCTTCCTGAGGCCTCCCCAGAAGCACATGCTGCTATGCTTCCTGTATAGCCTGCAGAACTGTAAGCCAATTAAACCTTTTATTTCATTAAAAAAGCCCCAGATGTCTTGATAACTCCATATCATGAGAACAGTACCCAGGGGATAGTGCTAAACCATTAGAAACCACTCTCATGATCCAGTCACCTCCCACCAGACCCCACCGCCAACAGGCCTGACCCAACTGGATTGGGTCATGGCCCTGCTGCATCCATGATGTCCAGCCAGGGCAGGTGCCTTGCAACTACTGCCGAGTGACTGATGGGACTGTTGGGCCCTTTGGAAGCCTGGTGGGAGCAAGGAGGAAAGGACACACCCAGAGCCACCCCACCAAAGGCCGTGGCTTTTGGTCCCACAGTGAAGAGCAGCCAGGAGGCCCCCCCTTGACAGCCAGAACTGGAAGGGGCTTACAGGTCAGCCAGCTTAGTGCCTGTGTTAACAACTGGGGAGAACAAGACTCAGAGGAGGCCAGGAACGGTGGGTGGTTCACACCTGTAATCTCAGCAATTTGGGAAGCTGAGATGAGCAGATTACCTGAGGTCAGGACTTTGAGATCAGCCTGGTCAACATGACGAAACCCCGCCTCTACTAAAAATACAAAAATTAACCAGACGTGGTGGCGTGCATTTGTAGTCCCAGCTACTCGGGAGGCTCAGGCAGGAGAATTGCTTGAATCCAGGAGGTGGAGGTTGCAGTGAGCCAAGATTGCACCACTGTACTACAGCCTGGGTGAAAGGGTGAGACTCTCTCTCAAAAAAAGAAAAAGACTCAGAAGAGACCAAGGGCCTCTCTGAAGGACACGGTGCGACCACATCGCATCCTCAGCATTCTTCCTGTCCCCTTGCACTGTGTTCCCTGCCTGCAGCATGGATCTGAAACTTAGGGCCAGTTCTCAGGACAGGATAGGGAAGGCATGGGTAGGAGCCCTGAGATGCCAAGGACAAGGTGCCGTCAGCTGGAGTCACTCCCACAAGCTTAGCCTTCAGAGGTTTCCTCTCAGTGTCTTCAAAGAACTCCAGTTTTCCTTAAGTAGTTTCATTTTGCCTAATTATCCTCCAGCCGCAAAGCGAATAAGAGGCATGAGGGATTAAGGAGAATCAAGAGGAACAGGCATCAAGGCTGTGAACTGGAAGTGGGGAGGATGGGGAAGCCAGGGCAATTGGAGAGTTGGGTCAAAGCATATACAAGTTGCACACCCTTTGAGAAACAGTATGTCAGACTGGCTAAGAGAGTGGGCTCTGCACTCAGACTGACCTGGGTTTGAGATTCATATGGCCACTGGCTAACTCAGGGAACTTGGGCAAGTTCCTTGACCTCTCTGAGCCTTGTTCCACGTTTGTAACTTCAGAATAAGGATGTCTACTCCAAACATGGATTGTCAGGATTTACTGAGAGAATGACACCATGCCTGGCTCTCAGTAAGGCTCAATAAACAATAATGATTATGCACAGAGATCAGAGAGGGTAGAGGAACTCGGAAAGTTATAAAAAGGCTCAAAATCCCTGAGTTTGATTCTAAATGTCTTTGCAGTCTAGTCCAGGAAGGCAGGGTCATGTCTGTCTTGTGACTACTGCACTGGTCCCAGCAACAGCAAGGTTCCTGTCTATTGGGGGGCCTCCCTGGCTCCTGATTGAAGGGAAGAATCAATGAGTGGGTGAGTGAATGAAGGGCAACAGCCTTCCTTCTTTGCAGCTGCAGAGGCTGAGCAGTTATTGGGCCATGCAGGACTCAATCAGTCTGCCCTTTCTTGTTTCCTGGTGCCCTCCAGCCTCGAGGCCATGTTTAGACCATTGATATTCACAGAACAGTTTCCAGCATTGATTACTGAGATGGAACACCCTCCCTCCCAAGCTCCGCCACCTTCCTCAGTCCTCCCCACCACGGGTGACTCCATTGAGTTTCCTGATTAATTCCCCTCCATAAACATTCTGATGAAGCCGCCAGCTCTCGCCAGGCAGCCTCCTAGAGCAAGGATTATTTCACAAAGCTGCTTTTCTCTTTGTGACCTGTGTTCATTAGCCACTGCAAGGGTCACAGTCTGGGCTGCTTCAGTGGGGCCACCTCTGGGTGGGCAGTTCCCCTAGAGGAGAAGCTCTTCCCAGCCTGCCCAGGGTGGAGAAGGTCACCCCTGCCCAGACCCAGTGGCCTGGAAGCCGTGGGAAGTAGCACATTCCTGGCAGGGGAAGAGATGCTCTCAGAGGAGAAAATACTAGGTGGAGGCGCATGACTCTTCTGATATTCAGGCATTTGCTGACCCATGAAAATGGCAATTCAATTTAATAGGACCCTCTGTGGTTGAGCCTAGAGAGAGGGAGGGGAAAAAGGAGTGAGGGGTCTGGAGTCAGAAACACAGGCAGTCCTGCTCTGCGTCTTCTCAGCTGTGTGGCTTGAGGAATGTGGCCTCATCCCTCTGGGCCGACTTGTCAAATGTTGATAGTCACAGTACCACCTTGCAGGGGGGTGTGTAGTTTCAGTGCAATCATTACATCACGGCCTGCTTCCGTGGCTACTGCAACATCCCTGTGCCCTCAACAGCAGCTATTTTAGCAATAACGAGTGAGTTGTGGTCACTGGGAGAGTGCAGCTGCCCACTGACTGGCTCCCCAGGTGCCTACCTTCACTTCTTCGGAGTCATTTCTCTGGCAAAGGCACCCAGGGGGTCCAGGAGACCTTGGACACAATGGATTTTGGTGGCAACCAGAGGGGTCCTCTATAGCTCACTTCCATAAGTGGATAAACGTGGTGCCTGGCACAGACGGGATCCTCAACACACTGGAATGAATAAGACAAGCGTATCAGCTGATGTCTTAGAACACAGAATTCAGCTTTGAGAAGTAAAAGATACAAAAAAAAGTCATAGGAGGTTGGAGAGTGGGCATGGTAGGAGAGCAGCAGCCAGCTCCTGGGGTGGGTTAGCAGGTGCTTTTTTATGGGGCCCTGGAAGTCACTGGCACTTTGAGCCTAAGAGTGTGGCGAGGGTCTGGGGTGCTGTCCGTGGTGCTGAAGCACAATCACTGGTGAGGGCAGCTGTCCTTTCTGTGCCTATGCTCAGCGGAAGCCTGTCCACCTCCTTCAGGAATTCTGAGTCCAGAAAGGAAAGAAGCAGTGGAAAGGGGGGCAGAGAGTGAGAGGTGAGGCCTGCACAAAAGGTTATTGGTCAGATAATCACTGCCAGACTGGAAGAAGCACTTTTGTTTTCATATTATTGCAGTCACCAAACACTAATTCCCTCCTGAGGGAAACATCAGCATCTCTCCCACCAGTACGCTCCAAATGCCATCCTTTTTCATTGCTGTGTAGTATTCCATTACATGAACTATATATAACCACCACTATTTGTTAATTCATTCTTTTTTTTTTTTTTTTGACAGACTCTTGCTCTCACTCAGGCTGGAGTGCAGTGGCATGATCATGGCTCACTGTAGCCTCAACTTCTTAGGCTCATGTGATCCCTCTGCCTCAGCCTCCTGCATAGCTGGGGCACAGGCATCTGCCACCACGCCCAGCTAATTTTTTTTTTGTAGAGATAGGGTCTCCTTATGTTTTCCTGGCTAGTCTTGAACCCTTGGGCTCAAGCAGTCCTCCTGCCTTGGCCTCTCAAGATGCTGAGATTACAGGTGTGAGTCACTGCACCTGGCCCCAATGCCATCATTATGGCAAAAGTCAGATCAATCTTGTGTCTCCAAATTTGTGATGTGCACCCACCCTCCTTCCTCTTGTCTGGAACCTCTCTGCGGCCACTGCCCACTGCTCCTTCCAGCTCCAGGCCTTTTGCCTTTCCTACTTTCCATCATCTCATCTGACCCATCCTTTAGAGCCTGTCTCCAGATTCTCCTCTTCCAGGAAGCCTCCCCTGACCACTTCAGCCCACTCTGCCTTCTTGTTCCTCTGACCTCCTACTGAACTTGGAGCCAAGTTTAGCAAGCGCTGCTTTTCAAGATATTCTCCATAAGTGCTCTCTTTCTCCCCACTCAGTTGTGAGCTCTCAGGGGACCCAGTTCTTGCTTCTCTTACCTCCTTCCAGAATTCAGAGCCAAGCCTGAATTCTGCATGAATATCAACATCAGCAGCAGTGGCATCAGCCACCATGAATGAGCACTAAGGTCGTGTTGGGGCTGTCTTGCACTTCCTGTGCTTTATCTCACTGGAAACCCATGGTAACTCTGTGAACGCAGATCCTATGATTACCACCATTATAATAGGAGGCTCAGAGGGATGAGGTAACTTGCCCAAAGCCATACATGCATGAGAGCCAGGGTTCAAGCAAAGGTCTGCCTGACCTCAGGGTCTAGTTCTTAACCAGCAGTCCATCTGATTCATAGCAGTGACCCATAATGGCAACACACATTCTGAAACCAGTCCCGCTCTGCTGTTTACTTATATTGAGGCTGTGCCCCTAAAGAACCAGTGCTGGAAGAATGGGGGATAGGAAGGTTTTTTTTTTTTAAATCAGTACAGAGCAGAGAGCACTGCATTATTTTTCTGCCTCTAAGAACATTCTTATTACTTACAAATTACATTAATTTCTACAAACACTTATTGACACCCACTGCCTGCTGTGCACCCTGCGTTATGATGAGTACTGGATTAGACAGTCATAAATAAAACACACACTGGCACAGTCAGTCCGTGATAGAAGCTTTTAGAGAGAGAATTAGAAAAGGGCTCTGTGGCTCAGCCCCATCCTGGGGGCCCAGCCAATAGATGGCACCAGCTTCTATGCTTTTAGAAAGACCCTGGAGTGTCCTGAACACCGCTTAGACTCCTGGAGAGACAGGAGGAACATGTGGGGCTGGGGTTCTGGAATTTTCAGGAGACAGTGAACACCTCTTACCTGTTGCCTGCTTTGCTTTGTCAGGTGGTCGGATAACATTAGACTGCCCAGGAAGCCAAGCTGACCCATCAGGATGTGTTTCTGTGTGTGTGTGTGTGTGTGTGTACATGTGCGCGTGTGTACGGGGGTGAGGGGTGCACAAGCATGCCTATACATTTCTGCATTCCTTCTCAATTGGAAATATATCAATGCTGACAAGGAACAGGGGTAGGAGCACGATATAATCACAAGGTTGCTGGAGCATGGGTGCATGGTGGGGAAAATAAGTGAAAATCAATTTCCCCCTGGATCTGTGTGTGTGCGTGCATGTGTGTGTGTGTGTGTGTGTATAAAACTCCAGCCAGTGAGACAATGTTCACTCCTCTAAATAGCACTCAACGCTAATGCTGGGCAGAGCAGGGGCTTTCTGGGGAGCTCTTG
The DNA here is from genome assembly GCF_009828535.3 of Hylobates moloch. Classification (NCBI taxonomy): domain Eukaryota; kingdom Metazoa; phylum Chordata; class Mammalia; order Primates; family Hylobatidae; genus Hylobates; species Hylobates moloch. The sequence continues at coordinate 103,994,917 of NW_026652285.1, forward strand.
GAATTGCAAGATTGGAGTGAACAGGGGTGGGAAGAAAGCTTTATGAAAGGCCTGGTCAAGTTCTTTCTCCCTCCAGTCCCCAGAGAGGTCCCTCTGGGCAGCTTCTTGGTTTCAACTGGTCTCATCTTGGCCTGTACCAGGCAGCAGCCCCTGTGCTCTGAGACCCCCACTCCCACCCTCCTGAGCTCCACCTTGCATCCTCTTCCCTACATCTTTCCCAGAGGGGCTGTCATTGTGTCAAAAAGTCCAGTGATTTTAAAAGAAACTTTCTCTCCTTGTGCTTTGATTCTGCCCCAGTTTCCCCTGGGTCTGCTAGAGAACAAAGGGCATGATTGAGTGGTAATGCGTCCTCAGAGTCTGCCTTGATTCCAGGCTCCTGTTGCTGGAGAGAATTTTGATCTCTGGTGTAGTAGCTTCCTCTTCTCCCTGCTGTGAGGGGAGAGTCAATGTCCCCACGTGCTTCCTGGGAGTAAGAAGGGCCTCTCAGTCACTGCAACTCAAATGCAAGATCCTTTCACCCACTCAACAAATATTGACACCTACTGAATGCCAGACACCATCATAGTTGAGTGGAGTTAAGCAGTTGTCAAGTCTTTAGACAAAAGCTTTGGCCCTTGTCTTATTCCATTTTTTGCTGATATACCAGAATACTGGAGACTGGGTAGTTCATAAAAAGCAGAGGTTTATTTTTTACAGTCTGGAGACTGGGCAATCCAAGGTCAAGGGGCTGCATCTGGTGAAGGCCTTCTCGCTGTGTCATGTCATCCCATAGGTGGAAGGGAAGGAAGGCACATGCGAGACAAAGAGTGAAAGAGCCCCTATGACCTAATGACCTCTTAAAGGCCCCACCTCTCAACACTGTTGCATTGGGGATTAAATTTCCAACACACTAACCCTGGAGGACAGCAGCCCTCATGAAACTTGTGCTCTAGTGGAGAGTACAGTGGCTAGAGAGATACAGGGGCACATCCAGGCTCTACCATTTGCCAACTGTAAGACTTTGAGCAAATTAATTAACATCTCTCAGGCTCAGCTTTTCCATCTTCAAAAGGGAGAGAACAAGAGCCTATTAGTTATCTATTGCTACAATAATGCTGCATAACAAACAGCCCCAAATTCTAGTGGCCTGCAACAGTAAGCATGTGCTTCTCATGCATCTGCAGTCAGCTAGGGGAGAAGGATCACGGGTTTACAGCTTTGTAGGCATTGGCTGGGCTCACCCCACGTTTGAGAGTCAGCTGGCTGTTGGCTGGGGTGACAGGTGACTTGGCTCTGCCCCATGTCTCTTTCATCTTCCATCAGGTTAGCTTGGGTGTATTCTCCTGGCAATGACAGAGGTGCAAGAATGAGAGCCAGCCCCATGACATACATGATTTTTGAGCCTTGGCTTGTATTAGTTTCTAACATCCCATTAGACAATGGAAGCCTCTTGGAGGATTCCAGAGTGAGAGAGCAAGGAAACTACATATTCACATGGCAAAGATGTGAATACAAGGAGGGATGAAGCATTAGTTCCATTTTTACAGTCCACCATGGACTTGCCTCCTGCAACTGTTGGGGGATAAGGGAGAATGACATAAAGTCCTTGGCTCAGCACCTAGTTCATAGCAAGGGCTACATCGGGAGCTAACTCAAAAAGAACAGAGGTCTGTGGGTGAATGAGGGCAAGGTTCAGGTAGGTCTTTTTCATTGTTATATCCCCAGTAAAATAACTGCTGCATGAATGAGCTGACCACAAGGTGAGTTGTTCTTGAGATCAAGGCGGCTGATTCCAGCAATCATTCCATCCTATCTGCTGGAGGCTAATGGTTTCCCCTAGAAGGCCTTGGATGGAGCCATTCTTTGTCCACTATGGGGCTTCTTAGCCCTCCCAGAACTCGATATTTGGGTGAGAGGAATAGCTCCAGGAGTGTACTGGGAGAGCATTCTCACTGTCAAAACTTCCAAAGAATGAGGAGGGAGGCCTCATATCTAGGAGTGATTGTCATATGGACCAGAGGTAGGAGGAGGGAGCAGGTGACCACTCAGATCCTCGTGCACACAAAGGAGAACTACATTTCCCATCTTCCTTGGCAGTGAGATGAGGCCACATCACTGAGTTCTGGCCAGTGGGATGTGGGTGGAAGGGATGTATGCCATTTCCAGGCCTGTGCCCCCCCCAAACCTCCTGCACAATCTCCCATAGCTCTCTCTTTCCTGGTCTTCTCATCAGATGCAGAGGGTCCAGAGAGGAACTCCAAGGCTCTAGGACAGGGGTCAGAAAACTGAGGCTCACAGGCCAAATCCAACTCTCTGCCTGTATTTGTAAATAAAGCTTTATTGGAACACAGTCATGCCCATTCATTTCTAGGTTGTTTATGGCTGCTTTTGCACCACAATGGTAGAAATCATTAGTTGTCACTGAGTGGCCTGCGAAGTCTAAGATATTTCCCATCTGGTCCTTTAGGGAGAAAGCTTGTTGACTCCTGCCCTGGGGTATGGTGGAACCACCACCCAGGATGGTAAGGAGCCTGGGGCCCTTGATGACTGTGTGGAGTACTGTCTCCTCCTTCCCAAGAGCCTGCACTGGACAGTGACACAGCAAGAAGGAAGCTTTTACTGTGCTGAGCCACTGAGATTTGGGAGCTGATTATTTTACCAGTCAGTCTACCCTGGATACACACTGCCCAAGGAGCTCTGACTCCGGGATGAGCAGAAACATGGCTTCCTATTCATCTTCATCCTCTCTGTGCCCTGCACACCTAGGAAGCCGACTTGTCTCCAGGCCAGGGCTCATGTGGGAACCAGTCAGACATCCCATAGTCGCTCGGACCCGGTGGCCCTGAACTGCCACCTGGGTGAGGTCGCTTTGACAGAGTGGTAGGGGTCCTTCTCTCCTCATAGGAGGATAAAGCAATAAGAAGAACAGAGCCAGGATCAGGAAGCCCCCGGGAAGCCCAGGCTGGTGCCAGCCTGGTGGTCCTAAAGAGGCAGCCTTGCTCTCAGACCAACCATTTTAGGAAACTTGAGCTTGAGAGTTTGTTGATTAATGGCTGTGCAATCCTAGATAAGTTACTTAACTCTCCCTCCCCAAGCTTCAGTTTTCTTATCTGTGAAATGTGATCAAGAGTGCCTATATCCTAGAGTTGCTGGTAATAGCAAGCCGCCCCCACCCTAGAGTGCCATTTACATGCACAGTGCTATTTCTCTCTTGCTCTTATTCTCCATGTTATGGGCCCTGGAGCCATGTCCCTCCCCAGGAAACCCCCCTGCCTGCAGCCCTGGCTTCCCAGGCATGGCCCTGACACCTGGCACAGCCACCTGCACCTGGTGCTCACCTGCACTGCTTTCTCTCTTGAGATTTTGACCAAGAGGAATTGAGGGGGTGGGTGAGCTCAGAGAGTGCAAGGCAGCCCTGGAGCTGGGGGCCATGCTGGGCCACATGCCAGAGGAGCAAAGAGAAGAATCCAGCTGTTAGATGAGGGAAGTCGCCCAATGGAGAGGAACATCCTGGTCTCCAGGATACAGGCTGCCCAGTGGAACTTTCTCTGCCCAGTGGAACGTTCTATGTTTGCACTGGCGGCCAGGTGGGTTGAGCTCTCTTAGGCTCAGTCTTGGTTTATGACACGTGGCTACTGAGTACTTGAAATGTGACTAGTACCACAGAGGAACTGGACAGTAAACTTTATTTACTTGAAATAAATTTAAATTGGACTTAGTTTCGTTTTTTGTGACGGAGTCTCCCCTTGTTGCCTAGGCTGGAGTGCATTAGTGTGATTTCAGCTCATTGCAACCTCTGCCTCCCAGGTTCAATCGATTCTCCTGCCTCAGCCTCCTCACTAGCTGGGATTACAGGCACCTGCCTGACAAATTTTTGTATTTTTAGTAGAGATGGAATTTCATCATGTTGGTCAGGCTGGCCTTGAACTCCTGACCTCAAGTGATCCACCCGCCTCAGCCTCCCAGAGTGTTGGGATTACAGGCGTGAGCCACTGTGCCTGGCTGGACTTAGTTTCAATTCAAAGTGGCTAGTGGCTTTCATCTCGATCAACATACAGTGAGTGCTTCCCAGTCATCCCCTCAAGGCCCTAGATACACTTGGAGTCTTTCCTGCCCTTATGCCAGGAGCTGTTTCGCCTTTACAAGGCCCATCTCCTTTGACTTGAGCCGCCCTCAGTGGGGTTGCTTCTGAAACCTGGAGGTTTAGGGCTGAGGTCAGCCCCAGCCTGGGTTCCTGGGGCTTGGCAAGGCTGCAGTGTTGTGTGTGTGTGCATGCATGCATGTGCACACGTGTGTACCTGCAATGGGAGAGAATGGACAGATCATGACAGAGGGAGCCAGGCAGGCACGATGGAGGTGCAAGCCAGACACACGCTTTCCCATTGGTGGGTGTGGCCTTGAACCTCAGCGTTTGCCTGCAGTTTCCACTGCACGAAGCTCTCAACAGCAGAATGTTTGAAATGAGCTGTTCTGGGAATGTGTTTCCCAGGCCATGCATTCCCGAAGCAGCATTATTTATCCTGTTCCTTCTCAGACCCACTTTTCATTTTGCCTCCCGATCTGGCAGCTCCAGAGGTGTCAAAAAGAACAGGTGGAAGAGGAAGGGATTCTCAGATTTGCAGGATGCGGCGGCATGCAGGGGCTATGCCACCACAGACTGGAGCAGCGTCACGCGAGCTCAAGCGCTCGTGGTGCCACTGGTTTGCTAGGTGACCTTGGGCAGGTCAATGAACCCCTCTGGGTCTCCGTGTTCCCATCTGTTGAGAGGGTTAAGTGAGGCCTAGGACAGGCCTGCGAGGAAGCAAGGGGCTGGTGTCATGGGTGTCATGCCACACATCTCCTGCTGAGCCCAGAGACACCAGGAACTTGCTTCCAGGGAACAAACACCGACTAAGTCACAACTGCCATAACCCGGTAGCTTCTCACTTGGAAAGCGAAGGAACTTCTCGGTTAAATAAGATCTGAAGCCAAAGCGAATGCATGAAGGGGGAAAGGCAGTGGGGTGGTGAGGAGGGGCTGAGGAGCCAGGGCACCGCCCAGCACTGTGGGGAGACACAGCCTCCGGCCAGGACCACCGTGGAGCTCTTGGGAAGAGGATTTGGAGGTCCACGGTCTGTGTGCCCCTACCCCCCACTAACTTGGCTAAACTGTTGGCATATTCTGTAACCCTGCTGGAGCCTCGGCTTTCTCATCTGCAAAATGAAGATGATGACAGCAGCTGGGTCCTGTGAGGGCAGCTGGGACAATTCAGTGTGCTACTGTATCTGAAGCCTGGCACACAGCAAAAAATAACTCCAGCTGGTGCAGAGAAGAGGGCTGTTCAGAGAGGAGACCAGGATGATGGGACCTGCTTATACCTGTTTTAAATAAAATTTTTTGGTCTTTTTTCTTTATGCAAGCCATTCATTCCACAAGCTTATACCTTTTCAAGCGCAGCCCCTAAGCTGAGAGAGAGCAGAGGAGCCTGAGTGGGGAGAGGTGCCCAGAGTAAAAGCCCCTCTCCTGGCTGTGACCTTGGGCGACCCTTCCCCTGCAGGGCCCTGGAGCTCACCTCTAAAGGGAGGGGTTGAACCGGCACACCTGGAGGTCCCTCCAGTCTGAAGGTTTCCATAGGTCACCTCCTCGCCTCCCCCACCTCCCTGTGTAAGAGGGAGCCTGGAGGAGAGCGCCGGTGGGGGAGGACACTTCTGGCTTCCTTCCACCCAGCCTTGCCCTGGGGTTCCCGAGTACCTTGAATTCATTAGCAGCTGCAGCTCTGAGCGTTGATTAAAAAGAGGCTGGGTTTTTTTTCCTTCTCTTTTCCCCTTGGTTCTTTCCCGGAGCAGTGATTTCAATTTGCAGCCGGCTCCCTCTGGGATGGAGGGGAGGGTGGGGCTGGGAGCGTGGCAGTGTCTAGCTGGGGGTGGGGGCGGGGGTGGAGACCTGGACGCCCTCTCTTCCCTTTCTCTGCTCCTCTCCTCCCCTCTTCCCCTCCACGCCCGTGGCTCCCCCTCCCTCAGTTGCAGGCCAGGATCTGACACACCTGCAGTGCACATTGATTGCCTGATTAAGGGGAGATTGATTGGTCCCTGCTGTCATTAGCATATAGTTAGCGGTGACCCCTCTGCTTGGCCTCCAGCCTGCGCTGACCCGAATGGCTCCAACAGCTCAACAGGAAATGGGAACTCGGCGAGAGGAGGGGCTGGCCTGGCCTGGTCTGGCTGTCAGCCCTGGGCCAACAGGGGACCCCTAGGGCCCTCTACTCTAGCCTGGCTGGGCCCTGGACCTTCCACGGGGATCAGTGGACTATTTTCATTTCTTCTGAATGGGGAGGTTGAATGCAACGCTTCCTAAGTGAGAAGAGAGTTGTGCAGCCTTGTCTCCCCAACCCTGCACCATCTCCTCCCGACACTCCCAGCTCCTCCGCACACCTTGGACTGGAAGCCCCTTTAAGCCGAGCTTTCCTCTCCTTCTTGGAGACTTTTTTTTTTTTTTTTTTAAAGAGACATGATCTTGCTCTATTGCCCAGGCTGGAGTGAAGTGGAGTGAACACGGCTCTCCGCGGCCTTAATCTTCTGGGCTCAGGTGATCCTCCTGCCTCAGCCTCCCGCATAGCTGGGACTGCAGGCGTGTGCCACCACACCATCTAATTTTTAAGTTTTTTTGTAGAGACTGGCTCTTGCCAAGCTTCCCAGGCTGGTCTCAAACTCCTGCGCTCAAGTGATCCTCCCGCCTCAGCCTCCCAAACCGCTGGCATTACAGGCGTGAGCCACCACACCCCGCCTCTCTGGGAGACTCTTGCTTTCAAAGCACATTCACTCTGGTTTCCCACAGGGAGAAGCAGCCGGCTGCTGCGTGTGTCAGGAGGTCCAGGTCCTCCCTTGGGCTCTCATAGCTCCTCCCTAGGCCACTTGCTGCAGGACTTGGAATTTTTTTTGTTGAATGATTGTCTCCCCTTTGAGTCGCTGAGGACGGGGAACCTGCTGATTCTGTATCTGTGGCTCAGCACAAACACCAGAGGTTAGAGTGCATATCTCCCCCTCCCTCCCCATCTCCAGGGAAAAACTACTTTGAAACTGTCAAGAGTATATAAAACTAGCTCTAAACACTGAAAGGGAGGCACAGTTCTATTTGCTTGGTGGCTGTAAAAGGTCTAGTTTTTTCCTAAAGCAAAACCCAGCAATGCCACTGCTCTGGGAGGGGTTGGGTGGATGACCCCAGAGCGCCGGGTCCAGCTGAATCTCCCAGCCATGCCTGCTGGGACGGTGAGGTCGCTGCAGGTGGGAGCTCCTGGGTGGGGCTCATTCATTCTCTGTCCTCAGAACCCCACCCTGTGCAGAGCCCGTGGCCGGGGCCTGGAGCGGGGGCACACCTTGAACACAAGCTTTAGGGTCACATTTGAATCTGGTTCAGTCACTTAGCAGCTTTGTCAGCTTCCGCAAGCTCACCACCTCTCTGAGCCTGATTTTTCTCCTCTCTGAAATAGGATGACAATAACTATCCTAGAAGGATTGCTAAAAGCTTTGAGATAATCTACGTGCACAGCACATAGTAGGCACAAAGAAAAGGGAAAAGGAAGACTAACATTTGATGTTTTCACGCTGCCATATTATGGTTTGCTTATTGGCCTTCCGAAAGCATGTTATTTGAAAACAAATATAAAGGATATTATAAACTCTATCATCACAGGGAAGACGCCTCATTCATCCCAGCACCACTGCTGGTGCCTGCACAGTGTCAGGGACATGGCAGGTATGCAAGAGATGTTGGGTGAGTTGATGGATTTTGGACTCAAGGTGCTCTGGGGCCCTGCGCAGCGCCCCTTGACAGGGTGCCTGGCTCAGCCCTGTGGGCTGAGATCCCTTGGCCAGGGCTTTTAGAGGATGACAATGATGGATGAAGTCAAGCCTAGGCAACCCCTCCAGCAGCTCTGAAGGGAGATTCTCCACCCGGCTACAGTGAAGGGAGCCACGGACCCGTGGATGGCAGTGGGGGACCCACGGAGGGGTTGGGAAGGACATGAGGTCTGGTGAGCATCCTTTGGTCAACAAGAGACAAACTATACCCACTGGGCTGAGCAGCTGTCCATGTCCCCAGCCACATGCTGAAATCCTGGGGAGGTGGAGCTCAATGACACCAGTAGCCTCCTAGGCAAGGTCACTCTGAGCTCAGGTCAAGGGTGGCACCGTGAGGATGGCCAAGGGTGCCACCGTGAGGATGGCCATGGGAGACCCTTTGATCTAGTCCACCCTGCCGGTGGGCACACAGGAGACCTCAGGACCCAGGAAGCAGCAGTTCTCGGGTATAGGAATGGGGTTGGAGGGTACCCTGCCGCAATGCCCAGGATATAGCAGCCTCTGGCAGGGCCAGGCAGAGCCAGGCAGTGCGAGCCAGGGGGGCGAGGCAGTCCCAGCCGGCTGGGCCAGAGAAGGCTTCCTGTGAAGTCGCAGCCCTTTGAAACTGACTAATAAGGTTTTCTTCCCTTTCTAAGTTGAATGAGTCAGGAGCTTCATATAGGATCCCATCTGTCTGCTCCATCCCTGCCAGTTGGATTCTAGGCCTCCAGCCAATTAAAAAACCCAAACTAGTTTAGTGGGAATCTGCTTGACTGGTTTGGTGAGAGCTCTGTTTTCCCTCGGTGGAACAGAGGCCTCTTGGCTGCCCTTCTGGGTCGTGCCTGAGAAGGAGTCTGGAATCCTGCAGCCAAGGAGCCGGGATGGCTTGAATTAGGACCAGGAGGTGGGAAGCTGCAAGGAGATGGAGCTCAGCTACACAGAGGAAAGACATTGTTCCCCAGGCTGTTCGTGGCCGGAGCCCACCGCACTCTGGGTCTCAGTGCTTGGCCAGGCATCGGGGGAGCTCAGCTTGACCTGGATGTCTCCCCCGCGGTGCTCCAGGCCCTTGAGGACTCAGTGCTGGCCGTACCTGGAATGAACGAACACGTGCCAGGCGGGGGCAGGGGGATCTCATCACCAGAGCTGGTCACATATGGGCTTTCAATCCCACGTTCACACCACAGCTGGCCGGTTGGATGGGACAAGGCCCCGGGATTCCCTGAGGCTGAACGAGCTGGATCTGCCGGAGGTGTGGGCAGGACGGAGGGTGGGTGGCCTGTGTGTCGCTGGGATTAGGCTTCCTGGGCCATCACCTGCTTCTCCTCAGAGAGGGGTGACAGCATGAGGCTCAGGAGGGCAAGTGCCACCCAGAGGCCAGATTCAGCAAATAGTAAGCAAAATCCCTTGGGGGTGGGGTGGGAAGAGTGGCTGCAAAACCTGTGCACTTTGCTCAGACAGGACTATTACAGCTATAAGGAGAAATGAAGGTGTCTGCAGCCAGCCCGCAGCAGAGCAGATGAGCTCTTGAGAAGGCACGTTCTCCTGTTAGAGGTGGACCCTTGGTAGCAAAGAGACAACAGCTGTCAACAAAATAAATGAGGGCTGGATGTAGTGGCTCACACTGGTAATCCCAGCACTTTGGGAGGCTGAGGCGGGCAACATAGTGAATATTCATCTCTAAAACAAAACAAAACAGAACAAAACAAAAAAGGAGGTGGGTATGGGACCGTGCATTTGGAGGCCATTTAGTGCGGGGGAAGCACCGGGCAGAACATGTAGCTATTAATGAATGTGCTTATCATGTCAACGCCTCCCCACATGCAGTAGCCCATAAATTCTGTTTTTCTTTTTTCTTTTTTTTTGAGATGGAGTCCTGCTCTGTTGCCCAGGCTGGAGTGCAGTGGCACAGTCTCAGCTCACTGCAACCTCTGGCTCTCAGGTTCAAGCGATTCTCCTGCCTCAGACTCCCAAGTAGCGGGGATTACAGTCTCCTGTCACCATGCCTGGCTAATGTTTTTGTATTTTTTAGTAGAGGTAGGGTTTCGCTATGTTGGCCAGGATGGTCTCGAACTCCTGACCTCAGGTGATCTGCCTGCCTTGGCCTCCAAAGTGCCAAGATTACAGGCATGAGTCACCGCGCCTGGCCAATTGCCAATAAATTCCACTGTTTTTAGGATCAGGCCCCCCGTCCTCACCATGTTCCATCATAGCCTCATCTCATGCCTCCCTGTCGGCAGCCACTCTGACCTGGTTCCCCGAGCCCTCCGCGCCCTGCCCCCATCCCCGAGGGCCTTTGCACACACAGTCCTTTCTGCCCAGTGCTCTCTCTTCCCTTACCTCAGCTGCCGGCCTCTCTCTATGGACACCCTAGGGATCTGATGTCAACCCCAGCCCTCCCTGACCCCGGGGCCAGTCCACGCTGCTTCATCCTGGGTTGTCACCAATGCTCACCCCTTTCCCTCAAAGCGAGCTTTGAGCCCTTGAATGCCACCCAGTCTCTCTGGGGTTGCTTGATTCATGCCTCGTCTGCTCCACCTGACTGTAGGACCCACTGGAGCAGGGATGTCATCCCCCTTTGTCACTGTTTTACCCTGAGCCCAGCAAAAGGCTTGGCTCATAGAGGCTCCCACGAAACTCTTCTCACCTGAGAGTGACCCCGAAAAGTTCAGGACACTGGCATGGAAAGGGTCACTGCTTCTCACAAGGCCAGAGTCCTTGACGTGGAATTCAGCAGTTTAGAGAGGGTTTCCAGACCCAGCCTGAATTCACATTTTCAATCTGGCGCCATTGGCTGGCTTAGCAGTGACCTTGAGAAAGTTGAGTTAGCTCTCCAAGCAGGTGTTGTCACCTGTTCCTTGGACAGGGCAGGAGGAGGAGTCGCTGAGATGACACAGCACACAGAGCCCTTGGCACAGATCCTGGCACAGGGGGTGCTTAGTGGCTGGTGGTGGGGGAGGCAGGGCAGCGGTTCTGAGGCCTGGACACCTCTCATCTCTGGCTAGGGGTCAGGTGAGGAATTTTCCCTGGCTACCCCAGAGTCATCCAAAGCAGCAGCTGCCCGGAGCTGGCAGGGCGGGTGAGGCTCTGTGGAGACCTGGAAGGCGTTCAGGCCACGGGCTGCAGGCACGGTTGGCAGCAGCGGCTCTGCTCCAGCCTGATGACCTCTGCAAGGAGCTGCCTCTGCTCCCCTCTGGCCACTCTCTGTCCACAGCCAGTACAGCCTTCAGGAAGAACAAGGAGGACTGGAGTCCCCACAGGACGTCAAGCCCTTCCTGTGCCCGGGCTGCCGGCACCTGCCCTGAGCTTCCCCAAGACTGCCCTTTTCCGCTCATCAGCCCCTGATAAGACACCCAGCTGCACGTGAACCAGCCGCACTGTGTCCAGTGGCTCACAGCACTGAAGACTGAGTTTCCCCAACCCTCATCTGTAAAGTGGAGATAACAATTCCTGCTGGATGCAACGAGAAGATGTTTATAAAATCGCCTGGCACAAAATAAGTCCTTAATAACGCCAGTTCCCTTCTCTGTTCCCCGTACCAGCTGCTTTTCCCCTGAAGTGCTCTGTGCCCTCCATTGTAGAAGCAGAAGTCTGTCCCTAGTTTTGGGAAAGGATTTCAAACTCCTTCCCACAGAAGAGTTGAGGCACACAGTGGGTTCTCCCCAGTGGGAGGCGGTATTCATAAAAGAGTAGCCTTCGGCCAAAGAAATCGGGCAATGATGCTGATATTTCAGGCATTGAGATTTTGAGGCTGGGGCCGCTCTGCCCATGAGTCACTGGCCTCTGACAAAGAATGAGGTGGCAGGAGGAGGTAGCCAGCTCATGCGATGAGGCGTTCAGTCCCAGCTTCTCCACTGCCCAGCGGTGTGACCTTGGCTGGGTCTCCTGACCTCTCTGAGCTTCCTGGTCTGTAACATGTGGGTAATAATCGGTGGTAGTTCCCACCTCCCAGGGGTGTGCTGGGGATTACGTGGGCTCTTCCTGCAGCACAGGGCTGACCCGTGGCAAGAGGTCAGGGTGTCACAGGTCCTGCTGTTTTTTTTTTTTTTTTTTTTTGAGACAGAGTCTCACTCTGTCACCCAGGCTGGAGTGCAGTGGCACAACCTCAGCTCACTGCAGCCTCCGCCTCCCAGGTTCAAGCCATTGTCCTACCTCAGCCTCCCGAATAGTTGGGGTTACAGGTGTGCGCCATCACACCCAGCTAGTTTTTGTATTTTTAGTAGAGACGGGGTTTCACCATGTTAGCCAGGCTGGTCTTGAACTCCTGACCTCAGGTGATCTGCCCGCCTTGGCCTCCCAAAGTGCTGTGATTACAGGCGTGAGCCACCACACCCAGCCCTGCTGTTGTTTTTCTTTTCATCACTGACTGTTGGCAGTGCATTTGGCCAATTCATCAGCCCCAAACCCTCCTCCCCAGCAGCATAGCTGAGGGAACGCAGCTCGAGGCTTGGGGAGGTGCAGACATTTCCAGAATCCTAACAACCTGATTTCTTTGAGAGCACACCTCATGTTTGGCGTTGGGCTGGCTAGCCATGTTGGTGGCTGGGTGGGCTTCCAGCATGGGGAGGGAGGCCCCATGAGGCCGAGAGACCCCAGCAAGGCCACTGTGTCCCACAACCTCTGTTTGTTCATAAGTGAAGCTGCTGTCCCTCAGGGCTGCCCGGAGCTCTCGAGGGCCTGGCCAGTGAGAACAGTGGAGCCCAGGCCACAGCATCGGGGACGGGGCTGGAAGTGGAGAGGGCTGCAAGTGGGAGGCCTTTGGACACGCAGCATCTCAAGGCCATGGAAGGGTGGGGTTTCCTGGACCTGCCTGCAGGGGAAGTGACCCTGGCCACCCTGCTGCTCAGTGTGGGCGCTCCTGGCACTTCCCCAGAGGTAGCTTCTTAGTGCTGTTAGGTGCAGGGCGCTGGGAAGCCGGTCCAGGCTCCCCAAGCACAGACTGAATGGGTTGCCTTGTTCCCCAGGTTTCTGAACTGGGGGCAGTGGGGCCACCTGGGCTGATACCTGGGAGGAGGGACCCCCCTGCCACCAGACCCCAACAAGGGAAGCAGGGCTCGGCCAAGGCAGCTGAGAGCTCCAGGCTGGAGTGGGACTCTGAGGACAGAACTGGGCAAGAAATCACTTCTGTCCCCAGCTCTCCTGCCCACAGATAGGAGAAAGGCAAGAAAGCCCCAGCGATGTGGAAGGGGCAGGCAAGAAGGTGGAGGAGACCCCTGCCCTGGCCAAGGCATGAGTGAAGGAGGGGGTGGCTGTGTCCGCATCGCATTCCATCATAGCCAGGGAACAAGCTCTCCCCGTGAAAGCTCTGGGCTTCCTCTCCCCTCCCTGGATACCATTTTCCCATGGGGTTTGCTGTGATCCTGGTGGGAAAAGTAATTAGGTGACCAAGTACCCAAAAGTAATTAGGTGATCCCATCCCAGGTGGAGCTCACCCCTCTTCCTCCAGGAAGCCTTCCTGGATTACCCTCACCCCCACTGAGCACCTTTATCCCTCTGGGGCCCAGTCGCCCCTCAGGCGGTTGCCATGGGATCCTGTGGAGACACAGGGGAAGGGGTCAGTTCACATCCATGGAACTGCAAGCCCTTCACGGTGACCCACTCAGCACCGTGAAGTCGGAACCATCCAGTTCTAAGTTCCTAGCAGCATCCAGGTAACTTCCCAAGCTCCCAGTCAACATCCACCAAGGGACCAGCCCTTCCTCTGCATGAGTCAGCTGTACTGAGGACAGGGAAGGGCGGGCAGAGGGTGGGAAGAGGCTTTGAATCTTTCTCTTTGGCTGATTCAGCAGCATCAATGACATGAGATGGCTCTTCAGTAGGCTACAGTTAGAAAACAGCAATGTGGGTCAGCCATGGTGGCTCACGCCTGTAATCCCAGAACTTTGGGAGGCCGAGGTGGGTAATCACCTGAGGTCAAAAGTTCGAGACCAGCCTGGCCAACATGGTGAAACTCTCTCTCTACTGAAAATACAAAAATTAGCTGGGCGTGGTGGCGCGTGCATGTAGTCCCAGCTACTCAGGAGGCTGAGGCAGGAGAATCGCTTGAACCCGGGAGGTAGAGGTTGCAGTGAGCCGAGATCACACCACTGCACTCCAGCCTGAGCAACAGAGCAAGACTCCGTCTCAAAAAAAAAAAAGAAAAAGAAAACAGCAATGTTGCCCAGCATTTTTCAAGCACTTCTTGCAGGCCAGGGACAAGGCTAAGTGCATTCTGTGCGTGCCCTCCCTGCGTTCTGACTGTATCTTTGAGATCACTTACTGTTCCCACTGTTTGGTCATGGAATGGGAGGCCGAGAGGCTTGGAAATGGCCCGGGGTCTCGCGGCTGTAGCAGGAGCTGGTGCTTGTCAAAGGCTACCTGTGCCCCTGAGAGGGGAGAGCACTTGAGCCCAATTTAATAACCAGTCTGTCTCCTACATGCAACCCCATTCTACAGATCAGAAAACGGGGGCCCTGAGTTCAACAATCACCTGGAGATATCACGAGGAACCAGGGGCTGATCTGGAGCTACAGCCCAGGTTCCTGATTCTAAATCTGGTCCTCCTTTTACCCTAAATATTTCCGTGATCCACTCCCATCAGTCACTCTTGCTGCCTGGTGCAGTGGGCTAAGAAGGATTCAGAAGCCATGCTGGGGATCGGTGGGAATGAGCACGGGGATGGATTAGCAATGCCTGCCAAGGGTGTGGGCAGGGGAGTGGCAGATTGCCTGCTACATGTTGTCATCCTGCGTGATACCCTGCTGGCTCTGAGCTGATTGACACCTTCCTGCCCCAGCAGTTGAGAAGTCCAATTATTTCCCTCCAGGGGCCTCACAGACCCATTTACCCCAGAGCTGTGGGTCTGGGGGATTCACAGAGAGACTTGGTGACTGTGACAGCCTCTGGAAACCTGAGTCGACACTGTCCGCTGGGCATTAGTGGTGATGCCCCAGGTGCTCAAGCCTCTCTGCACTCTGGGTCTTAGACTGAGCCACTGGAGGGAGGAAGCTGGGGTTTTCAGTAAACCTTTCTGGAGAATGTCTTTTGGAGCTGGTCTGTATTAACCTGGAAGAATTCCCCTGGGGTCTGAATCCAGAGGCAGGGCTTTGGGGGGCATTTGGAATCTACCGCATCATTTTCCTAAGAGCCAAGTGAAATGCAAGCTCCAGCTGCCGCTGGCTCCCAAATTGCAAGCTCGGGCTCATTCTGTAGCTTGAAGCTGCAGTAATAAATTTTCCCCTGTGAAACCTGCGGAGGCGCTTCTCATCTACTCACCGTGGTTGCAGCCCAGGTTGTTGCAATAGTAAGCACATACTGCATGTGAGTTGCAGAAAGAAGGGAACAGATGGTGAATACATTGCACCTGGGTACTAGTTAGTTGTGTTGATCATGTGGGTTATAAAGACTTCATCTCAGAAGTCAGTTTGCTACTTCTGTTGGATATTGGGTATTATCGTACAGGTTTGAGGAATGATGAGTTCACAGACCTCATCCAGAGTGGTGAAATCTAGAAGCAGAAATGAACTAAAGAGTGAGAAAGGAGAGCGATGGTAATGACAGTCAGAGTGCTAGATGCCGTGTGCCGAGGGCTGTGCGAGGCTCAGTGCTAAGTGATGCTTTGTGAATATTCCAGTTAATGTCCATGACAACCCCATCAATGGGGGCTTAGGCCTATGCTGCAGATAAGGGAGTGGAGGTCCAGAGAGGTTATATAACTTGCCAGGGTCACACAGCCAGTAAGAGGCAGAGCTGAGATTTGTGCAGCTGGCTTCTAAAGTCCCATCAGCAATGGGTTGGGCTGCCTGACTTTGCTGTGCAGAGCCTGCAGTGCCAGCCTGTGTCAGCAGAGAGCCTGGAGAGGCCCTCTCTCTTCCTGGAGGGGTGTGGGCTGGGCAGCGCTTCCCAGTGGCTTCCCTCTGCTGGTCTTGGAACTGGACCCTGAGCCAGGGTGAGAGCCAGCTTTCCCCAGGAGGTTTTGGATTTCGGAATTGTCAGAACCCTTATTCGTTTATTTATTTTTTGCCATGGAGTCTCGCTCTGTCACCCAGGCTAGAGTGTAGTGCAGGGGCGCCATCTCGGCTCACTGCAACCTCCACCTCCCAGGTTCCAGTGATTCTCCTGCCTCAGCCTCCCGAGTAGCTGGGATTACAGGCATGCACCACCACGCCCGGCTAATTTTTGTATTTTTACTAGAGATGAGATTTCACTATCTTGGCCAGTCTGGTCTTGAACTCCTGACCTTGGTGATCCGCCCACCTCCACTTCCCGAAGTGCTGGGATTACAAGCGTGAGCCACCGCGCCTGGCCCAGAATCTTTATAATGTGGCAAACAACAATGGCACCTGGATCTACTGGCGGCACAGTGGCGACTGGCTTGTTGGCACGATTCCAAATCACACCTGGGAACAAAGGCATCCTACTGGAGGCCTCTCGGGGCCAGGAGAAGGGGTCTTGGCGATAACCCAAGTCAGAGGTCACCATGTCAACTGAGTGGCGTATGGTAAGCCAGAGCCACGCCCCATCTTTTTGTCCCCAAATGTTTGTGTTTACTTTTATTTAAGTATAACTGACATAATAGGAAATATGTATTTGTTCTCTGCCCTGGCTCTTAGCTCCTGGCACAGAGCTTCTAAAACCCTTGTAATTTCCTGAGTGATGAGGTGATGGAGGCATCTTTTGTTAATAATATT
Source organism: Hylobates moloch (assembly GCF_009828535.3). Taxonomy (NCBI): domain Eukaryota; kingdom Metazoa; phylum Chordata; class Mammalia; order Primates; family Hylobatidae; genus Hylobates; species Hylobates moloch. The sequence continues at coordinate 104,011,376 of NW_026652285.1, forward strand.
TAATAATATTTGGTCTTGTCCCTGGTTCCTGACCCAAGAGCTTCTAAGACCCTTGGCATCTCTGGAGTGATGAGTGTCTTTTTATATGCTAATGAGATGACTGGCGGCTGGGGGCCCTAGATAGCTTCAGGGTAGGGGCAGGTGGCCACAGGAACCAACCTTGAAATTGGAGGGCTGGAACATTCAGCCCCCTCATCTCTGAGGAAGGGAGAGGGGCTGGAGATTGAGTTAATCTCCAATCCTCATTCACGCCAATGGAATGGAACCTCTATAAAAACGCTCAATGCTGGGGTTTGGAGACCTGGGTCGGTGAACACACAGAAATGCTGGGAGGGTGCCATGCCCAGAGCAGGCATGGAAGCTGTGTGCTCCTCGCCCCTGTCTTGCCAGATGCAGCTCTGCCAATGGCTGATCCTGAGTTGTGTCCTTTATAAAAACTGGTAAATGTAAATGAATGTTGCCCTGAGTTTTATGAACCATTCTAGCAAATTACTGAACATGAAAGGGGGTTGTGGGAACCCCTAATTTATAGTCAGTGGTTCAAATGTACAGGAGGCCCCAACTTGGCCTCTGATTAGGGATGCAGTCTGTGGGATTGTGGGGTCTGCGCTAACTCTGGGCAGCTAGTGTCAGAATCCAGTTAAATTGAAGGACACCCGGTCGACGTCTGCCAAGAACTAAAGAACTGGTTGGTGTGGGGCAACCACACCAGACATCAAACCACATGTGATGTCTGAAATGTGAGGATTTAGAAAGACAACAATTTCCCTTTAATAACACATGTAGTAAATTGCCTGTAAGTGTCCAGAGTATATGAATGAGTGAGTGCCCATGAATGGATGGATTTTCACAAACTGGTCCCATGGAACCAGCACCTCTGAAGGCCCCTCGTGTCTATGTCTGTGCTTCATATAAGTGGGATGACACAGCGTGTACCCTTTGGTGTCCGGCTTCTATTTCTCAGCATACATTTGGGACGCTCATCCACGCTGCTGTGTGTTGAGGTAGATGATTAATTTTCCTTGCTGTACAGTATTCCAATGCGTGAGAATACTACACTCTGCCCATTCTACTATTGTTGGGCTTCTGAGTAATTATAAATAGTGCTGCTATGAACATTCTGGCGCATGGCTTTTCTTTTCCAAAGTGGTGTTCTCATTTTCCTCCCACCCGCAGTGTAAGAGAGGTGTATTGTTCCACATCCGCACCAACTAGTATTATTATTTTCTATCTTTTTTGTTTTAGCTTTTCTGGTGGGTGTGTATTGACATTGCACTGTGGATTGTATTTGCATTTCCCTGTTGGCTAATGAAGCTGAGCCTCTTGTTATATGGGGTATTTTTCGGTTCATTTGGGAACCCTGTTGGCCTCTCTGCCTACCCAGGCCCATTTATCTCCTGGGATGTCTGTCTTTTTCTTACTGGTTTGTAGGCACGTTATAAGTATGAATCCTTATATTGCATTAATTACACTGTATGGATGACTTTTTCACTCTCTTTTTTTTTTTTTTTTTGAGATGGAGTCTTGCTCTGTCGCCCAGGCTGGAGTGCAGTGGCGCAATCTCAGCTCACTGCAAGCTCCGCCTCCCGGGTTCACGCCATTCTCCTGCCTCAGCCTCTCCGAGTAGCTGGGACTACAGGCGCCCACCACCACACCTGGCTAATTTTTTGTATTTTTAGTAGAGACGGGGTTTCACCACGGTCTTGATCTCCTGACCTCGTGATCCGCCCTCCTCGGCCTCCCAAAGTGCTGGGATTACAAGCGTGAGCCACCGCGCCCGGCCCGACCTTTTCACTCTCTTAGTAGGTTCTTCTGATAAATAAACATTCTTACTATAGTCCAATTTTTTTTTTTATGGTTAGTTTTGTGTCCTATTTAAGACATCTTTGCCAAGTCCAAGATCACAAAAGTGTTTCTTATAAATGCTTTATTGTTTGCATTTCACATTTCGATCTACAATCCACCTGGAATGGATATTTTGTTATTTGTGAGATATGTTTGTTTTGTTTTGTCATAGAGACAGGATCTTGCTCTGTTGCCCAGGCTAGAGTGCAGTAGCATGATCACAGCTCACTACAGCCTCGGCCTCCTGCGCTCAAGCAATCCTCCTGCCTCAGCCTCCAGAGTAGCTGAGACTACAAGCACCCAACACCACACCTGGATAATTTTTAAATTTTTTAGAGATGGTATCTCACTGTGTTACCCAGGCTGGCTTCAAATCCCTGGCTCCAAGCAATCTTCCTGCCTCAGCCTCCCAAAGTGCTGGGATTACCAGTATGAACCACCATGCTTTGCCTTGTGAGGTATGTTTTTGAGATGACCCTCTTTTCCCCATTTATGGCTGGACTGCCCTGTTGAGTACACTGCGGGGAGGGCAGGTCTCTTTCTGGATTCCCTCTGTTCTATCGGTCAGTTTGTCTATTCTTGTGCCAATCCCACACTGTCCTAATTACTGTGGCTTTTTTTTTTTTCCTGATGTCTTGCAGTGTGAGTCTTTCAGCCTTGTTCTTTGTTCTCAAGATCTTCTTGGCTATTCTTGGCCCAGTGCTTTTCTATATGAATTTTAGGCTCAGCTCGTCAGTTTCCATGAGAAAGAAACCTCCTGGGATTCTGATTGAAATTGCATTGAATTTAAATATTAATTAGGGGAAAGCGATATGTTTACAGTATTGTAGCTTTCCAATCCATGAACATGGTATATACCTCTGTTTGTTTAGATCTTTGTTAATTTCTCTCAATGGCATTTTGTAGTTTTTAGTGTAGGTTGCATGTCTTCATTAGACTTCTTTCTACTCTCAAACCTATAGCTAATTTGCAAGAATGGAACAATGAAGACTCCTAGACCTACTCACCTGCCTTAAAGATACACTATTCTCCCCCAGAGAGGTGGCAAAATGGTTTGTATTTTTGTCTTAAGCCTTGGACTTTTAAAATCCTGGATTTTGATGTGTGTGCAGAAGAGAACTAAGATAGCATGCTTGAGAACGCTCTCCTTTAAAAGGCCTGCTTGCAAGAGTAGCCTCTGACTGGCATCTGGGAACTTGGATCTTGAGACAGTTGCCACCATTCTCCAACTAATAATAGTGCTTTGCTGTGCCTGAACTGTTTGCGCACAAAATGGGGTTTACACAGAACACCTGCTTGCCCTCTGGAGGTCTGGAATTTTGTTACATGCTAGATAGAGAATGCTATGTGACCAGACCTCCATAAAAACCCTGGGCACTGAATCTCTAATGAGCTTCCCTGGTAGATGACACTTCGAATGTGCTGCTACAACACGTTGCAGGAGGAATCGCTCCCATGAGACTGCCCTGGGAAGGAACCCTTGGAAACTGGCACCTTCTTGCCTGGGACTTTGTCCAATGCACCTTTCCCTTTGCTGATTTTATTTTGTGTCCTTTTGCTGTAAAAAGTCTGTGATACAAACAGTATGCTAAGTCCTGTGAGTCCTAGTGAATCACTGAACAGGAGGCAGGGGTGGTGTTATGGACCCTCGACACAGTGTGAAGGCTCCGGATGTTTTATGTTGATTCAAAATGAAAACTTCTGAAGCTCACATGAATCGTATCTGTAGGCCAGACATGGCCTATGAGCAGGCACTTTGGGGCTTCGGAGTGAGCTCGATGCCCTCACTGGACAGGGGTCAAGTGAGGCCTGAGGTGGGACTTGCCCCCTCCCAGGTGCCCAGGCTGGAAAGAGGGCCTGGGCTTCCCAGGCCAGAGCTGCTTTCAGGAGAATGTACCTGGTGGGAGAAGTGGTGGAAGGAAGGAAATCACGTCTTGGTTTCTGATGGGAGAAGGTTTTCAATCTATGTTGTGTGAAAAAGCAGTTGGTACAGAGACTCTGTACCCATAACATGACTCTATTTCATAGATAGGGTCTCTATATCTCAGCCTTAGAAAGAAGGAAATTCTGACACATGCTACAACCTGGATGAAGTTTGAGGACATGATGCTGAGTGAAATAAGGCAGTCACAAAAAGACAAATGCTGCAGAATTCCACTTCTATGTGGTCCCTAGAGTTGTCAAATCCATAGAGACAGAATGGAGGTTGTTAGGGGATGGGGAGGGGGAATGAGGAGTGAGTGCTTGATAGGATGGAGTTTCAGTCTGGAAGATGAAAGCGTTCTGGAGATGGATGGTGGTGATGGCTGCAAACAATATACACCTAAAAATGGTTAAAATGGTAACTTTTATGTTGTATATATTTTACCACAATTAAAACATAGATAAAATAGGATGTCTCTCTGTTTACATCGCTGTGGTCCTGGGAAGACACAGACCAAGGTGCTCATGGTCGTCACCTCTGGATGGAGGGATTGCGGGGGAGAGTTTTCTTTTTATTTATTTATTTGGTTTTAGAGATGGGGGTCTTACTGTGTTGGCCAGGCTGGTCTTGAACTTCTGGCCTCAAATGATCCTCCTGCCTCAACCTCTCAAAGTGCTGGGATTACAGGTGTAGCCACCGTGCCCAGCCTGGGAGATAGTTTTCCTTCTGCTTTTCTATTTTCCATGTTTTTTTTTTTTTTGGCATGCAATATATATTATGTTTTAATGTTGAAAAAAAAATTTTTTTTTTTTTGAGATGGAGTCTAGCTCTGTGTCACTCAGGCTGGAATACAGTGGCACGATCTCGGCTCACTACAACCTCTGCCTCCTGGGTTGAAGCAATTCTCCTGCCTCAGCCTCCCGAGTAGCTGGGATTACAGACACGCGCCACCATGACCAGCTAATTTTTTGTATTTTTAGTAGAGACGGGTTTTCACCATGTTGGCCAGGCTGGTCTTGAACTCCTGACCTCAAGTGATCCACCCACCTCGGCCTCCCAAAGTGCTGGGATTACAGGCATGAGCCGCTGCGCCCGGCCTGAAAAAATTTAAATACAGAAAAGAACGGAGACTAACAAAACATTAATATATGTATTAAATTTGTAATTTGGAAAAAATCTATTAACAATAAATACTATGAGAAAAAAAATCAATGTCGTCAACCAGAAACATTGGGAAAAAAAGGACAACCTAATTGTTTTGCAGAAACACCTCCAGCCACACTCCGGTTGGAAAATATCATAGAATTGGGCCTGGGCCTCTTCCCAGGTACCTGTTGCTGGCCAGGCAGCGGCCACCTGGGTCACGTCAGGAGAACTGCGTGGATTCCTGGTCCGCCAGGACCTCGGAATCTGAATTCCTGGGGAGGCCCAGATGCTGTCCTTTGCAAAGTGTCGGTGGTTCTGCTGTTTTGCTGGGCTTGTGAACCACCTCCCGGGGTTCTGAGAAACTGAGTTTGACAAGGCTTTCTCTACCCGATGGTGGCTCTGTCCTGTGCTCCTTGGTCTAGCGTAGGTCACGGTCTGCGCCTTAAGGTCTGAGTGTGAACCAGGTCCCAAGACTCTGCCTATGGCCGCACCCCAGGAGATGGAGCTGGCGAGCCACGTGGAAAAGACGGAGATGGGTGTGACTTGCTAGGAGAATCCCAAGTGGCCATCGCCTCCAACGGTGCAGCGGAAAGCTGGGTTGCAGGTGGAAGGGAAGTGCCTTCACCTGTTCTGCTTATTATCCCTGTGCTTTTGTAGGGAGAGAGTGTGGCTCAGGCCGGCTGAGTGACCTGTGCAAGGTCACCCAGCTAGTTGTGTGCGCAGGACCGTGGCCTGAGGGCGTCCCTTAGGGGCTGCAGCCTCCTCTTGGCCATCTGGAAGGGTGTTCTCGGGGTTCCAGGGGGCAGATGGGGCAGGGTCCCTGCAGCCCTGTCTCTGAGATGATGGACTGTGCCCGTGGCCACCCCCACAGCCCCGGAGCCTCCCTTGAACTCTTCCCTGCACCCTGCTGAAGAAGCATCTCCTGGGGACGGTGGCAGCCAGGGGTGTGGCAGAGGAAGAGAGGACAGGTAGGCCCCATCTCCCTGTCCCAGGTCTGGAAATGACGCCCGCACCCCAGGCCCTTCTCTCCTGCCCAGCTTCGTCTGTGTCGTCTGTGTCGTAGAAAGGCCTGCTCGGAATTCACAGCTGCTCAGGGGCTCATGAATTATGTACGGCTCCAGATCAATCCGTCAGCGCCCTGTCAGGGAGGAATCAAAGGCCCCGCGGCCGGCAGACAGCTCTTTCTGCGTGGGGCCGCCGCGGAGAGCCCGGCGCCGGCGAGTTGGTGGAGCCCCGTGGGTGCTCTGCTCCCCGTCCCTCCCAAATGCCCCGTCTCTCTGTTTCTCTGCCAGACGCAGATTTGACAAATGTCTTTAAAGGCGGGGTGGGGGTAACAACAAAAAGCCCTGGCCCGTGTGTTTTGAGCGCGTTCCAAGGTGCTGGGCGCGAATAATTGATGCCAGCGCCGCGTTTGTCATGGGAAGGTCACCCTGGGTGCCGTACAGTCTCTGCCACCACAACAGCACAAGCTTCCTGCAGCACTGATGAGACCACCCCTCCTCGGCCAGGCCACCATTCTGGGGCTGGGCAAGCTGGCCATGAGGGGATGGCGGCCTTGTTCCTGAGAAGGGGCGTCCGGCTCTGCTCTGTCCGGGCCTCCAGGCCCAGAAGCGAGGGTTGAGAGGGGAGCTGCAGGGAGCCGCAGGGAGCAGCCCGTGGCCCCTAGGCGCCGCTGCCTTCTGGGAGGAACTGGAGGTGGTTGAGATGCATGGGCTGGCTGCGCACCAGCGTCCTGGAGCTGCTGTAACAAATGAGTGCGAGCTGGGCTGCTGAACACAGGGTGATCCCACGGCTCTGCGGCCGGAGGGCTGGAGTTAAGGCGCCCGTGGCGGTGGCTCCTTCTGGAGCTTAGAGGGAGACTCCGGTGGCCTCTGCCCCGGCGTCTGCTGCCTGTGGGTTCTCCTCACTGTTCTTTGACTCCATCCCTGTCTCTGCCCTCAGGTGGCCTCTTTGTGTCTCTGTATCCTCTCCTCTTCTTATGAGGACACCTGTCATTGTCATCCCAGCCCAGTCCAGGATGATTGCATCTGAAGACACTCATCTTAATGACATCTTTGAAGACCTTTATTTCAAATAAGGACAATTCTGAGGGTCTGGGTGGACCCATCTTTTGGGGGCCACCATCTAACCCACTGCGGCGGGAGACGCAGCAGCACGGGCCACAATAGGGACAGGGCTGCCCAGGCTTGATGGCCGCTGCGACCTTCTCATCTCAGGGCACGGCTGGGCCCACACCCTGAACCAGGACAGAGGCAGGGACCCCTGAAAGAGCGCCCCCCAGAACTGCTCCTGCCTGGCTTCTAATGGCACCAGGGTCCCCACCTCCCTCCCAGCTGCTCCGGGTTGGACAGGAGGTTGTGGTGTCCATTTAGCAGATGGGCAAAGTGAAACCAGATGGGGAGGTGATTTTCCCCGGGTTCTAGGGAGGGGCCGGCAGGGCCAAGATCAGGGTCCACGTGACTCGGGTAGGTGCACGTCCTCCTGTGCCAGGCTGCCAAGCTGTGCTTGGGCCCCTCTGTGCTCCCCCCGTCTGTAGGGCATTATCTGCTTCTAGCTGGCCCCTCCCACCCCAGCCTATCTCTCCCCACCCACACTCTCCAGGCCAGCCTCACCGGCATGCCAGTCCATGGGTCTCAATCTTGCTGCACATTTGGGTCCCCAACTTTGGACATTCAGGTCTCATTTGAGTGAGGTGGGAGCAGGTGTGAACTGTTAGACTCTCTCTAAGTGACTCTAATGCGCTCCTATGGACCCCACACTCCTGCTGGCACAGGCTCTTCTCTCTGTCTGAGATCCACTGGTTTTGGTCCTGACATCTGCTCGGTGGTCACTTTCTCAGGGAGCCTGCCCCAATCTCCCTGACAGGGCCTTGACTCCCTGTTTAATGCAGCATGTCTTACTCTCGCTGGATACAGCCCAGCTGGAACGTTCATTTCTGTATGTAATTCTTCGTTTCGTGTCATCTTCTTTGTATCAGGTAGAATGCCTTAGGCTGTAATAGAATATCCAGGGAAAAGTGACTTTAAAAAAAGGAGCTTATTTTTCTCACATAATAAGAGGTTTTGGCCAGGCACAGTGGTCCTGTAATCTCAGCACTTTGGGAGGCTGAGGCAGGAGGATCACTGAGGTCAGGAGTTCGAGACCAGCCTGGCCAACATGGTAGAGACCCCATCTCTACTAAAAATATTTTAAAAATTAGCCGGATATGGTGGTAGGCACCTGTAGTCCCAGTTACTCAGGAGGCTGAGGCAGGAGAATAACTTGAACCCTGGGAGGTGGAGGTTGCAGTGAGCCCAGAAAGTGCCACTGCACTCCAGCCTGGGCAACTGAGCAAGACTCTGTCTCAAAAAAAAAAAAAAGAAAAGAAAAAAAAAAAAAGAAAAGAGACTGGATTCAGCAGCTCAGTAACAGCAGCAAGGAGCTAGCATTTTACTATTCTCGACTTCCCCAGCATAACGGCAGGGCCTCACCTCATGGTGACAACATGGCTGCCACAGCTCCAAGCATCACATCACACAATAATAAGGTCTACAAGGAAGGAGGGGAAAATGCTACTCCCAACTCTTCTTGTTGGAGATGCAAAGCTTTTCCAGATCTCCCCAGCAGACCTCAGGTCCTAATGGATAGAACTGGGCCACCTGCCCATGCCCACATGCAAAGGAGTCTGAGGAGGCAGGTATTTCCCAATTTTTTCTATTTGGGAGCAGTTCTCTGATAACAAGGAACTCAGGGAGGGTCGTGTCTCATGGGTGGGTCACCCAAAGGGTCTCAGTCTCCCTGACTATGGTGTAGACTTCACAAGGGGAGAAACTAGGTCTAAATTTGCTCCCATATAAACCCAGTGCCTGGCAAGTACCTGGTGCTCACCAGATGTGGGCTGAATTAGTTCCCTGGCACGCAGCTGATTCTCCAATCAGCCTTGAGCTCCTTTAGAGCAGGGGCTCCTCTGCTCATGTTCATAGCACCCCCACCTCCCCCATCCCTCCCTGCACACAAGAGGGGACTATAGCTGCAGTCCTGCTGCAAGCGGGGTGCTAAGAGAGGGCACAAGAGAGTGCCGGCTCCGACGGACTCCTTAAGCTTCTGTGGTTCTGACGCGAGCAAGTCTCCCCTCTAGGATAAGTCAGGGTTATTCTGCCAGCAGCCGAAAGTAACTCTGGCTAATTTCGGGAAGGATAAAGAAGGATTTATGGAAGGAATGAGGCTCACTTAATCAAAAGCAAAGGTGAACACTTCACACCCATTAGGATGGCTCTTATGAAAACAAAACAGAAAATAACAAGTGCTGATGGGGATCTGAGGAAATGCAAAGCCTCGAGCACCATTGGTGGGAATGCAAAACGAAGCAGGCACAGTGGAAACCAGCATGGAGGTTCCTCAGAAATGAAACAAGGAATGATCATGTGATCCAGCAATTCCATTTCTGGGTGTACACTCAAGAGAACTGAAAACAGAAATTCAAAAAGATATTTGTACACCCATGTTCACAGCAGCATTCTTCATAATAGCTAAGACGTGGAAGCAACCAAATGCCCCTTGCTGGGTGAATGGTAGATGAGGTGTGTTCCATCCATACAACAGAATATGACTCAGCCTTAAAAAGGAAGGTGATTCTGACACAGGCTACAACACGGCGGAACCTCGAGGCCATTATAATCAGTGAAATCAGCCAGTCACAAAAGGGCAAATACTGGCGGATTCACTTCTACAAAGTACCTGGAAAAGTCAAGTCCATAGAGACACAAAGTCCAATGGAGGCTGCCAGGGGCTGGGGGAGGGCGAAGGGGAGTGAGTGTTTCATGGGGACAGAGCTGCAGTTAGGAAGATGAAGGAGTTCTAGAGATGGGTGATGGCTGCACAATGCAAATGTGCTTAATGCCACTGACTTGCACACTTAGACATGGCTAAAATGATACATTTTATGTTATGCCTATTTTACCATAGTCAAAAATTAAATTAAAGAACAAAAAGCACAGTGAAGAATCCCAGGGTGGAAGGGCAGGTGGGGCAGCACGGCAGCCTGGGGAGCAGGAGTGGGGCCAGGTTCTTCCAGGCTCCTCTGCTTGGAGCAATGCTCCAGCTCTGGCTCAGTGTCTGTCCAGGACACTCAGTCCAGGAGCTGGCGTTCTAGGGCAGGGGTCCAGCCAGCATGACGTGGGGCAGGGGGAGGACAAACGGCGCTTCAGGGACGTTCACAAGGCCCTGCACAAGTCCCCTGGGAACTGGGGGACGGCTGTGTGGTCCTGACCTCCTCTGTCTGCTGTAGGGGAACTAAGATGCCTCCTCTCCTCTGCACACCGCAGGGTGGTGAATGGGGATCTGGAGTTGCAACCTGACGGACTCAATCTCATGTGACAGCGTGAACCACTGACCTGGACGCCGTGGCGGCAGTGGAGTGGGGAGGGGTCTGCTGGGTGTGGCTGCCCAGGCGCCTCCGGGACTGAGCACTCCTGGTCTAGTGGTGTAAGGAGGTGGATCTGGGGATGGGGGCGCTTGGCCAGGCTGCCCCGGCTGGAGATCCCACTGACAGCCTGGAGGGCGGAAGCCTTCACTTCACTCTTGCAGAAGTGAGTCCTCTGAGAAGCTCGCCTAGACGGCGATGCTCCACTCGATTCCAAGATTGCCTCCGTTTTGCTGGGAAGAGGTTGATCATTAATTTTTATTCGCTTCTTTTGATGTCTGCTCCGAGGATGTCTGTTTCAGCATTCCGGCTCCTCCAAGGGAGGCCCGGCAAAGCTGGCTTCCAGACGTTGGTTCCCGCCAGCAAAACCATCCATCATCGCGTGCGAATGGCTGGCCTCCTAAAGGCCATGTTATGAGAAGATGCCAATAAGTGTACTTACATTCGCTGTGCCCATCAGGGCAGCCTTGCAGAGGCATCTGCTGAATCTGGACTTTCACTCAACAGCCCGGTCTGCTCCTCCGTCCCTCCTCATTGATTGCAGGTTGACCCCATCTTCGGTAACCAATCACCCGGGGGTTGGTGGGCATTTTTTTTTTTAATTTTCTGTATGAGGTTTAATTAAACCAAGGTGTGCCTGACCCTGTCAAATCATATCAGAAAAGGCCTCTCTGCTGCATGAGGAAAAACATCAGCATAAATTATTGATTAATCCTCATTCAAACTAATCTATCAATGACTTTCTCTGGCTTAGTGGACCTGGGGAGCTCTTAGATGTTTCCATGCAAACGGCATTTGAAAGCTCCATTTCAAAGTGATCTGAGGCCCATTTAAAGCAGTCAGCAGCCAGTGGGAGCTGCCCTGAAATTCTGAAGTGCGACCCTTCACTCTGGCCTCAGTTCAATGGTGCCTAGATGTGTCCTGTCTGGGCAGTGAGTTCCATCTGGTCCCTACGCCTGGGGGTGGGGAGTTCACAGTTCAGTGGGGGGCAGAGGAGATGACAAAGACAGACACATACAAAAGACATGCTGATATACTTTGGTGAGGGCTATGATACAGGCATACAGTGTGTAAACCTCTAATCATACAGAAACCTCTTGTAATCATACAGAGGTCTAATGTTTAAACAGAATGGATGAAGAGAGCAGAGCAGCTTATGTGGATACATTTGAGAATTAAAGGAAATAGGCAAAGTATTTTAAAAACACAACTTACCAAACTGTCACAAGAAAAAAAAAACCATATCCATTAAGGAAATTGAGCCCCAAATTACGAATGATTGGGCAAAGAAAACTCCAGGCCTAGACGACTTCCCTGGTGAATTCCACCAAACACTGAAGGAAGAAAGGACCCCAGTCTTACATCAAATCTCCCAGAGAAGACAGAAAGCAGGAACACTGTCTAAGTCGTGTTATGAGTCTAGCAAAACTTTAATGCTAAACATTATGGGTCAATTGTTCCCATGAAAATGGATGTGAAAATCCTTAAAAAATATTAGCAAGTCAAATGAAACAATATCACAACCAAGTTGGATTTATTTCAAAACGCAAGGTTGGCTTAACAGTCAAAAATCAATCACATGGCCTGGCGTAGTGGCTCATGCCTGTAATCCCAGCACATTGGGAGGCCGAGGCGGGAGGATCACTAGAGGTCAGGAGTTTGAGACCAGCCTGGCCAACATGGTGAAACCCCATCTCTACTATACAAAAAACATTAGCTGGGGGTGGTGGTAGATGCCTGTAATCCCAGCTACTTGGGAGGCTGAGGCAGGAGAATCGCTGGAACCTGGGAGGCGGAGGTTGTAGTGACCCAAGATCATACCACTGCACTTCAGCCTGGGTGACAGAATGAGACTTTGTCTCAAAAAAATAAATAAATAAATAAATCACAGGCCAGGCTCAGAGGCTCACGCCTATAATCCTAGCATTTTGGGAGGCCGAGGTGGGAGGATTGCTTGAACCCAGGAGTTGGAGAGCAGCCTGGGAAACATAGTGAGACCCCGTCTCTACTAAAAATAAAAAAAAATTAGCTGGACATGGTGGTGCACACCCATAGTCCTAGTTACTTAGGAGGCTGAGGCAGGAGAATCACTTGAGCCCAGGAGTTTGAGGCTGCAGTAAGCTGTGTTCATTTCACTGCACTCTAGTCTGGGTGACAGTGAGACCTTGTCTCAATAAAAAAAAAAAAAAAAAAAAACATAATAAAAAGAAAAATTGGCTAGGTGCAGTGGTTCACTCCTGTAACCCCAGAACTTTGGGAGGCTGAAGCGGGAGGATCAGTTGAGGCCAGGAGTTTAAGGCCAGTTTGGGCAACATAGTGAGATCTTGTCTCTATATAAAAAATTTAAAAAAAGAAAAATCATACGATCATCTTTATCGATGCAGAAAAATTATTTGATGGCGTAGGCATTTATTTAAAAAGAAGTAGGCCGGGCACAGGGGCTCACGCCTGTAATCCCAGCAGTTTGGGAGGCCGAGGCGGGCGGATCACCTGAGGTCAGGAGTTTAAGACCGGCCTAGCTAACATGGTGAAACGCCATCTCTACTAAAAATACAAAAATTAGCCGGGCATGGTGGCGGGTGCCTGTAGTCCCAGCTACTCTGGAGGCTGAGGCAGGAGAATTGCTTGAACCCAGGAGGCGGAGGTTGCAGTGAGCTAAGATTGTGCCACTGCACTCCAGCCCGGGCAACAGAGTAAGACTGTGTCCCCCTCCCACAAGAAAAAAATATATAAATATATGCTTATCGACATTAAAAGATGCTCATGATATGCTGGCAAGTAAAAGAGCCAGTCAGAAGATGGCATATAATATCATCCCATTTTCTTGTAATAAAAAAATCTGTATCTGTCTCTGAAAGGGTTTGCCTCAAAATAGTAATTGTGCTTATTATCTCTGGGTGCTGTGATTATGAAAAATTTTTATTTCTTCTTTGTATTATTCTTTATTTCTTGCTTTTTAAAATAGTGAACATGTATTATTTATGTAATAATTTTTTTAAAACAACTTATTAAAAGAAGAATGTTATAGCCCATTTTTCTGCCCTGGAAATTCACTAGAGAAAAGCACGAAGAGAAATTGCAGCAACTGACAGGGCTCTTATTTGTAGGCCATGGAAATAGTTTCCAGCTGATTTAAGCAGAAAATGAATTCATTCGAAGGGCACTGGGACTCTCAGAAACTCTGGAGGCCGGAGGACCCATATCAGAGCCCGTGAGGCTGGGAGGGAATAATGGGCTCCAGCGGAAGTGGTTGGTGAAGACACCACTGCCATCGCTACCCAGCCTGAGCTGTGTGGGGGCCTCTCCCCTCCGCTGGCACCAGGCAGCACCACCCCCCGGGCACCGCCATGTGCCTCAGTGTCCAGGGTCGCCACCCATCCCCGAACGGTTCCCCTTGGTTCCTGGTTCCCAGCACGTGCTTCTGGTGGAGGCGGGGGCGGCGGCTGCCAATGGCCATCTGGGAGGCATGTGCACATTGGCCACGTTTGGCTGTGACAGCAGAAGGCGGGCTCTGCCTCAGAAGGGGGAGGTCTCCGCAGGCCCGGAAGTAGGTTTAGGAGCTGAATGACCAAACCACAGGGCACCCTTGGCCCTTCCGGACTAAGACTAGTGTTGGCGAACTACGACTTATGGGCCCAGTCCAGCCCGCTGCCTGTTTTCTGTACAGCCCACGAGCTAAGAATGGGTTTTACATCTTTAAATAACAATCAAACGAAGAAAGATATGTCTTGAAATGTGAAAATTTTAATGTAATTAACATTTCAGTGTCTATAAAGTTGTATTGGCTCATAGCCCCATTCACTGTGTGTCTATTGTCTATGGTTGCTTTTGCACCATGAGGGCAGAGTTGAGCGATTGTGACAGAGACCTGCAAAGCCACAAATCCTGACCATCGGGCTCCCTGCAGAAAGTCTGTGGACCCACGATTGAGAGTGATGATTCTCTCTAGCTGTGTCTGCACTCTGTTCGTTACTCTTGGTTCATAAGGACCCGGGATATCTCGTGAGTCTCCTGCTCAGGATGAGACTAAAGGGTGGTAGAATATGCCACCCTCAAATGTGCCTCTTTAACATAAGGGTTATTTTAAGCTAAAGGCACTTAAAGAAATAGCAGGTGCGTCGGGCGCAGTGGCTCACACCTGTAATCCCAGGGGGTGGGAGGCTGAGGTGGGCAGATTGCTTGAGGTCAGAAGTTTGAGACCAGCCTGGCCAATACGGTGAAACCCCGTCTCTACTAAAAATACAAAAATTAGCTGGGTGTGGTGGTGTGCACCTGTAATCCCAGCTACTCGGGAGACTGAGGCAGGAGAATCACTTGAACCCGGGAGACAGAGGTTGCAGTGAGCTGAGATTGCACCACTGCACTCCAGCCTGGGCGACAGAGCGAGACTACCTCTCAAAAAAAAAAAAAAAAAAAAAAGAAAGAAAAACCGAAAAAAAGAAATAGCAGCAATGACTAAAGTACTCTGACCTCAGCTTTTTCTTCCTAAAAGTAGGAGATAAAACCCTCGCATAGAAGGTGCCCTCTCTATACCAGAGAGGAAGTAACATTCTTATCACCAGAGATGGGGAGTGGAGGCAGAGAAAGATCTGTGCAAACGCATGTGGTTAAACTGATCCTTATCTTCCTACTTTTCCATCATAAACTACCTTAGCCCAAGCCCCTTTGTTTTGTCACATTTTCCTAATTTACTACTTGGTCCAGTTCAGTTCATAAATATTCCACTCTGCCTGCTGCTTTATGTGTTCATTTCCTTATGAGGGCACCAGGTCCTGTAAAACATACATGAAAGCAATATGTATGTTTTTCTCTTGTTAATCTTTTTTTTTTTTTTTTTTTATGGAGCCCCTGCTGAGAGCCTAGAAGGGTAAGAGGAAAGGACTTGGTCTTCCCCTGTGTGGTGTAAGATGGCTTCTCAGAGTCCAGAGAAAGATCTTCATCAGCACATCTCAGCTAAGTCTCATGGTCTGTGCTTCTCCTTCATCACCTTATCAGAACTCTTGCACCCACCCGCTTCCTGCCCCTGTTCTCTAGAGCTTTCTGTGTCAGCTCCCAGCTCTGCACCCGAAGGCTGTGAGCTCTTGCTTGCCCCAGCCCCACGCAACCCACACTCCACACTGTGACTGCTCTCTGCCTCTTTTCAGCTCATCTCTGGCTGGCGTAGACTCTGGTTGGACCAGTCTCCCCAGGCAAAGCTTCTCATGCCAGGTCCCTTTGTGGGCCAGTGACCAGCCTCTTTTTTTCCCTCAGCTGTGGACAACAGGGGAGCCATGGGATGCATGGCATGGGCACCTGGGGCTACCCATACATGGGGGATGTTTCCCTTTGCAGGTGCTACGGGACTGGCAGTTACCAGTAGCAAACCACACAGTGATGCAGACCAGCCATGCCCACTGCTCACATGCTCAGAGGTACTTATAGGAGGGGAGGATGGCCATTCAGGGCTGCCAGTGGTGTGTCAGGCATCCTTTTCGTGTACTCCTCGCCTCAACCTTGGGAGGGAGACCCATGGACTGTCCAAGCCTTCCCTCCAGGCACACAGCTGGATGGCATTTCCTAGCATCCTTTGCAGTTCAGTGGAGCCATGTGCTGAATTCTGGCCATGAAATGTGCATGGAAGTGGAATATGCCTGGGTCTCTGAGTCACTATGTGGAGCTGAACCCTTCCTGGCCTAGGTCTCTGAATCACTGTATGGAGCAGGGCCCTTCTTGGCCTGGGTCTCTGAGTCACTCTGTGGAGCAGAGCCCCTCCTGACCTGGGTCTCTGAGTCACTGTGTGGAGCTGAGCCCCTCATGGCCTGGGTCTCTGAGTCACTGTGTGGAGCAGAGCCCATCCTGACCTGGGTCTCTGAGTCACTGTGTGGAGCTGAGCCCCTCCTGGCCTGGGTCTCTGAGTCACTGTGTGGAGCAGAGCCCATCCTGACCTGGGTCTCTGAGTCACTGTGTGGAGCAGAGCCCATCCTGACCTGGGTCTCTGAGTCACTGTGTGGAGCTGAGCCCCTCATGGCCTGGGTGTCTGAGTCACTGTGTGGAGCAGAGCCCTTCCTGACTGCTGATTGTACTTTCCATAAGTGTGGTAAAGATGGTCACAAATTCTGTGAACTTCTCCCATTGAAATGAGGAGGTCTATATCTCCTCCCTTTAAATCTGGGTAGGCCTGTTACTGCTTCAAGCAATAGGATATGGTGAAAGTGACACTCTCCATTTCTGGGCCCACTTCTGCCTCCTGTCTCTTGGAGCACACTTGGAGGTCTGAGCTGCCATATGAAGAGTCTGACCACCTTGCTGGGTGGGAAGGAATCAGGACCAGTAATTCAGTGCCTCTCAGGAGGCTCGGTTGCCACTGACCAGGAAGGCGGCTTCAGGCTAGAGGAGAAACCCCGTGGGGCTCCTGTGAGGCCCTACTCTGGTTAATACTTTAGTTCCTGTGTGATGGTCACTAATACGTTAGTTCCCACCACGGGTATTTTGTCCCTTCTCCTTCTTTGATGTGGCTGAGTTCTTGTCACACAGGGGCAGTAAGCTGTGGCCCTCTGCCTGGTCCCAGGAGGCCCTGGGACCCCTGAGCATCGTGGCTCAGAGCTCAGCTCCCCTCCTGGGAGTTGGAGCTGCCTTTCCCCCAGGCCATGAGCCGGGCCCTCCACTCCCCCTGGGGCACGTTCTGGCTACTGCCTTCCTCGAAGCCTTTGATCACCTAAGGATTTCCAATTCTGCCCACCGCCACTCAGCCACCACAAGCCTGGCGGCCTGGGGGAAGATGGAAGGTGTCGCCCACCTCACTCCTCCTGCACAAAAGCAGGATCAATTAAAAAGTTTCTATCCACGCAGCCGGAAGACTTGTCAGAGGAAGCTTCGGGGAGAAAATCAGGCTCCAGAGGGAGACGCAGTCCTTAAAAGTAAAGGTATTTTTAGCTGGAAAGTTTAGCAGAAGAAAGGCTGCGTCAGGCCCGAGCGGACCCGTCATCCATCACAGGCCGGTCTCGGAAAGTGGGGAAGAAACCCCAGAAAGGCTTGAAAAGCCGTCCTCCCACGTGGGCGGGCCCCTCCCGGGCTGCCGGGGGATGTGCGAAAGTCACTGCGGCTCAGGGCTCTGCAGCCCCACCTTCAGCTTTTCCAAGTGTAAACGGAGCCTTTCTGCCTTGAACAGCTGTGTTTTCCCTTTACTTGGAGCGGATGCAAAGTTCGGAGGCTGTCCGGGGCTCTCCTCTCTCCCCCTCCCCCAGATGCTCAGCCTTAGGCCTTCTGCAGGGTGTGGAGCCTGCGGGATCCTGGGCCTTTAATGGGGGCTCCAGACCCTCCCTCCACAGCCACACAACTTTGCCAATGATGCTGGGAGCCGGGAGAGGGCCTGGGGTCTGTGTAACCCAGATTCAGACTCACGCGATCTCCCCAACTCCGGCCCGGGGAATTGGGGCTTCCCTGTCCTCTCTCCTCCCTGCACACCCAGCCTCTGGGAAGGTGCAGGGCAGCTGCAGGGTGTTGGAATTCCAGCTCCTCTGCTGAGGGAGGTGGTGGGAGACGGTGGGTGTGCCAGGCACGTGGGGCCCTTGGGTGGCCACAGCTTCTGGGACCCCCCTGCTAGTTTCCCATGGATTTTCCCAACTCTGACTCCTCTTGGTCAAACCCTACTTATGTTTTCAGGCTCATTTCAAATGCCACCATCTCCAAGAAGCCCTCTTGGATGTCCAGACAAGGGCACACGCTCCCCCTTCTGAATTCCTTATGGCCTTTTGTCTCTTCCTTCCTGGTATCCTCCTGACCCCACCTGACAGGATGTGTCCTGAAGGAAGAAGCAGCGTAGCTCTAAAGCACGCAACCCTGGGGTGGAATCTGCCTCCTCTACCTTTTTTTTTTT
Source organism: Hylobates moloch (assembly GCF_009828535.3). Classification (NCBI taxonomy): domain Eukaryota; kingdom Metazoa; phylum Chordata; class Mammalia; order Primates; family Hylobatidae; genus Hylobates; species Hylobates moloch. Next base: position 104,029,547 of record NW_026652285.1, read on the forward strand.
TTTTTTTTTTGAGACAGGGTGTTGCTCTGTCGCCCAGGCTGAAGTGCAGTGGCACGATCACGGCTTACTGCAGTCGGCCTCCTGGGCTAAAGCAACCCGCCCGCCTCAGCCTCCCAAAGCGCTGGGACTATAGGCGTGAGCCACAGCACCCGGCCCACGCCTCCTCTAGTTCTTAGCTTGTGATCTGGGGCAAGTTTCTTATCCACTCCAAGCGTCAGTTTCTCCATCAGTAAAAGGAAAAAATAACAGTCTTCCCTACTGGGTTCCTGTGAGGATTCAGTGAAGCGAGAGTGATCTACGCGTGGGAAGCCCTAGCCCCATCCTCGGTAGCGAGGTGCCCGTCCTCCCGGGAGGAGCCCGGCGAGGCCCTGCGGCTGAGACTCGGGCACCTGGCTCTGCTCTGGCCCCCCTAGAAGACCCTGACTCCTAGTCTCTGGATTCAGACCTCGCCTGCAAAAACAACGTGACCACATCAGCTCAGCCTGCACCACCAACTGCTCTGAGATGAGGCGTGAGGTTCCCTTTGGAGGTAACTCTGGGGAAGCGAGAGTGGCGGCCGGTGTCACAGGGCCACCTGCACATGCCCTGAGGATCACTGCACCTGCCCGGAGCTGGATTGATGTTTTGGAGGACCCAGGACACAGCAGGCGAGGGCTGGCACCCGCAGACCCCCTTTCTCTCATTTCACGTCCCTGGGCTGCAGAGGGAAGGACCCTCTAGCCTGGGCAACATAGTGAGACCCCATCTCTACAAAAAAATTAAAAAATTAGCCGGGCATGGTGGTGCACGCCTGTAGTCCCAGCTACTCTGGAGGCTGGGGCGGGAGGATCACTTGAGCCTGGGAGGTCAAGGCTGCAGTGAGCCATGATTGCACCACTGCACTCCAGCTTGGGTGACAGAGCAAGACCCTGTCTCTACCACCAAAAAAAAAGGCCCTCGTTAGTTTACTTGGGAAGAGCTGGGCCTGCAGTGAGCTGGGCAGGCATAGGCCCTGTCCTGGTGCTCACTGTTCTGGGGTGGGGGTGCAGATGAATAGGCAGAAATTCTACTGTGGGTGGGGGGGGGGGGGTATGGGCTCTGATGGCCATGGCGGGCGGGTGTCTAATCATGGACTGCTTCCTGGAGGAAGGTGCATTTGAGTCTGACCCATGTGCAGTTAGTGGGAAAGTGGGATGGGCTGGATGGTCTGAGCCCTGTTGGGGAGAAGCAGGAGCTGGAGCAGCCTGGCATCTTTGAGCATCTGAGGTCCAGCCTAGGACCCGTCAGGGCATAGCCAGGAGCAGGGGCAGGGGCAGGGATTGGCAGGACGGAGACCAGGTCAGGCTGGGCGGTGCCCCTGTCTGCATTGTGGCTGCTGCAGGCTGATGGCAGGAAGAGGCAGTGGGACTCGAGTGCCCACGGGGAGGCAGGGCAGGGGTGCTCAGGTGAAACATGGCAGCAGCCCTCTCTGGAGTTACAACCGAGGGCTGGAGAGAGGCAAGGGATTCTGGAGAGAACGAGGAGCCAGACTGCTCGTGACATGTGGGGTCTGGGGAAGGGATGGGAGCGGGGGCCTGGGCTCCATGTCTCCATCGCCCTCCTGCCTTCCTGGCCCGGCCAGGGGAGCCTGGGCTGGGGCTGATGGTGACCTTGCCAGTCTGTGCCTGGGCTTGGGGACTGTTAGCCCGGGAACAGCCTGCACATCTTGAGTGTCTGTCAGCTTTTTCTGGGAGAAAGATTCCCAAGCAAGCCCTGGACACCCCCAGAATGTGCACCTCTCTGCTCTGTTCTCAGCTCCTGCTGTCTCCCCCAAAACACAGCCCTCTGCTCTGTTCTCAGCTCTGGGTGTCCCCTCTGCTCCTGCCACCCCCCACCCTCACCTTAAATCAATCTCTGTCCTGAGCTTCTCTAAACACTTCGTGTTGCGAGGGGCATGGGACCTGCACTTCTCAGCAGTGTGACCCGAGTTTGCCCCGGGGCATCTCCGTTTCCTCCTCTGGGAAGTGGGCTCACGGCAGTCCCGCCCCCGTGCAGGGCTGCTGTGCACATGGAATGGGAGGAGCAAGGCAGGACCTGGGTCAGCGCCTGGCTCTGGACTTATTGGGACCCTAAATGGGGTTCCAGGTTGTCGCTGTCTTATTCGTGGACTGCTGGCCTACGAGCTGCCCTGAGTGACACGTGGGGTGACGCCGCCAACAACTGGCTGCAGAGGTCCCTTCAGGGAGGACAGGAGAGCCTTGTAGTGAGGAAGCCTCTTTGTAAAGTGAGGCTCAGTCACCAGAGCTCACTGTGCAAATGACAGGCTTCCGGAGCTGGACCTGGGGCGGGGGGTGTCAGGCGGACCCCCATCCCCAAGGGGCCCAGCTCGTCCTGAGGGGGCAGCCATGGCCCCTGTTCCAAGCTCCCCCAAGGAGGTGGCCTGAGTCCCGCCCGCCTCACCCTCTCTCCTGGCCTGACCCTTCCCCACTCCTCAGCCTCTGCTTCTGCTCTCAGCAGATGCCCCTGCTCAGCCTTCCGGAGCCCCTCCCATCTTAGCGTCTTCCTGGGAGGACTGCTGTGCAGCTCCATGCCCGTCCCACCTTCTGGGCCAGAATTCATTCATTCATTCAGTGGTTCAGCACCACTGCCTGAGGGCTCACCTTGAGCAGGTCCCACACTGGCTGACACTGGCACACCAGAGACCCCGGGCTGAACACACAGCGCCACCCACAGAGCCCGAGCAACGTTTGCTGCAGGCGGTCAGTGAAGCCCCCAGGCGGGGAGGCCGCTGCAGGGAGGACTGAGCGGGCCTTGAGGGAGTGAGTGGCTGGGAACAGAGGGGTGCAGCCTTCCCAGGGAGGGGACAGGGTGTGGAGAGGGAGAGGGGTCTGGGGAGAGGTGAACAGACGTCTCCCGCTGTCTGAGGAGCTGGAACCTGGTCCGACCCAGAGGGCACCCCGGCATGGTCCAACCCAGGGGGCGCTTCTGCCGTGGGCTTCAAGAGGGCAGGGAGAGGGGAGGGGAGCTGCAGATGCCCTGGCTCCAGGCGATAAGGACCTGATCTCAGGTGGGGCTGGGGGGCACTGAGCAAACTGAGAACCACTCCCAGGCCTGGCTGAGGGAGCCAGGAGTCTGGGGTCTGGCCTGCCCAGCATCCACAGCCCACTTTGCCAGGGAGGCCCAGGGCTGGTGAGGGTCCAGCCGAGGTCCTGCCACCACCCCAGCTGCAGCTGAGCTTGGAGAGGAAACCAGGTGTGGCTTGGGGACGTTGCTGCTCTAACTGCCCACAAGGGGTGCTTCCGGGGCAGGCCTGGCCAGAACAGGGCGAGGAGGCCTCTCTGGAGGTCATGGGGCCCCTGTGTCTTCTCTTCCTTCACACGCCTGGGCCTGTGACCTCACAGAGGCCACAGCGTGCCCTGTCCGTCCTCACCAGCTGCAAGCAGGAGGCGGCCTGGCCGTAACACCGGCCTGGGAAGGCCGAGCACATTTGAGCAGCCTCATGGAAAGTTCTGGGGTTTATGACAACAGATTATCTGGTGGTGAAAGCAGATCTGGGATGGTGCTTCCTGCCCGCTGCCTTCTGTCTCTTTGAAAACAAAACCATCCACACATTTTGAAAGCTGGGCCCCTCTGGGGGGTTCAGGATGGAGCCAGCCCTGAACTCACGGGGAGGCTTGTCCCACAGAAATGACGCAGATTTTTCCAGGGACAAACTCAGCCTTCTCTTTCCACCTGAGGGACACTCAGTCTCAGCCTGGAAACCAAGGGTGGGGCTGGGCGGGTGCTGTGATTTAGGCTGAATCATCGTCATAGCTAGGAGCAATTGTAACTACAACAAAAACAGCAGCAGCAGCAGCTCACTTTTCTCCAACAGGCTTGTTGCATCTGCACTAAGTCAAGGTACTGTTCTTGTCAAGGAGCCTTCCAGCCTGTGCTTGTTTGCTTCTCCTGATGGGGACCTCACTACCTCGAGCAGCTATGTGTGGCCCCCAGGCGTGTGTCCAGCGTCCTGCTGGGGGTGCCGGCCCCCGATGTGCCTCTTTTGCTTTCAGACAGCCAGGACCTTGGGCTGCAACAGCCTAAACTGGCTCTGGGGTCTTACACAGCAGAGGAACTGGAGGGACAGCTGAAGCTATTGGAATCCACGGGGAGGCAGGGAATGGTGGAAGCCATGGCCAGTGGGGCAGCTAGAACCACAGCCCAGAGCCAAGCTAAGCATGCACTCTCAATGATCTCCATTTGCCCAAAATTCAAAACCAGAAGGAAGCATTTGATTGGCTGAGATTTGCCCAAAATTCGAAACCAGAAGGAAGCATTTGATTGGCTGAGCCAGGCACAGGCCCCGCCCCGGCTGCTAAGGGTAGAGGAGGCGGGAAGGGGAGGAGAGGAAGGGGAGAGGAAGGGGAAAGGAAGGGCCTGGACTGCCTCCAGCAGGGTGAGCTAGGACCCCAGGCGACCACCACAGCCACCCATTTCCTCCCCATTTACTGAGCTCACCGCGGGCCAGGCCACCAGGCCAAGCTGGACAATGTTTTATGTGACACCACCTCATCCCAGAGTGTCTCCTCTCAGCACCATAACCACGCACACCCCATAATAAGCAGTGGGCTAGCTGGAGAGGCAGGAAATTGCCTTTGGGGTCCCATTGTAGCATCATCTCTTGTGGGTTTCGCCCTTTTATGGTGTAAGCCTCCCTGCCGGTGCTTCCCTGAGAGGGTCTCAGCAAACCAACATCTTGGTACCAACGATGGCACAGAACAACTCTGTCCTTTCCTGCTTTGGCATCAAAAGACAAAACAAACCCAAATGACATCCACCCCAGAAGCTGCTCCCAGTTTCACTGGACAATGAGGAGAAACGGGAAGGAAAGTGGGGGAGCACTGGCTGGGCCGATCTGCGGACTAGGAAGCAGAAACTCCCCGGAGGGAGGAAGCCAGGCCACCAGACAGGGCCAAGGTCTGTTCCCCAGGACGACAGAGTGCACAGCACCTCAGTTTCATCTTTCAAGTCCCATTATTTGGCTGGGTGTGGTGGCATGCACCTGTGGTCCCAGCTACTCAGGAGGCTGAGGTAGGAGGATCGCTTGAGGCCAGGAGGCGGAGGCTGCAGTGATCTGAGATTGTGTCCTGCGCTCCAGCCTGGGCAATGGAGTGAGACCCCAACTCTAAAAAAAAAAATTCCACAAATTCCACTATTTAGCCTGAGAGGCAGTGCAGCAATGGTTATGAACATGCGCCCCACAGCCAGAAAGATCTGTGCAGACCTCCAGCTGTGTGACTGTGGGTGAGCAGCGGAACCTCTCTGAGCCTGTTGTCTCCATCTGCAAAACAATCCCGGGACATTGCGGTGAGGGTGAAGTTGGGTCACGTAGATGAGAGGTGCTGCCCAGATCATCTTTGGGAAGGACCTGCTGCTCGGCTGCAGGGCGTGGTCACCAGACAGGCTCTGCTCTCAGTTCCTTCAGGGTGGGCTGCAGAGACCCGCCTTGCCCAGGCCATGCCTGGGGTCCTGCTGGGCTGGCGGAGGGCTCCTGGGACTGCGTGTCAGTTCAGCTCCTCCGTCTGCCCAGTCCTGCCACCTCCCCTGGCAGGCATCTTCATCCTCAGCACCCTCCGCCCCAGGAGCCAGCCTGCATAGCCAGGCACGCGGCGAGCCCTGCGTCAACATTCCGTGACTACGTTATTATTATGAAGCCAGCCCTCATGCACATATTAGGCTGGAAGACAAGTAGATGAATTCAAAATTGGGAAGAAGTGAAAAGCCAGAGGCAGGAGGGGCTTGGGGCATTTGCCCTCAAAACGACTGAGACCCCAACAGCCCCGGAGCTGGGTGAGCCCGAGAAATGGACATACATTGAGGGAAGAGAAAAAGCCGAGAAAAAAGCGGTTTGAACGGGGGGTGATGTCATCGGTTACACGTGTGGTTTCTGATGGTTTAACGCGGGCCCTGGAGATATTTGCAGAACCTGTGCTCAAATGCCAGCTTCTTGCTCGCGATGTCACCGCCCATCCCGGTTCATGGGGGCAGGTGACGACGTCTCACACTCCCCAGCATGCACGCCCGCGTGAATCAGGGCTTGGGGGAGTGGGAACTCGGACCAGAATATCTTGGTATTTAGTAACACAGGAAAGGACACGGATGGGAAGCTGTGGCTAAATGCCTAGCGAGGGCCGCTCACGGCGGGCTGATGGGATGTTTTAAGTAAATTCCACGCAGCCATCCCATGAACCCCTTGAAACTGGCCGTGGAGGAGCTCGCTTGGTGATGGTCAGGGCACACATCGGAGGCTTCTCAGGGGACAGGAGGGTGGGGACGGGCTCTGGGCCTGTGGAAGAGCCCGGGAAGCAGCTGTGGACCTCTGGCAGGTCGGCGGCCTGGGTTCTCCGCCTCTGTGTTGTGTCCTAGGAAAGCAGGGGTGATGTGGAATATATCCCACCGCTGGCTGTGGCACCGGAGCCAGCCCAGGAGCCTCCCTTCTCCAAGAGGGGCTTGGAGGGGAGCCGTGGGACCCCACGAAGACTATCCCGCTGGCTGGCTGCAGAGGAATCGTGCAGGTTCATCCCGCATTCAGGCCAAGTTGTTGGCAACAGGGGCGCCTATCCATGAGCCCTGCTTTTGGGCTCCTCGGGAGAGCTGGGGTCCTATGGTCTGGTTCTCCCATCCCTCTTCCTGCCACACTGACTTCTTACACGACAGAGCCAATCACGCCACGGCAGGGCCGCCTTGAGAACAAGTTCTTTGTCCTGTGTCCAAACCCCCCATACTTGGGGCCAATCTCCCTTCTCTACTCCCGGCCTGCTGGATGAGCTGATGACCAAGCCAGTGGAGGTGACAGGGTGGCCACTGAGCCCCCATCCAGTCCCCAGGTACTGGCGGCCCCACAGGCCAGAGCCCAGAGAGATGACACGGTCCCTGCCTTTCAGTGTATGGGGAGCACGAGACCATGCCTAGCACAGGGCCCTACTCCGAGTGGACGGGTGTTCTGAAAGCAGAAACTCCCCTCTCGCACCCCAGGGTGTCAGGGGACACAGCTGGGGACTGCAGGGAGGGCAGGGACGGGGACTGTCAGGACTCCAGGCCGGGAAGGAGCGGCCAGGCTGGGCGGAAGCTCCTGCAGGTGGCTGCAGGGGAGCCAGGCAGGTGCGCCTGCAGCAGGGTGCAGGGCCAGGGGCGGCCAGCGTGCCCTGCATTTGACGCCAGGGCCATTAGAAATTGATGGGGAGTGGCCTGGGGTGGCTGGGAGTGGATGGGGCTGGAGGGCAGGAGTCTGGAGGGGGCCGGAAGGAGTCATGGGGAGGGAAGTGGGAGCCAGGCATTGCACTGGGTGAGGGAGGCCGGGCCGCCTGCCCCCGAGACGCCCCTCCTGACAGGCTGGCCACGGGAGAGGCTTTTCTTGTCCGTGGTGTGCAACTTCCTCTGCAGGCCTCTGCGCTGCCGCCTGGCAGTTTTACAAACACTTCACCTGTCTTCAAAGGCCCCAACGGCCCCAGAGGCCTCTGAGGAAACTGGTGCGCCCTTTTTTGAGATGGAGTCTCGCTCTGTGGCCCAGGCTGGAGTGCAGTGGCACGATCTGGGCTCACTGCAACCTCCAATTCCTGGGTTCAAGCGATTCTCCTGCCTCAGCCTCCTGAGTAGCTGGTACTACAGGCGCCCGCCACCACACCCAGCTAATTTTTGTATTTTTAGTAGAGACGGGGTTTCACCATGTTGGCCTGGCTGGTCTCCAACTCCTGACCTCAGGTGATCCGCCTGCCTCGGCCTCCCAAAGTGTTGGAATGTCAGGCGTGAGCCACCGCGCCTGGCCTGGTGTGCCTTCTGTATGCCTGTTTACCCTCTTCTGCCTCCTCAGAGCCAGCATGAGAGGGTGGCTGGTTCCTGGGGCATTAAACGCTTTAAGAGGACCCAGATGTCATCAGGTGAGGAATGTCTACCCTGTGAAGGTGTTTAAAGCGGAGTCCGTGAACCTCACATATCCTCATCTCCTTTCACCGACTGTTCACATTTTCCACGTTTGTGCACCTGCCTGCTCTTGCTCTCTCTCTCTCTCTCTCTCTCGCTCGCTGTCTCTCACCCCTGCCCCGCCAAACCCTTGCAGGCAGGCTGAAGCCACCGTAGCACTTCCCCTTCACACTTCGGCCTGTGCCTGCTGAGAACACGGTGCGCTCCTACAGAGAAGCTCCGTCATCCCGCCCCAGAAAATAGACGCCGACGCCACCATCGAATGTTCAGTCCACGTCCCAATTTCTCCAGCACTGGGACTGTACTTCAGGCTGCCCTGCCTGGCAATTCTGATTATTGGCTATTCCATTTCTCCATTCCTTCAGTCCACAAACAGTTATTGAGCACTTACTGTTTGCCACGTCCTGTTCTAGGTGCACGGTGCACAGTGAACGAGGCGGATCAGGCCCTGCTCCCTGGCCCCCGTGCTAGCGGGGAGAGGAAGTCACCATGAGAAAGCTGGAGTCATTCCAGAGGGTGCCAGGGTGTCAGGATGGTGATCGGAGTCAGGCCCCAGCTCGTGGTTGATTTGGTGGTTGCAAGTGAGCTGGGACCTGGGTGACGAGCCGGAGCTGACCACGCGTCTGTGCATCTGAGTCCCAGGCTGTTCCCTCCCTGGCTCCCTCCCTCACTGGGTAGTGGCGGTGCCCCAGGTGCCCAGTGCTGTGCCAGGAGCGAGGGATGGGGGAGTTTGTTGCGGTTACCCCAGGCTGCCCTGCTGTGGGTGCAGGGCCTGTGGGGCTGACCGCTTGGCTCTCAGCGTGCAGGCCTTCAAGTGGAGCGGCTTTCAGGCGAGGAGCCGACTCAGGAACGGTCCCGGGGAGCTGGTCCTCACCTGGATGAGATCCCAGACTCGGAACAGAGGCTGCGATGGGTTGAGACTTTTGGGGTCGTCTGGGAGGGGGAGCGAGGATATTTTGCACGGGAAGAAATGCAGGACTCAGTGGCCAGAGGGTGGAGGGTGACACTTTGAAATGTGTCCTCAAATCCTTGGGCCTCCTCGTCAAATGGTGGGGCCTAATGCCACACTTCCCTTGAATGTGGGCCAGACTTGGTGACTCGTTTCTAACAGACAGAAAAGGAGCAGAGTGACGGTGCACACGCGAGACCAGGTCGTCGAAGGCACCGTGGCTGGCCGCCGGCCCTCCCTAGGATTCCTCACCTGCAGGGGCCAGTGGCCACATGACCACACGGAAGGACATTCCAGATGCTCAGATGGTGACGCCCACATGGTGAGGTGCCGAGCCCTCCTATCGACAGCCACGTGGGTGCTGCCACCTGGGAAGGGGAGCCGCCCACTCAGGGGCGCATCAGATGATGGCCTCTGACTCTGACATCTGACGGCATCAGATGATGGTGACTGCACCTTCGTAGGAGACAGAGAGCCAGGCAACGAAGACACTCCTGAATCCCTGACCCTCAGATCCTGCGGGACATTAACTTTGTGCCTTTAAGCTGCTAAATTCTGGGGTAATTTTTATTTTTACTTTTATTTATTTATTTATTTTTTGCAGCAAAAGAAAACAAATATGGAGTTTGGGTTTAAACAGGTCCTTGAAAGAGGGGTCCTCTCTAGAGGTGTAATTAAAAATGATAATAAAGTTGGCCGGTTGCGGTGGCTCACGCCTGTAATCCCAGCACTCTGGGAGGCCGAGGCAGGTGGATAGCCTGAGGTCAGGAGTTCAAGACCAGCCTGGCCAACATGGTGAAACCCCATCTCTACTAAAAATACAAAAATTAGCTGTGCATGGTGGTGCACGCCTGTAGTCCCAGCTACTTGGGAGGCTGAGGCAGGAGAATCGGTTGAACCTGGGAGGTGGAGGTTGCAGTGAGCCAAGATCGTGCCATTGCACTCCAGCCTGGGCAACACGAGTGAAACTCTGTCTCAAAAAACAAACAACAAACAACAACAACAACAAAAAACCCAGGCCAGGTGCAGTGGGTCACGCCTGTAATCCCAGCTACTCAGGAGGCTAAGGCAGGAGAATCGCTTGAACCCGGGAGGCGGAGGTTGCAGTGAGCCGAGATCACGCCACTACACTCCAGCCTGGGCTACACGAGTGAAACTCTGTCTCAAAAAAAAAAAAAAAAAAGATAATAAGGTTGTGGGGAATTCTGTTCAGGTGACAGGTGAAGCATCATCCAAGGGGGGGCCTGGATTCTCAACAGTTCATCTTTTGATGATTCAAACACACCCGCAACATCAGGGCGGGGCTGGAGGGGTTCAAGGCGGGGAACACAGTGGCAGGGAGGGAAGAGAACTCAGGGCCCGGGGTTAAAACATTAAAGTTGTTGGCTGTGATTTGATGGCTTAATCAGCCAATCAATACGGTTCCCAGGCAGAAGGAGTCGATGAAAAATGCATGAGGGGGGCTGGGGAGGCCTGGGAGGAGAAAATGAGGAAACAGCCTGCTCTGTTTGTCCAACACTGGCCAAGAGATTAAATCGGCAAGGAGGACACAGGGAGCCGCGGGCTGACTGAAACTTAGCACGTAACACACGTGCGCACGGCCTTTCTCTTCATGAGGCAGAAACCCGCTCATTAAACTGCTTTTCTTGACTAAAGATGGATTTGATAACCTTTACCAGTGTTAAACACCAGCAGAAACTGAATCATGTGGGGTGCAAGAGAGGCTGGTGGAATCGGGTGGAACTGGGGTGTTAATGATCTTAGGGAAGACAGCCAGCAAGAGGCGAGTGGGAGGGGCCCCAGTCCTGGCTGGGCCTTGGGTGTAACTGTGGTGAACACCACAGTCAAGAACAAAATCTGGCAATGAGCTAGGACTTTTTTTTTTTTTTTGAGATAGAATCTCGCTCTGTAGCCCAGGCTGGAGTGCAGTGGTGCAATCTCTGCTCACTATAACCTCCACCTCCCAGGTTCAAGCAATTCTCCTGGCTCAGCCTCAAAAGTAGCTGGGATTACAGGTGCCCGCCATCACGCCTGGCTAATTTTTGTATTTTTAGTAGAGACGGGGTTCCAACATGTTGGCCAGGCTGGTCTCGAGCTCCTGACCTCAAGGGATCTGCCGGCCTCGGCCTCCCAAAGTGCTGGGATTACAGGTGTGAGCCACTGCGCCCGGCCTGAGCTGAGACTCTGGATGAGCTCCTCTGTAAGGCGACTACTGTGGATTGTTTTAAAACGCCAATTTTCACTTGACACCCTTGTGACAAGTAGGATCAAATCCAGCTGCGCGTGACAGGAAACCCAGAACATTAGTGGCTTAAACCAGATAACTTAGTTCCCTCCAGTACAAGAGAAGAGCAGAGGTGGATGTTCAAGTTGCCGGTGAGCCAGCCTCTCATCTTCCTGCTCTGCCATCCTCAGCATGTGGTTTCCACCTCAGGGTCTAGAACGGCTGCTTAACCACCAGCCATCATGTCCACACTTCAGCCAGCAAGAAAGAGGAAGGGGCAGGAAAGACCTCCCTCCTCCCACCACTCCCCTAAGGACGCCTCCCAAAAGTTGTGCATAACCTGAGTCGCACCTCCACAGCTGCTCCTAATTGTAAAGAAGCTGGTTGATGAAGTCTTTATCCCAGGCTAAAATTGGGAGCTCTATTAGGAAGGAAGAATGGAAGTGTGACCACTGGGGAGGGAAGCGACAGATTCTGCAACGTCCTAAAGTTAAAATACATTCAGCCCGAACGAAAACGACATCTGAGGTCAAAGGAAGATGTTGACTTTGAGCACAGTGCCAGGGACAGAAGGATGACAGAGAGGGAGTGTAAGTCCCCACTTGAAGGGGGAAAATGTCACATGGCGGGATGTTAAAAGTACACGGGATTAGTCACATAAACTGTGACATTTCAGTCGTGATGTGATACATGTAAAAACAGCAAACTTCATCCAGACAGAAAACAAAAGTTTACCTGATCACATCCGAGTAAGAGGTCCCCCGGCCGCCCCTCCACCCTCCACCCCTGCTGCAAGGCCCTTCGTGGGGTCCCTGGGCTGCACAGCTTGGGGAGGATAAGCAGAGTTCATCCTCTTTACCCCCAGTTAACAGTGAACCAGCCGTGAAACCCTGGGCTCTGAATATATACCCACTATGCGCTGAAAACCTGCCAGTGGGTAACACACACCCCGATCAGACACGTGCATGGACAAATAGCACTTTCCCAAGCCGCAGGTGCTAACGGATCCCGTCACAGGGGGTGTATGAGTTGGGACCAAGTTAGGTGGTGAGGGACAGGAGGCCCCAAATCACGGTGCCTTGAACAAGGCAGAGGCTTCTCTCCTCTGTCTACAGCCGGGGCTGCGTGGGGAGGGCTGGTTGAGGAACCACGGTGCCTTCAGACGCCCAAGTCTGTCCTGTCTGTTCTGGAAGGGTGGGCTCCATGCCCAAGACATTCCATTCCCACTTCTTGGTCCAAGACACTGCTCCATATCCCACAGCAGGAAGAAAAGAAGGGCGTCCCCTCCAGGTGTAACTGTGTCTCCTTGGCAGGGCGAGATCACATGCCCATCCCTGGGCCTGCCACAGTAAGTGTGTATGTGGTGTGTGTGTGTGTGTGTATGTCGTGTGTGTGTGTATGTGGTGTGCGTATGTGGTGTGTGTATGTGGTGTGTGTGCACATGTGTGTGTGTGTGCATGTGTGTGTATGTGGTGTGTGTGCATGTGTGTGCATGTGTATGTGTGTGTGTGTGTGTGGGTGGGTGGCTCTGATGCTAAGACTGGCCTGGATCTTCTTACCCTGGGGTGCAGTGGGGAGGGGTAGTTTGATTCGAGACAATCTAATCAAAGGATGTGAACTGACGGGACGCTGAGGACGGGTTCCCCCAAAGCAAAGCGAGGCCCTGCATCTCTGGCGTGAGCTCAGCAGCCTTCAGTGGCCCCCACGGTGGCCCCCAGGGTGTCCAGTAGGTGTCTGCTACGCCCCGGAACCTGGGAGTATGTTAGGTTACACGGCGAGAGGGAAGGCAGGCTGCCACTGGAGACGCGGATGCGAATCGGCGGCGTTTTGAGTAGGGAGCACAGCGTGGATTATGCAGGTGGGCCTGGTGTTGTCCCCACCATCCTTAAAGGGGTAAGAGGGAGACAGAAGGGGAGTCAGAGTGACAGCTGTGAGGCCTCAACCCACGCCTGCTGGCTTTGAGGGAGGGAGCGGCCGTGACCATGAACCAAGAAATGAGGGTGGCCTCCAGAAGCTGGGAAAGGCGAGGAAATGGAGTGCCCCCCAGAACCTCCAGAGGGGAGCACGGCCCTGCTGTCCCTGGTGTCAGCTGTGAGACCTGCTGCAGACTTCTAGCCTCCGGGACTCTGGATACATTTGTCTGCGTGAACCACGCAGCTGTGGTCAATTACTACAGCAGCCACGGGGAAGGAACGCACTGCCCGTGGGCGGCGCTCATGGCACGGAAAGCTCGCTGCCCACAGGGAGGGCCCAGTGCCTCCCACCCCGCCTGCCACACACGGAGCCACGTCTGGTTCCCCAAAGGGCCGGCTGTGTGACAGCTCCAACTTCTGTCCTCTGCTCTTTTTGCCTGGGACACGGGTCTGTCCTTTGAGAGTAAATGCCTTTTTTTAAAATTTTCTTTTTCTGAGACAGGGTCTCACTCTGTTGCCCAGACTGGAGGGCAGTGGCATGATCTTGGCTCACCACAATCTCCACCTCCCAGGCTCAAGCAACTGATTCTCCTGCCTCAGCCTCTTGAGTAGCCGGGATTACAGGTGCCCGCCACCACACCCGGCTAATTTTTGTATTTTTAGTAGAGACAGGGTTTTCCATGTTGGCCGGACTGATCTTGAACTCCTGACCTCAAATGATCCACCTGCCTTGGCCTCCCAAAGTGCTTGGGATTACAGGAGTGAGCCATCACGCTCGGCCGATGAAACACCTTTCTAGACACCATTGCTGCTGCTCAGAGCTGACTGCTCAGAGCGCCCGGTCCAGGCAAGCCCAGTGTCTCTCACCGAAGCGGCTGGAGCTCCCAGTCCAGGCAAGCCCAGCACCTCTCGCTAGGGCGGCCGTGGTTTGATTGTGCGTCTGCTGCAGCTCCTCATCCGAGAGGGCATGGTGCTCGGCCCAGTGTACAAAAAGGGGTTGTGGGAACCTCCCAGTTTCTGGTGAGAGGCCTATTGTACAACAACAGCAGTCTGGTCGCCGCTGAGGACCGGCAGGATGAGTGTGTATAAAGTGCATGGAGGGTATGTTGGAATTTAAACTCTGGGTTCACCAGCCTTTGCTACCACAGCATAGTAAACGTTGCTGAAAGGTTTCTAAGTATCACTAGCAAGCCTCTGTGAAATCCCGGTGGGAAGCCCTGTTTCTTTTCTACCTTCTGCTTCTAGGAGAGGGCTGTGCAGCCAAGGCACAAGGATCCAGGCTTCTAGAGCCCATCAGACCTGAGTTCAAATCCTGACTCTGCCTAGAACCTCCCTGAGCTGCCGTCTCCTCGGTGATGAAATGGGGAAGCTGCCACGAGGTAGGCTGAGGGTCACACGTTCATCCCCTTACAGGGTGTCCAGGCCTAGTGTGCACCTGTCTGCAGCCAGGACGTAGCCAGCTGCCAACACAAAGTTGCCACTCAGTGAATTGGCGTCTCTTGCTGGTACAGGCTCACAATTGCCCCTTTTTCTATGGCCCCAGAGTTTTTGAAAAATTTTAGAACTACCTGTCTGCTTCCTAATGAGATCCCTACTCTTTTATGTTCAGAAGTTTTCTTGAACTTTGCTGGTTTGCAAACTAATGGAATGAAACGGAAAGGAGAGCAAATTAACTATGGCCTTTTGGCGATCATTAATTTGACCAACTACCCTTTGGAAAGGAAAGGCCAGTGCCTATTAGCTTTAGGGGCATCGCATGCAAAGTCGAATATCAAAAGGCCATGGCAAAAAAGGGACTGCGTTCTAATCAAGGCAGGAAGATGCAATGTGTTCACAGAAATGCAGAGGCCCAGGAAAACGGGGTAGTGCCCACGATTCTACTGCAGTCTCAGACACTTGTACTTTTTTCTTTTTTTTGACACAGAATCTTGCCCTGACATCCAGGCTGGAGTGCAGTGGTGTGATCTCAGCTCGCTGCATGCAACCTCTACCTCCCGGGTTCAAGTGAGACCCTTGCACTTTCTAAGTGGCATTGTAAGGCCCTGTGCTGACGACAGGTCACGACCCACAGCTGAAGATGTCTCATGTCTGCAGAGAGGAAGCCCTCGTGGGATTCCCATATACCTCCTGGACTCCTTTCTTTTATTTTTTCCTTTTTTTTTTTGATACAGGGTCTCGCTTTGTTGCCCAGGCTGGAGTGCAGTAGTGCAATAATGGCTCACTGTAAGCCTCGACCTCCTAGGATCAAGCCATCCTCCCATCTCAGCCTCCCAAGTAGCTGGGACTGCAGGTGTGTGCCACCATGGCTATCTAATTAAAAATTTTTTTTTTTTTTTGTAGAAATGAGGTCTCACTATGTTGCCCAGGCTGGTCTCGAATTCCTGGGCTCAAGAGATTCTCCCACCGTGGCCTCTCTAAGTGCTAGGATTACAGGTGTGAGCCACTGTACCCAGCTTGGATTCCTTTCTCTGAATACTTTCCTCAGAGTAAGCAGGGAGACATGAGAAGTCTCCCTGTTCCACGGAAGATGGAGCGGGTCCCACGTGAATGGGCACCTCCCTACAGCATCCACACTTACACCTGCACACACAAGGTGGGCTTCGCTCTGATCCTCTGCTTGTCTGACACGTGAACTGTAACCCCAGCACCTAGCACCTGTACACAGTGGCCGTGCAATACACATTTGGTGTTCAGGACTTCCACACCAAAGGGCTAGACTCACTGGCCAAATTGACAGATGTAGAATCCACGCTTAGAAGGGTCAAGTTACTGGCCCAAGGCCACCAATCTAGGAGCAGAGCAGAAACCGGAGCCTGGCATTCTTACTGCATTCCAGTCGGCAGATATTTATTGAGCACCTGCTGTGTGCGAGGGTCCAGAGCAGCATCCAAGACAGATGCCGCCCCAGCCCTGCGGAAGCTGACACTTGGGGAGACAGATGATAAGAAAGTTACTAGCAGTGTGAGGGGAGATCAGAAGGATGGGGCAGAGTTGGGGGAGGAAGGGACGGGGCGTGCACACTTTTATCCTGAGTGGTCAGGGACGTCCCAGTTAGTAAGGTCACTTCCTGGAGGAAGTCAGAGAGTAAGCCACGTGGCTTTCTGGAGGAAGAATGTTCCAGGTGGAGAAAGCAGCCCAGAGGCCGGGAGGTTGAACACGTGGGGAAGGGCCGGGTGATCTGCTGACCCAGCGGCTTCTTGCACCCGACCTTCGAGGTGCCCTCTCCTGTCCTTCCCAGGGCAGATCCACCCGCAGCAGCTGCCCTTGACAGGGATGGAGAAGCATCCCTGGCACGCTTCATTCCTGGCTGAGGCTCCTCCTCTGAGCACCACGACCTGGGCCTGGGGCCGGGCTGTGGAAACCAGCCTGCTGCCGCCAACGTTTTCTTTCACTCACCTGTGTGGTTGCAGAGTCAATTTCATCTTGACACTGTAGGTCAAGTGTTACCCTGAGACGGGTTTGGGGACGTGAAATGTTGACTGAGGGGGGTTTGGTTCTGGGCTTCATGCTGTCATGCCCCTGCTGGGTGAGTCAAGCACGTTTCCAGGCCTTGGACATGGATGCCATCAAATGCACGGATGAACTAGAAGGTATCCATAGTCCCTGCTGAGTGCGTGGGGTGGCGGGGAGGAGACAGTGGCCACATTCTTCCAGTAGAACACCACTCACCACTCACTGAACCCAACACGCTACACCTGACACCAAAGCGTGAGCCATAAAAGGGAAAATGGATAAACCGGACCTTGTCAGAACCGAACACATCTGCTCTGTGAGGAGGAGGAAAAGGCAAGCCAAGGACTGGAAGAAAATAGTTGCAAATCACAAAACTGACAAAGGACTTGTATCTCAAATATGGGAAGAACTCTCAAAATTCACCACAAAAAAATCAATTAGAAAATAGGCAAATGATGGCCGGGCGCAGTGGCTTACGCCGGTAATCCCAGCACTTTGGGAGGCCAAGGTGGGTGGATCACTTAAGGTCAGGAGTTCGAGACCAGCCTGGTCAACATGGTGAAACCCTGTCTCTATTAAAAATACAAAAAATTAGCTGGGTGTGGTGGCGCATGCCTGTAGTCCCAGCTACTTGGAAGGCTGAGGCAGGAGAATCGCTTGAACACGGGAGGTGGAGGTTGCAGTGAGCTGAGACTGCACCACTGCACTCCAGCCTGGGTGACAGAGCGAGACTCTGTCTTGAAAAAAAAAAATGGCAAAAGACACGCAGAGACATTTTGCTTAAGACACCAGATGGCAAATAAGCACACAAAAAGATCTTCAACATTATTAGCCAATAGAGAAATGCAAATAAAAGACACAAGACATCACTACATACCTATCAGAATGGTTAACGTAAGAAATATTGACAACGCCCAACACTGGTGATGCTGCAGAGAAACTGGATCATTCACCTGCTGGCAGGAATGGAAATGACTGCAGCCACTCTGGAAAATAGTTTGCTCCTTAAAACTAAAAATGGACTTACCATACGACCCAGCAACAAGATTCAAAGGCTTATATATAAAGGCACAGAAATGAAACTGATTTTCATGCAGTAACTTGTACGCGAATGCTCAGAGCAGCTTTGTTTGTAATAGCCCCAAGCTGGAAACTACCCAAATGTCCTCCAATGGATAAGTGGTTAAACAAAGTGTGGTACATGTACAGCAAGGCACATTACTCAGCCATGAAAAGGAATGGACTGTACATACTGGTAGGTGGAACAACTTGAATGACTCTCAAGGAAATGACGGTAAGTAAAAAAAGCCAATCTCAGAAGGACACATACTGTGTGAGTCCGTGTATATAACACTGGTGAACTAAAATAATTACAGAGATGGTGAACAGATGGGTGGCTGCCAGCGGTTAGGCGAGGGAAGAGGAGGTGTGTGTGGCTAGAGAGGGGTAGGATGGGGAGTCGTGGGGATGGTACCGTTAGTCATCTCGGTTGTGGTGGTGGTGCTACACATGTGATATAATTGTACAGAGCACCAGCCTGGGAAACATGGCAAGACCTGGTCTCTACAAAAAATGCAAAAATTAGGCGGGCATGGTGGTGTGCGCCTATAGTCCCAGCTACTTGGGAGGCTGAGGTGGGAGGATCACTTGAGCCTGGGAGGTTGAGGCTGCAGTCAGCCGTGATTGCACCACTGCACTCCAGCCTGGGTGACAGAGGAGAGTGTCTCAAAAAAAAAAAAATAACACCACTTTATATATATATAGCATAGAGCCATACACTCACACATACACACACGAATGCATGTCTAGCTGGTAAAACTGGAATAACCTCTGCTTCACCCTGATGTCAGTCCCCTGGTTTTGATACTGTACTTTAGTTATGCAAGACGTTAACACTGGAGGAAGCTGGATGAGGGGTACGTGGAGCCATATGTTTCTTTGCAACTTCTTGTGAATGTGTAATTATTTCAAAATAAAAAGTTAAAAAAATCCAACAGGAGATTAATTGCATGTATGGTATGCATTATGGTATGCAACCAAATAGGGGAATACCCTTGTAACATAAAACCCAAGGATGGACACAACAAAGAAATAAACAAGCTGCTAAGGACAGCACCACTGATATACACTCCTGGAGACTGGAAGAGGCTCAGCACATGTCGTGTGGTGCAGGCTGCTGTTCATCCATCAGGAAGGGGTCTCCCCTTGGCCAGAGTGAGGGTCGCAGCTGGCTCCATGGCTGCTCAGTTAGCGACTGCATTTCCCAGCAGCCCTGGCAGCTGGGTATGCTGCGTGACGGTTTCTGCTAATGAAATTCAAGAGGAACTGACATGGGCCAGTGCTGGGTCTGGGGCTTAAAACACTGGCACGTGCTCCCCACGTGCCTTCCCCTTTCTGCAGACTTGGAAGGTGCCTGTGACAATGTCCTAAGATGGGAGAGCAGGATCCCCAAATGACTGTGTGGAGCACAGCCGTCCACTCCCTGGTGGGGCTCTTAAGTGGAGGAGAAACGTGTCTGCTGTCTTTAAGCCACTGTATTTTTGGACCTCTGTGTTATAGAACCTTAGCCTTTGCTAAATGGGAAAAAGGTTTCAAAACAGTACACAGTCTGATCTCATCTTTCTGCAAAAACAACAACAACAACAACAACAACAAAACACGTCCATAGGAGGGTCTGGAAAGGTGTGCACCAAAGTGCTCCAGTGATGAGCTCCTGCTAGTGGGAATCATGGGTATTATTTTCTTTGCTTTGCTTATTCACATTACCTCATTTCCTACAAAAGGAACATATGGATTCCTTTTGTAATTAAGCAAGCAAGCCTCTGATGGAGATGAGAGCCAAGGCTGAGATGAGTAACGCATTAAGTAACAGTCCATCCCACCCGAGTGCAGGGTGTGAGCACGGCGGGTGCTGACGATCGCTTGCTGCCGTCCCGGGCTGGCTCTCCAGCTTGTGGCCTCAGTTTCTTCTCCCCGTCCCCCTGGCCTCAGCCCCTCCCTTGTCCCTTCTTCCCTGGAGGCATAGGTCATTGTCTCTATCAAGCCTGGGAGGAGCACGCTGCAGATGAAGCCACTGCCAGCAGGACCTGCCTGTTCCCTTAGCACCAAACTGCAGCTCACATGGAAGACAGTCAATCTGCAGCTGAAATTTCAAACTCAATTAGCACCGAGACAGGCTGGAGCTGCTCCCGAGTAACTAATCATCGCAGAGCTGCCACATCTACCTGGGATGTGCTGTGAACCTCAAGGTTTAGCTCTTCAAGTACTAGTAACAGGGCACAGGCAGCCTGCAATTTAAAATTCAACTTGAAAGTGAGTTGCTGAAGTTCGTTTCCCCGGATGTAAGGACCTGGCTGGGAAGGAGAGTGGGGGAGGGATGGCAGAGACTGGGGAAAGAGGCCGCCTGCGTGTCCTAGAGAGTAAAGCCTAATTATCCGCTGCCTCTTGTCCACAATCTTGGACGTGCAGATCATTCGGCCTTGAGTGGACTCAGCAGGTGAGCAGGTGGAATGGGGCTGGCCCATCCTGTCCTGTCAGGCCCGGAACCATGAGGCTCCTCATCATCTTCCACATGCTGCTGGAAATGTGGAGGCTGGGGGCACAGATTAGAAGGGCGCCTTGTCCTTTTCTGTCTTCTACCCACAGACCTGATGGCCGAACAGTGCCTCCCGTCAGGTTTGCAGGGGCTCCAGATCTTGTGACAATCCTGGTGTCGTCCCTGTCCCTCCCAACTCCAGTGCCCTTAAAAGGCTCTCGATTTAGCAGCAGGCCCACACTCTGACACCCTAAATGCAATGGTGAGTTTGCACATTAACACCGAAAGATCAGCCTTTCATGCAGTCAGTGGTGTGAAGTGGAAAAACATCACTCTGTACCAAAAGGCCAATTCCCAATTTAGTTCAGAAAAAAAAATCTGGACCACCTTTCATAGACCTCCTCGCTCCATTCTGTCAGTTCCTACTGGGCACCCGGGGGATTCACCGTAACCGGGCCAGCAGGCAGCGTGGGGTAACGGCGTCCCGGCCTCTGGTGGCCACGGGAAGCATTGGCAAGACAGAGGGGTCAAGTTCTGGCTGAGGGTTCTGGCTCAGGCCACATTCGATGCAACACACTCGGGCACGGCAGGGCCAGTCCCTTGCTGCTGAGGAGCCACAGAGCTCGGCCGTGGCCAGCCTGGCAGCCAGCCCCTCCGTGTGCTGCTGCGTGAGCCCCTCTGCTTGGGTTCTCATCTATAAAACAGGGAAAACACCACGCACCCCACCCCCCCCGGGATTAAATTAGCCAACAGTGTAGGGCGCCTGGCAAGCAGAGGTGCTGCGCTGTAGGAGCCTAATTAAGTCACATAAAATACCTTGTAGGTCGGGCCTAGAGGTCACTCCTGGATAGTCTATTTCTAATTGAAAAAAAATTCTTTTGTAGAGATGGGGTCTTGCTATGTTGCCCAGGCTGGTCCTGAACTCCTGGATTCGAGCCATTTTCCCACCTCAGCCTCCCAGAGTGCTGGGGTTATAGGTGTGAGCCACTGCACCTGGCCCACCGTTGGACGGTCTAGCTCATGTTTTGCCCCTGGGGATCCAGCACCCATTGATGGCCACCTTCCTTTCAGTGACAGGCACCAAAGGATGGCTCTGAGGCCTTGTGACCATCCTCACAGCAGCGGCGTCTCTGGCTTCCCTCACAGTCCACCATCTTGGAACTGACCCCAACTCACCTTGGTCTCTATTTGTGTCAACTTCAGGTCAGTGCATTCTGTTTCAGTGGGAGACACACAAAGCCAGCTTCCGTCACATTCATCTCCTGGAGTACCCAGCCTTTGAGGGTTTGGCAAATGAACCCATCACCCTTTCAGCCTGTCTCCCCTTTCTGGATCTCAGATATACTCCTGCTCAGCCTTGATTGAAGGTCGAGAACGTCAGAGATGGGAAGACCTTAAAGGCTAGCTGCTCAGGCTCGTTTTCCTCCAACCTTCCCTTTTTTGGGGGGATAGGGGACGAGATCTCACTCACTCTGTCACCCAGGCTGGAGTGCGGTGGTGCAATCTTGGCTCAGTGCAACCTCTGCCTCCTGGGTTCAAGTAATTCTGCCTCAGCCTCCTGAATAGCTGGGACTACAGGCACGTGCCACCATGCCCGGCTTTTTTTTTTTTTAGTACAGACAGGGTTTCACCATGTTGGTCAGTCTGGCCTCGAACTCCTGACCTTAAGTGATCCACCCACCTTGGCCTTCCAAAGTGTTGGGATTACAGGTGTGAGTGAGCCACTGCACCCACCCTCAACCTCCCTCTTTAATTAGGGACTGTTAAAAAGCAGGGAAACAGAACAGCAGGCAGCACGCGTGTCCCCACTGCACAGCCTCCCTATGACCAACGCACGGCTGATCTGTTCCATCTCCAAGCCCCCAGCCCCTCCACCATCACTGAATCACCAGCCTTGCGCCTCACGTATGAGGGCATGGGGTTCTCAGATGAAGCCACTTCTCTAGGCTCCTGCCAACACTAGCAGAAGGCGGGGATGCAGGCCTGGGCAGTGCGTCTGCCCCCCGCCACCTGCCCACATCCTTCACACTTTCTGTCATAGCCACGCTTTCCTGTGCTATTATTTATTTAATGTTTTTCTTTAATAGTCACACTTTTTCACCTAAATATATTTTAAATGGACACTTTATATCACCCCTGTAAATGGGAAACCGTCGTCATTTGCGATAAACAGAAGGTTTCTCTGAGGATGACACAGAGAAGACAAAACCAGCACATTTAGTTCCAAGTAGAAACAGCGCCTGCCTGAGGCTGTGAACTCAAGGCTCCTCTCTCTTTTTGAAAACAGAGACTGGCGGGAATTGGAGCGACCTTTAGTGCCAATGGGGGTGTTCTCAGACTTGCTGCAAATTGGGAGGATTCAAACAGTTAAAAACCCAGAACGCTTTCTCACAACGAGATGTACCAGGACCACAATTCCATCAATCCTCAGATAGATGCTTTTCCACATTTGAACGTCTCTGGCATGTGCCGTCTGCCAGCTGGCAGTCACGACATGCGTGTCACTATCTGCACATGCTCCAACTTGGTCATAGCTGGTCATACTGTCGTCACTTCGCATGAGCTATGCACAACGTTCATACTGCACAGGGTCAGTTTACTTGCCTTTTAAATGTCTCTGGAAAGATGTACGGCACTGACACCAAGTGTTATTATGTACCTGATATCCTCAATTCCATCTTTTCTTGCAATGCAACAAAGAAACAAGTATCTTACAAGACCAAAGAAAGAAGGATACAGCAAGTCAATGAAGCTGTGTGCTGGTCTCTTACTGGGAATGGTGTAAAGGGATCGCCTATCACAGGCTAAACAATAAGACTTAAGGCAGGAGAAATGACTACTCCCTTGGAATAGATGAAAGAAATGTCAAAGCAATGAAAGGCTGGCGTGACGGATTCACATGTCACACAGGATTATCATTAAGACTGGGGTTTAATTGGCAGCATGTTTTTCTTTATTAGTGGTTTGTAATGATGTGTCTTAGGAGCACTGGCATCTTGAATTTGACAAAGTAGGTGTGGCATTTAATCTACAGCCACTCCTGGTCTGGAAAAGTCCTGCCCTACCCCGTGTGCCCCTCCTACTTCCCCGAGTGGGCCATCAAAGCACGACCATTCCTCCTGGGCAGAGGCCTTAGGTGCCAGGGCACGTGACAGTCACCTGGGGGCTGCTAAAGATCAGGTTGCTGGACCCCACCCCAGAGCATGTGTAATTCTTTTTTTGAGGTAGGGTCTTGCTCTGTCTCCCAGGCTGGAGTGCAGAGGTGTAGCCTCGACCTCCCACGCTCAAGCGATCCTCCCACCTCAGCCTCCCGAGTAGCTGGGACTACAGTCGCACAACACCATGCCTGCTAATTTTTTCGGTATTTTTTGTAGAGATGGGGTTTTGCCATGTTGCCCAGGCTGGTCTCACACTCCTGGGCTCAAGTAATCCACCTGTCTTGGCCTCCCAAGTGCTGGGATTACAGGTATGAGCCACCACATCCCGCCTGGGGATGTGTATTTTTAGTAAGTGTCCATGGTGGCAGTGCTGCAGGTGGGACGCCACGTGGGCAGGCACTGTCCTAGAGCCCTCAGCACGAAACCCTCTCCATTCTCTGGCTCTTTTCGGCCAGGGGTTGGGGGGAAGGCTGGATGGTACCAGAAGCCAGGGAGGACC
Source organism: Hylobates moloch (assembly GCF_009828535.3). Classification (NCBI taxonomy): domain Eukaryota; kingdom Metazoa; phylum Chordata; class Mammalia; order Primates; family Hylobatidae; genus Hylobates; species Hylobates moloch. The sequence continues at coordinate 104,053,195 of NW_026652285.1, forward strand.
CACTGGTTCTTTTGGACATCTCAGAAGGCGTCATCTCTCTTGACACTTTGTTCATGGCAAAGAGAACACTGTTCTAGCATGGGCCTGGCCAGGCGGGCTCTGGGCGATGCTACCACCCTCCTCAAGCCCTTCACCAGGTCAACGGTCTTGACAGAAACAGGCTATGGCTTTAAAAGTTGGTGCTGAGGCACTGAACAAAGTCGGGAGATGGGGCTGGGATCGAGTCACGGTAATATTTAGGACAAAACCTGGGGCCCACAAGCCGACACCCCTGCAAGTCCTGCTCATGCGCGTCTGGCCGGCTAATCTGGGCGGGTTCCTTTCCCTCTGGGGTGTGTGTGTGACTGGTTTAGTAAAAAGAAACTTCTGCATGTTCTTTTTCTCAAAAAGAATCATCCATTTTTCAAGCCATCACAGCGTCTCTGAAATAGAGCATCTGCCAGCACTGCCCTCTCGCCCGCAAGCAGGACGCAGGGCAGTATGTGCTCAAAAAGAACCACTCTGTGAACATGGGACGCGCTGGTTTCTGTTTATTCAAAAGGCCCAGGTCCATTACGTGTTCATGAACTGAATGTGTAGTTCTTACAAGGTGCCGTAAGAAACAAGAGACAAAGCCTTGTCCAGGGTACAAAAGGTTTATTGCTTATAAAAATAAGTTACCAAACCCCAAGCCCCACAAAACACAAGAACCCCGCATGACGATACCCATGAACACAAGGGCTCATTCCAGTAACAGCTCGTGGAGACGACAGACACCAGCACTGCTGGCACACACGGACGAGGAGCATGCTGCACAGCTTCCTTCTACCAGGTTCTAGAAAAATCTTCTTTGCCTTCAGTCCACTGACCAGTGGGAATAATTAGTCCCATCAGCCACAGAGGGGGTCTGCTCTTCAAGAGTGGCCTCGGCACACACGGCACTGTGTTATGAAAGGGAGGAGCAGCTGTACACATCTGGGTGGTGAGGAACCAGCTGAGCCTTCTGTGGGCTGCCTGCGTGTCTGGGGAAAGTGCTGGGGGGGTCTGAGGCTAGGGCCAGCGTGGGGGCTACTGCCGGCAGGTGTCATGGAAGGCTTCGAGGGTTCGGAAATCCCTCCACGTCGGGGGAAGGCCGTCCTGCAGAAACTTCCCGCAGCGCTGGCACGGGGCCTGGAACAGCTTTATGTAACTTCTTAACCAGGTCTAAAAAGAGAAACGAGGAGAGAAGTGAAAGAATGGGATACGGGTGCTCCCAAAGTCCTCCTTCCTATCGAGCCTAATGGCCCAGACAACTTAAGCTGGCTTTGGCCTCAGAAGATGCCCCGTGATTTCACAGGGAGCAGCAGGCGGAACCCACAAGGTCACTTGACTGCTGATGTTCACGTGTGATGCTCACGTGCCCCTCCCAACCAAGGGAGTTTTGAAAATAGAAACCCCTACTCTCAAAAGCAGGAAGGCCTCCCTGGAGTCCCTGTGAACCACCGAGCAGCCTGGCGGTCTGGGGGCCAGCACCCCACTTTCACTTTCTGGGTCCCGTGTCTTCTGAATGTCAGTATCCATCTTCTTCTCCTTGCCCACTACTAAGAGGTGGCTGTGCATGTATGCTAAGGAAGCCTCGGAACCAAGGACAATTTCAGAGTTCTCCGCGGAGGTCAACATGCCTTCTAGCTAATCTGATTTCAGAGGTCGTCACTCACTGTCACAGTGTGGCCTGACACACTGGGGGGATGGGTGGGGACAGCCCTGGTGCCACCAAATAACATCGTAAGCAGCAAATCCACACTCGAGTGGTTCAGAGCGCAGAGCTTTCTTGGGCATCATACATAAGGATGAGCCTCCCATAACTCAATTCTCAAACCCAAGGAGATTCACTACCAAAGAGAAAAATACCCAAACCCAAAACGGCAGGCAAGCAAGTTCTCGCTGCGAAAGGGGCACATGAATCTTGTCATTTAATGTCCTCCTGAATTATGTCGATAAGAGAAAACTGTTATTTGAAGAGGTCGGCCGAGCTTATTGATACAAATTCTTCCATCTTCGCCACAGCTGCCTTCATGGTGACAGGGCACGGCCCATCAGTACTGTCCCCCTTTCCGAAGGCCAGGTGTTTGGGGGTTTTGGCAATAAACACGAGGTCAAGAGGTCCTTCAGTTAAACTACTTATTCTTCCCTAAGTAGAAGAAGTTCTGTCTCTGCCACAAATAGTACTCATGTCTGTGCCTCAGATAAATCAATCAACAGATTCGTATTAATTAGCTGGTGTGGGCTGAGCACAGTGCTGAATGCTGTGACAGATGTAAAGGGTTCTTTTTTTTTTTTTTTTAATAAGAGACCAGATCTCGCTCTGACACCCAGGCTGGAGCGCAGTGGTGCAATCGATCATAGCTCACTGTAACCTCAAACTCCTGGGCTCAAGCGATCCTCCTGCTTCAGCCTCCTGAGTGGAGTCACTGGGATTCAAATCTTCCCTAAATGACAAAGTCAGTTACCAAAGGGAAAGGGGGCATTACAACATGTTAGGCTCAAAAGCAAGTCTTTGTATCTATCTGAAATTGGAGCTCTTGCTGAAGATGGTCAGGGGAATTGTTCCCTGGACACACAGAAGGACCACTCCGTGGGAGCTCTGAGCACCTGGCTGTGTTGTGCCCAATCTGCCAGCATCATGAAGCCAATCACCGCACCAGGGATGTGTCTTGCGAGGAATGAACTCCAGGCTCTCTGGGCAGTGGCACTGTTGATGCCATGTGACAGGATGCACACTGATTTGGCCTTGCTAACAGGTAAGTCTTTGGACTCAGTTCTCTAACCGGCAGACTTTCTAGCATGAAGAAAACAGGGAGTCCCAGCAGCGGTGGATGATGGGGTCTGTTGGCGTGAGAGCATGCGGCCGTGTGAGCATGCTGGCGTGAGAGCATGACAGTGGAACAACTGGTGGCTACGTCTGTCAAGGACGCGGGGACATGGTGTTAGCCCTGCTTAGGCCAACTGGTGGCCGTGTGATAAATGCTGATAAACTGGCCCTGGGGGTCGGGGAAAGTCCTGACTTGTAGTGTTTGCTGATTTCCGTGGTGTCAACACTCCCACCAAGTTTGACTTCAAACTAGTAGTGGTTGAAGAACCAGCTCGCAAGATACTGAACAGGCACTGGCAGGAGCTGGCTGCAGCAGCCCATGGGAATGGCTGCTTTGGGGCTGCTCCCATCTTGAGCTCCAACTCTGAAAATCAAAGAAGGAAAAGTCTTGGGGAACTGCACGATTTGTTAATTCACTGCTACATGCTCTGTGCCAACCACAGGGCCTGGCCCAGATTCGGAGCTCAATGAAGTATCTGTGGACCAAGTCAATGCTGGGAACTATTTTGGAAGATCATTTCTGAAAGCATCGCTTTTTCAGCAAGTAGAGAAAGCAACAGTGAATGAAGCTGGAAGTGGTTTCTCCCAGATCCCTTCCCAGTTTAAAGAAAGTAGCAGTTTTAAACTGGCAGCCCCATCTCCCACTGGGAGGCCCTCAAAGTCTGAAGATGCAATGGCTGCCCTTCAAGCTCCCTGTTCTCACTTGAAGGGAGCCAAGGTTCAAACAGGAGACCTGACTCTTGAAGCCACTTACCATGAAGGATCGGACCACGACATCCGGCATCTGGGGCAGCTGATAGTGGAGCAGGGCAGTGGTGGCGTGGTCTGTCACCTGAGAGCGAAGGACAAAGACGAGTTAGCGGCCACTCCAAGCCGGCATAGAGAAAACAAGCAGGACAAATGCACGCCTTCTGTGTGAAAACAGATCTGAGTATCTCGTGGAGGAAAGGGCATCTAAAATAAAATCTCTGTAGAAAAATTAGTTAGCAGAGTTGGGGGCCCAGAGGGGCGGAAGAGGCATGCTGTCGGCAGAAAGGATGCAGGCCTGGAGGCATGGGGCGTGTGGACGATTCCAGCAACAGAAAGCCTGGTCAGGCTGGAGGACTGGCAAAGGGAGCGGCCAGAGGCCAGTGGGGGCAGATCCCGGAGGGGATCCCAAGCCTCCCTGCTCAGCGAGGCGCTGCACACACAGCACATATGCCGAGGAGCACTTCCGCCCGGTACGCACACTTCCTCTTCCTCCTGCAACGGTTTTCCCAACAGGGCAATTGGTCATCTTCCGTTTCCTTGAATTCTCATTCTGTCACCATTTGTAGCCACACAGGATTTATGATGGGGAGCCTGGCAGTTTCTGAGGCTGTTCTGTTGGGCCTCACCGTTGCTAGGATGGCCCTTCGCAGGAGCTTGGCGCGCCTGGTGTGGTCCCCTCACCAGCTCTCTGAAGGCTGTGGCCTGTGGTCAGCACCTTAAGGGTCTGTGCCTATTGTCTCCTGAGTCCTCAGGAGAAGTTTATCAGCAAGGCCAAGGGCAAGGCTGCTTGAAGTCCAGTGAAGGCATCAGGTGACCAGATGGACAGAGCACAGGGTTTAAGCTCCAGCACCACCCCCTGACCTTGATCCAGCTCCTTATCCTCTCTGCGTCTCCATGCCCCTTCCGAGAAGCAAAGGGGCTGGCCTGAGAACCCTGGTGGTTTTGAAACTGGATGACACTGTGAATTGTTAATGCCCGCCATCAATCAGCAAATGAGTAGATTATACCTAATTTGATAGTTATGTTCAAAGTAATGGTTTACATGATTGTCCTCATTAGGGATTCTTGACATCGCACATGTCATCATTAAAAACAAAACAGGCCAGGTGCGGTGCCTCATGCCTGTAATCCCAGACCTTTGGGAGGCTGAGTCGGGGGGATCACTTGAGCCCAGGAGTTCAAGACCAGCCTGGGCAATAGAGCAAGACCCCGCCTCTATAGAAAATACAACAAATTAGCTGGCTGTGATGCCACACACCTATAGTCCCAGCTGCTCAGGAGGCTGAGGTGGGAGGATCATCCGAGCCTGGGAAGTTGAGGCTACAGTGAGCTGTGACTGTGCCATTGCACTCTAGCCTGGGCGACAGAGACCTTGTCTCAAACAAAACAAAATGAAAAAGCCATACCTAAAACAAAAAACCCAAAAAACTCCAGAGAAAATCCTTAGCTTTGAGAAGAAGAATGAACACAGGTCTAACTTGTGTAGACGTGCCCATTTTCTAGCCCCCAATGAACACTGTGTATGCGGCTGAACCCACGCAGGCATAGAGCAAGCTGGGCAGGTGGAGACCAGGGTCCGTGCCCCACACGGTGATGTGTGTCCACACCTGCAGCTGGAGAGGCTGCCCCACAAAGCGTGAGGACACCGGCTCTGCAGCCAGGCAAGCCGGGGCCTGGCCCCCTGGCCTCTTATGGGGCCTCTCTAAGCCTCAGTTTCCCCTTCTATAAAATGGAGATTGTACTACATACTGAGTAAGGCTCGTGAGAGGACAGAGTGAGGCCAGGCGTGGGAAGCACTCACTCTCTGGCAATGCCACCAGCCCCGCCTGCCCAGTCTCTTCTGCTCTGCCTGGGCCCTGGACTTGCCCTATTTCCCACTGGACTTTCACGGCCTGCCCCATACTGCATCCCCAAGGCCTAGAATATTACCCTGCATACAGCAGGTGCCCAATACATATTTGTTGAATAAAGAAGTAAACTTAAAAATGCCCACCCACCAAAGGCCATGTACCATAAACACCTGCACTTTCTTGCAAATATATCAACAGTTCTTGTAGCCAACACTGTTGAGAAATTCTTACCCAAGTGGCTTTCAAGATAAATGGTACTTATTCCTTTGCGTGCCAAGACTGCTTTTATTTTAAGCATTTTTGACAGACATCTTTCTAAAATGAGCAATGCTTTTTTTTTTCTTTTAAACAGTAGTAATGATAACTTTGCAAAATGACTGGTGGTAATTGGTGGGGGGAAATTAATGGCTACGAAACACAGCCAAGCAAACTGGGCTCGAACGGTCCCTGAACTTGAACGCTTGGTTCTTGCCCATCTAGCTCCCTTGCTAAGAAAACCTGTGAAAGTGTCATTTTATAGGCTGACAAGATGTTTTTTGCAATTATACTTGCCATTACAGAAGAACCAAAGTTTTTGGAGGATTCTTTCTCCTCACCCCGTTTATTTTTAAAATGTCTCCAGTGTAGCCCCTGTTGGAACAGCCAAGGCAGCTGGGCTGGCTTTGTTTACTCCCGCCCTGCTGTTCCGTAGCTCCATGTGTGACACCTTCCCCGCGATAGGAACGTCCGTCCCTGGGAAGCCCCTGGGGTGAGACCACCTCCATCCATTTCAGCCTTTCAGCAGCCATGTGCAGGCAGAGAGGCTTTGTCTGGCTGCACTTTTATTTCTTTTGTTTTCACATTTTTAAACACAAATGACCAACACTTAAAATTTGGGAAACTTCACTTAACTGTGGTGCCCAGCTCCTCTTGAAGCATCAGAGGATCTGGGAACCGTCTCATAGGCTACTGTGATGATCAAAGGGGGCCCAGCTTCTCCTCATCTCTGTGAGTGTGACCCTGGCACTGCCACGTGGCCACCAGCTGCAGCAGCTGAGGAGCAGCGACACATGCAGTTTGCCTCAGCACCCTAGGGTCTTAGATCCAGTCTGCTCCACTCATCAGGGGCCCTGTGGCCTTTGGAGTTTAGAGCCTCTAACCAAACCAACAAGACCCTGCACTCCCAGGGTTCCCCAAACCCTCCCCAGCCTGCTGTTCCCTGGGTACCTGGCATGGCTTCCTGATCTTTATTTGAGCTCATCTTCCCTGGCCTGACAGATCTGTACCCATCTCCTTCTTCCTTCCTCAGCTGACCTCTGGACTTGACCTCCTCTGGCTGAACTTGAGTTCTCCAAGCATTCCAAGACAACTCAGTTTTGATAGCTGCAAGGTGCTCTCTCCAGGCAAGGCATCGTGCAAATTACAGGAACATCTCAAGTGGTCTTCCAGACCTGCACCTCCTCCAGCGTTTTTGCTTAATGGCCTTTGACCCAGAGGCCCGAGCCAGAAACCTGGGCCCTGCCCTGTCGCCTTTCTTCCCCCTGCCTCATACCCAAGCAGCCTCGTGGTTCCAAGTTATCTATCTCAAATCCTTCTACTTCTTCCCACCTTGCCTGCCTCAACATGGCTCAGAGGGAACATTCTGCAGCAAAGAGGGAAAGACCGTAGGCTCCATCCCTTCCAGCAGCGATGCCTTGGGTGAGGCACTTCATCTTTATTAGCTACAGTTTTCCCATCTGGAAAATGGGGATAATGACAAAGAGTGCCTACCACAGGGGATGACGGTGAGGATGAAGTAGTGGGCAGAAGTGTGTGCTGGTCAGAAAACATGAGTGATTGCCATCGTTCAACTAGAAACCCAAGCATGTCACTCCCCTAAAATGCTCTCACGGCTTTCCCTGCACTCAGGATGAAATGCGAACTGTGAACGTCCATGTGAAACCCTGCAGCACCCGATGTCTGCCTCCTTTCCTCGGGTCCCTCAGCTCCTCAAATGCCCATCTCTGTCCTCCCTGAGTCCTCCCCTCGGCATGGGCCTCTCTCCTTTCCCTCCCCTCCTTCGCGTGTTGAGGGAAGCCCCCCAGGCTCCCCCGATGGGGCTTGTCTCCTTGCCTGGCTCTCTTCTCCCATCTCAATCCTCATATCTGAACTTGGTATTTTTTGCCATGTTTGTTTTCATGTCAATTTCCCTACCTTGAGCCCATGTCTGTCTAGTGCCTGATGCAGAGGTCCTCAGGACATGTGTGCAGACGGTGAGAAGGACCCCCATTCTGACTCTCTGTGGGGAGAGTGGCTCAGATGAGGTGGGTGGAGCCAGGGGCCTGGAAGGAGTGGGGACTGTGAGACAGGAGCTGAGGACCTGGGCTCTGGTCTAGCTCTAAGGTGCTGGGGCATCTTGGACTTGCCCTCTGTGGTAGAAGTTACCAGTGGTCACTCGTCCTTGAGTGACACAGCCCCCTCAAAACTCAGGATGGATATGTAATGTGAGCAAGAAATGAGCTTGAGTCGTGCAGAACTACAGGAGGTTTGTCACTCAGCATCCTCCTCCTCTCTCCAGACCAATCTGCCTCCTTGGATATTCACCGCACATCTAGAAAATGGGCCACCGTGTTGGCCACGTCTCCCAATCCCGCTACAGTGGTGGCACAACAAGTTCGAGCTGCGGCCAAGGAACCTTCCCCTTAAGAATGGTGCTGCTTGAAATGTTTGGGGACCAGCGGCGCTGGCACCTTCTAGGAGTTGGTTAGAAATCTGCCTTCTTGGGCCCCTCTCTAGCCACAGCATTGGAATCTCCAGGGTGGGGCCCAGACACTACTAAGTCAGCCCCTCCAGGCTGTTCCTAGGGATGCTAAAATGCATGAGAATGTGAGGCTGGTGAACACACAGTCACTGGGGGTCTTTTGTCAGATTCTCATCTAGGAGCTCGGGGAGGGGTGGAGCACTGGCACTGCCAGCTGATTCCCAGGGGTGCCCACACTGCTGGTTAGGGACTGGGCTTTGAGTGGCAATCCTCAAATAGTGCCTCAAAGTGCTGGGGCATATCCCAGGCACTATAGGAGAATGGCCCCCAGAGGGCTGGGCATTTGATTCTGGGCCATGAAACAAAGAAATACAAATCAGGACAGTCTGTCTTCTCATGAATCAAAATGAATGGTACCAGTTTCACAATGGGCACTGTGGGGTGCCAGGGTGGAAGGTTTTCACAACGGGTGCTTGTAGAGTGGGGGTTTTTCCTTATTTCTGAAAAGTGCTTTTTTTAAAAGATCCATCGGATATTTTATTAACTTACAGTAGCTATTATTAATAAGAGCTTATTATGTGCCAAGTCCTATGTGCCCCTCTCATTTAATTCCCACAGTAACTCGGAGATAGGTGCTTTTCTTTTTTTTTTTTTCTTTTGAGACAGGGTATTGCTCTGTCACCTAGGCTGGAGGGCAGTGGCCCGATCTTAGCTCAGTGCAGCCTTGACCTCCTGGGCTCAAGCAATCCTCCCACCTCAGCCTCCTGAGTCGCTGGGACTATAGGCTCACGCCACCCCGCACAGCCAATTTTTTATTTTTGTAGAATCAGGGTCTCATTATATTGCCTAGGCTGGTTTCCAACTCCTGGCTCAAGTGATTCTTCTGCCTCAGCCTGACAAAGTGCTGGGATTACAGGCATGAGCCACTGCGCCTGGCCCACTTTTCTTATTTAAATTGGATAGAGGAGGAGTGAGGATGTCCAGAAGTTGGGAAGATGCACATAGTGGGTGAGGGCAGCAGTGTGGGAGCCCAAACACTGGGAGGCCCAGGCCTCTGCCCACCTCCTACCCACTGACTCCCATCCCCGCTCTCCCAGTTTGCAGATAAAGGTGCAGGCCCAGGGCTGTGGCCAGCAGCTGCCCACCATCTCTCAGGGCAAGTCTTTGGGAAGCTAGAGTTCTGACGCCAGGCACAGGTTGGGAGATTCACAAACGTGCCTGCTGTAGCACAGGCTGCTCAAGGGTAGCACGAACTGAATTCACTAGAAAGTGTCCTCTTCAGAGGCGGTGGAAACCATGCGCCACAGCCCTGCTGGGCGTCTGGCTCACAGGCAAGGCACCTAATTAGTTTTTCCATTGCTGGTCGGCAATCTGGCCAAACTCAGCCTCTTTTTCAAAAAGTCCAGTATAAAGCATATATTCTCTTCCACTGCCAAGTGCTGGCAGCTTTTTCCAGCGCTGATGCAATCACTTGATTTCTTCAATTTCCCACCACCAATTACAGAAATATTTTAATAAAGGAAACAAAGCTGATTAACTTGCTATGTTTTCCCTCCTGTCCGCCCCAAGTCCTCCACTGCTGGTTTTCGAATTCCTGTGGATGGCTGTGGAACACAGGAGAAGTTCACCTACAGTGATCTTCCTTCTTGTCAAAGCACTCCACCTTCAATAGTTTTTTGTTTTACATTTTTCAACAACAAAGTTGTTTTTTTGCTCAGCATCCAAGATGTGGAAAAAACAGACCTGGGGCAAAAAATAATCTGCTATTAACTAATTTAAATCCACTCTGTGGCAGCTGAGGTTCGGTCCCATTGTGCGGCAAAGCTAATGAGATTCCGCCGGGAGATAAAAGCCGCCCTCCCTCTTGGCGGAGGCCAGGAAGGGCACTAATGGTCCCAAGGAGAGGGAGGTGATTCACCCACAGTGAGTGCCGGTTTGAAAAAAGGTTTGTAAAAAGATCAAAGGGATGCGAGCCCAAGGAAAGGGAGGGAGGAGAAGGCAGGAGGGTAGCAATAAGCCAGTGAGACAGAGGTCCCTGAAGCAAGAGGAATGCGGGGATGGGGAGACAGGCCTCACAAAGAGGGGCAGAGGGCGATGCAGGGAGGGGCTTCACTGGGAGGTGCCTGGTTCACTCCAAGGCAGAGAAGCCTCAGCTGCCTCGTCTGGGGTGTGTCCCCCGTCTCAATGGTGACCTGCAGTGATTTACTTTGAGAACGGTGACATCTCCATTGCCTGCCAATAGATCCAGTCCACTTGATCAATGTTCCTTTCAGTTTTCCCTACCCTCTCTCAGCATATCCGAACCCAGGAGAGAATGGAGCTCAGGGAGGGAGTAGGGACTCTTTCCAGAGACCTTGAAACAGCTGCCAGTCAACGCGCTGGAAAAGGAGATGCCAGTCAAAACAGTCTCCCAAAGCTCCTCTGCCATATTGTGTGCACGGAGCTCCTGACAGCCCCCCTCCTACCATCAGAGCTGTAGGTTGCTTCGGAGATCACGAGTTATTTTAGCTAAACCCAGAGTGGCACTGCCTGCAATAACAGCAACAACCCACATCGCCATTTACTGAGCACTAACCCTGTGCAAGATCTGGTCTACACTGCACAGCCCAGGGTGTGTGGCTCCTCCAACAAGAGGCCAGCCAGCCTCTGGATCTGTCCCTTGTGAGCTGTGTGACCTTGGGGGAGGATTAAATGGGCCAATGCAGGGACAGTGCACTGACATACAGACCTCAAGTGTCCGACGCATGGCAAGCGCCCGCCAAATGTGTCCCCTCGCGGTTTTAGCCCACTGAATCCCCACGACAACCTTATGACAGAGGCACTTTCACGTTTGGCACTTCTAAGTCAGGGGGCTAAGTCACAGGGAGGTTAAGTGACTTGCCCAAGCCAAGGAGCTGCTAGGTGGCAGAGCAGGAGTTTGTTCCGACCTTCTGAACCCCAGCTTGAGTGCCCAGACTCTATACCCCAAGCCTCATGGGCCCCCCACTCCAGGCCTCTTGGGGTGGACAGAGGTTGTGGGGGGATGAAGAAAAGTGCCATTTCCAGGCCCTCTCCTCCCCAGAAGGGACTGGACCTCAGCACTTTGAGGGTGGAGTTGGGATTGGATAACAAGTCTCCTCACTTACACCCCAGTTCCTGTCACTTATACAATGTTCCTTCCACGTCTCAGCCAGAAGCTTCAACCTGTCTGGCTCCCTGCTATGTGCCAGCCCCAACCCTCCAAACAGTCTGACAGAGACACCGGTGGGCCCTCAAGAAGACCTCCAGATTGAATGAGTCTCCCTGCCGTGGACAAAGAAGGGGAAATCAGGCAAATACAAGGCGGCTGCATCAGGTGGGCGTGCACACACATACATGGAAGGAATGAAAAAGTGTAGTGTGAGAAAAGGGGCAGGGCGGGGAAAGTGGGATGGCCCTACTGTGGACCCCAGATTCAGTGTGCATCCTACTGTGTGCCCGGGATTCAGCGTGCATCCTACTGTGAGCCCTGGATTCAGGTGTGCGTCCTGCTGTACGCCCCGGATTTGGTGCTCACCTACCATACACCCCACATTCCGTATGCAGCACCCACACACTTTTTCCTACTCGGGCCCTCTCCTGCTGTGGGAACAAAGATAACAGCTTTAGGCCCAGCAAGATGATTTCTCACTTGAGCTTAACTCCCAGAGCCCAGGTTTTATGTTGACCAGATAGAGGTTTGTTCTGTATCAGTAAGGGAAGAATAAAGGACACCGTGATGACACAGAAAGGACTGGGGAGAAAAACTCTCTTAATACACTATTGTTCCTCAGCAGTTTCCTCTTTAAAAAGCAAGGGTCTGTTGGGCTCCTTGAAGGGGGTAAAGTTAAGAAGATGACAATGCCAGTCGCCAGCCTGGCACAGGAACAACAGCGCCATCCACAGCAAGACACTTGTCCTCTGTTTCAGGGGTGACCTTGTACTTGTCACCCAGGCTGGAGTGTGGTGGTCTGATCACAGCGCACCGCAGCCTCGAACTCCTGGGCTCAAGTGATCCTCCTGCCTCAGTCTCTCTAATAGCTGGGACTATAGACACACACCCACCCCCATGCCTGGCAATTTTTTTTTTTTTTTTTGAGATAGAGTCTTGTGCTGTCACCCAGGCTGGAGTGCAGTGGCGCGATTTCGGCTCACTGCAACCTCCGCCTCCCGGGTTCACGTCATTCTTCTGCCTCAGCCTCCCGAGTAGCTGGGACTACAGGTGCCCGCCACCACGCCCGGCTAATTTTTGGTATTTTTAGTAGAGTCAGGGTTTCACCGTGTTAGCCAGGATGGTCTCGATTTCCTGACCTCGTGATCCACCCGCCTCGGCCTCCCAAAGTGCTGGGATTACAGGCGTGAGCCACCGCACCCGGCCTCCTGGCTAATTTTTTACTTTTTAGTAAAGACGAGGTCTTGCCATGTTGTCCAAGCTGGTCTTGAACTCCTGGGCTCAAATGATCCTCCCACCTCCCAAAGTGCTGGGGTTATGGGCCGACCTTGCACCTCTTTCCTATCTTCTTTCCTCTGAATTTTCTGAATACTTTCAACTTGGGGTATTTGATTTGATTTAAATGGAAACTTACAGTTCCTGCCAGGGGTTCTAAAACAGGGGCCCTTGTATTTCTCGGTGATCCAGGGATTGTCCTCAGGGACTCCCGAGTGCCCAAAGGTCATGGGCATCATCTGGCCCCAGGGGGGCATGCTCCTGGGCCAGAGTGGAGGCTGGCGGCGCAGCATGCAGGTGAGGAACAGACGCTGGAGGCTGACTGCTGGGAACCGCCTTCCAGCTCCTGGCTGGTGGACCAGGCTGGGGACCAGGACCCAGGAGTTCACAGGCTCCCTGAGATGATTCTGGGTGCAGGTGCAAGGGCCGCTGCAGGCCACTGCCCGCTTCCCACCACCAGGGGACAGGACTGTGGCTGAGCAGCGCCGGGGAGAGCTGAGCTTGAACAGAGATGCTCTTCCTAACGCACCTGCTGAGGGCATTATCTGCCAGCACACAGCCCCTGAGGCCAAGCTAGGAGAGCGGGTGCTTCTCACTGTTTGGAGTATTTCCCCACAAGATTAGTAAACAGGGAAAGTTAAGTACTCAAGTGTTTAGAAGTTACTTATTTAAAAGAGAAGCCTGGTAGGGACCCAGACTGTGGCTTCCCTCCAGCCAATATCGGCTTCTACATACTGTGAAGAGAAGACTCTCTTAGATCTGGGTGAAAGTGACAAAAAGGCAGACAGAGGGGAACGTCAGGAGACTGGGGTTCGACCCTAGCTTAGGGACAAATGGCCTGGGGGGCCTCTTCCCTGCTGGCCCTCCGCAGAAGAGCGTGGTGAGGCTGGGGTGGAGCTGGGTGATTCTGCAGGCCCCTCTAGGTCTAGGTTTTCAGCAGATGCTGCTGCAGAGCCTGAGCTTCCCTAGTTATCTCCTGGCAGCATGTGCATGCTGTGCCCTGAAGTTCCTGCCCCAATCCAGGAACCCACCTGCTGCCCTGATGCGATGGCACCCTCAGGCGGGCCTCAGATTCTAGGCCAGTTCAAAGAGCTTGAGAATTCAGCTTGGAACCAGGGAAACCACATGCACAGCACTGTTCTCTGTGTGGGAAGCCTTTGTGTCGCTCAACCAGACTTTGGAGCACTCAAGTAGCAGGCAGCAAAGCCAAACGTGTGCTAGGCACAGGTGCCCAGGCAGTTCCCACGATGCAGAAATCAGAATGGACTTTCATTGGGTGGATGTATTTTAATGTTACACAAGGAGATTAGCCCAAGAGTTTGGGTCTCTACTAAGAGTTTCGCCAAGGACAGACCCACTAGGAAGGAGAGGGACAGTAGGAATCTCTTGGAAGGAGAAAACTCTTTGTGGGTCCTGTGGGCAAAGACATGAACCAAGTGTGTTAAATGTTTAAAGAGACAGCAATCCCTGCCAGCAGTGTTGCTCTGAGGATGTGTGCTGGTTTGATGAAGAATATTTAAAATAGTCCCAGAAGTACTCATTCCATGAAAAGAGGAGCCATCATTATTTCAAAACTGGAATGCTATGAAGTCAGCCCTGACAGTGATGTTAGGGGGCGACGGGGAGTGCACAGAGACGAGCTTCTCAAATGGGGATGAAAGTACAGTAGAGCGGAAGCAGGGGATTTATTTTTTATTATGCAGTTCTCGTCTCTAATCTGTACCTTGGATTTGTATGCCACAGGTTCAGCAGGCCTAGCAGCCTGGAGAGGAAACATCGAAGCCCACAGGGACTTGGGATTACTTGGATGGGATCAATATTTCCTCCTCTGCTTGATGAAGGAGCCACGTGCATGGGCTCTGAAGGGCTTATGACTGTCCACCAGAGCCAGGCATGCTGCTCTGAGATGAGACCAGAGGCAAGGCTGCCTGAGCTGGAACTGGAGAGTTGAAGGCAAACATTGCTGCTCCATCTTGCCCGAAATCCCTGCTGACACTTTTGAGATCAAGCTCTGTGTCTGAGAGGGGCGAGCCTGTGGATGTACTTAGTAAGATCTCTGGCACACACCAGGGCCTCTATATATGAGATGTGGTTTGGTTTGGGGGTTCCAACCTTATCCTCCTTAAAGTCCCAGCCAGGGTGTCACTGACGCGTGAAAGGGAAGCCCCCAACTCCCTGGACCCTTGAGTGCAGACTGGCTGCAGACAGCCTTTAGGGGTGATGTGCCCCCACTGGCCACTCCACAGCCACCTACGGGATCCTTCTGAAAGCCCTGGTGGAGCAAAGGAGGCCCTGTGGACCTGGGTCTCAGCCGCATTCCCCTTCAGCCCCCGCCTTCCATGGCAGCAATGCCAGCTCCTGGAGGAATCCGCCTCCCGCCCCAATACGTTTTCCTGGCTGCACGTCTGTGCTCAAGTGGCCCCTCTGCCTGGAATGCTCCTGTCAGGCTAAGCCCTTCTCACCCCTGAGGACTCAGCTCAGGGTCTTCCCCATCCCAGCCTTGCCTGTACTCTCAGCAGCATCCTCTGCACACCCCCGCCAGGCACTTGCCAGACCTATGACCAGATGCCCCTGTCCCCCAAGCTGTGCTCTCCTTGAGGCCACACTTGCCACATCTCCATCCTCCCTGGGCCTAGCTCAGGGCCTCTGAGAGGACTGTGGCTCAGCACTGGGTGCGGCTCACCTAGCAGGAGCCTGAGTGAATGGGAGAGAAAGTGGACAGGAGTGTATGTATTGATTTTCAGCCACTGGGGAAAGGGGAGCGGAGTGAGAGGGAAGGGATGGGGTGGAGAAGCAGAGGTGGACACTGCCTGGAAGGTGGGGCCTGAGCAAACAGGGAAGCCCCAGGATAGACGCGAGGGAACTTTCCAGGGTCCTGACTGCCTTCCACGTCTGCCGAAGGCCCTGTGCGAGGCTGCGAGGAGACGCACTGGGTCTTTGACATTTCTCAGGATTAAGGAATTAAGGCTTTTCCTTTAGACGAAAAGAAAAAAGTTCAGTGCTTTCCAGACGGTAAAACGTCAGTTTCTGTCGCTGGCTGCCAGGAGAGTCCAAGCCCAAAGACACCTGAATTGTTGTGCACCCACTTGGTGTGTTATTATTTTCTGCAGGAACAGCCCTGCAGTCAGAGAAACATCCAAAGACATCTGGGCTCCCAGGAAAACACAGACAATACCACCTACTTTTCCATCAAACTTGAGGCAATGACTGGAGAAGAATGCAGACTGCAGAGCTGGGAGAGAGACCCCGCCAAGAGGCAGCTCAGCCGCCAAGGCGCCAGGTGCCCCAGCCACCCCTGCTCAGTGGGGGAAACGGGAAATTGGGGCACAACATCTCAATCCCGGGTGCCTTCTGGAGATCACTGGTTGCGCCACTGGCCCTCCCAGAACCCTAGGGACTGATCCAGGTCCTAGACCCAGGATCCTGCCTACATCAGCATATCAGGGCTGCCCACAGGGCACTGCTGTGCGGCTCACTTTGTGACCAGAAGAGCAGATAACATGCCTGAAAAAATGGGAAGGCGGACAATGCTTTGGTGGTAGTGGGTGGGTCTGTCATAGCAGCTGGGTCTTGGGTTGACTTTACACATGACAGCTGGGCGCAAATTCAGGTCTGTCTGACTCCAGCCTATACCCTGAGCCACCGTGTCCACTGTGGAGATATGAGCACAGATGGAAGGGGTGGTCACTGAGGAAGAGGCCTGCGGGAGGAAGCCTGCCCACAGGGGATGGAGGGAGAACTTTCTCAGGAGACGAGAGTGTCACCATTGACAGGCACTTCAGAGAAGTTGACCAGGTGGTGGACAAGAAATTCATCTTGCACTTCATACCTATGAATTCAACTTCACACCAAGTCTATGGGGCAGGTACTCTCATGGCTCACTGCAGCCTTAACCTCCCACACCCAAACCATCCTCCCACCTCAGCCTCCTGAGTAGCTGGGACCACAGGCACATGCCACCACATCCAGCTAATTTTTATTTTTTTGGGGAGACAGGGTTTTGCCATGTTGCCCAGGCTGGTCTCAAACTCCTAGGATCGTGATCCTCTGCCTCGGCCTCCCAGAGTGCTGAGATTACAGGCGTGACCCATGTGCCCGGCCGCATCTCTGTTTTACAGATGAGGAAACTGAGGCAAGTGAATCCACACAGGGAACAGGTGGGGGAGCCGGGACCTGATGACATGGCGAATGACTCTTAGCCACTGTGCTATGCGGTCTCTCTCTGGGATGGTCGCTGTGGGGAACGTGGTGGGAGGTCAGCCTGGGCTTAGAGAGTGGATGGGTGGGGGCCGTCCTGCCACGCTGGCAGCCCATGCATGGAGTTTACAGCCCTATGGGCTGAGGACGGAGACCTGGGGAATGGGAAGGTGGGCGGTCTTCCCAAAAGCAGTTTTCAGATTTTGACCTGAGTACACTGCAGCCTGCACAACCCTTCAGGAAGAAATAAGCTATAGAGATGACAGATGACTACTCTGTGACTCCTCTAATGGCAGAAAGCCACAGACCACTTCCAGGGCAACGCAGCGTGCCCTAAGAAAGTCAACAGGATGGCCCAAGCTTTCCTGGTTCAATTTTAGCCATAAAACTGGGTCCATGTGAACTCCTGGGCCATGCTCACACTCAGCAGAGGCTGAGGGAGCCTTGTGCAGGAAAGGTACTGGGGCGGCATAAGAGGAGAACAAATGATCAAATCTGTCCTGAGTTTAGTTTAGATGCTTATGAATATTCAAACAAGACCATTAAGAGAGAAGGTGACGGTAAAAGGGTTTTCGGCTGTCAGATTGAGCCTAACGACCCTCCCTGCGGCTCTCAGCTACCAGAGCCCCCCGCCGATGCTTCTGCTTGGCGACCTGGTCAATACAGTCCAGCTGTCAGCTGAGGGAAGGGCTGCCCTCAGGGATGCCCTGGGACTGTCTGCCGCTGCTCCTTCCCTGAAGCCTGTCGCCAGCCCACTAGTGGGCTTGCGCACAAATCTCTCGGACACACCACTCATCGGAGTCACGGACAGGACTTTGTCTTGCTACATGAAGTGGCCCATTTCCCTTCGCAAGGATGAAAGCTGTCCCCTCAGTTCTATCTGTTTGGGACACACTTGTGAGGCAGCAACAGAACGCACAGAAACAGATGAAAATGACACCACATTCTGTCCTTACAACATAAGTTCTCCCTGTTGGAAAAAGTTAATCACCATTTAAGAGGCAGGGAGATGGTCAGTGGGCTGAGATCTGTAAAAGACAGAAGGGCCTTCAACGACTCTGGGAGGCTGCTCCCAGCTGTGGAGTCCCTCTGAGTGTGGGGGTCCCACCTGTGCAGGGCACCAACAGGGAACAGGACTGAGATCTGGCCTGAGGTCTTAGAACTTTTGTCACAACCATGGCCTCTTCCAGGCCTTCATCTGTGGCATTTGAAGAGAGACTTTAGGAAGGAAATGTAGAGAAGGCTGGTAGGAGGAGATGTTAGAAATTGAAAATAACGTGGCTGGGCACAGTGGCTCACGTCTGTAATCCCAGCACTTTGGGAGGCCGAGACAGGTGGATCATTTGAGTTCATCATCAGGAGTTCAAGACCAGCCTGGCCAACATGGTGAAAATCTGTGTCTACTAAAAATACAAAAAAAAAAAAAAAAATTAGCTGGGTGTGATCGTGCACATCTATAATCTCAGCTACTCGAGAGGCTGAGGCAGGAGAATTGCTTGAACTTGGGAGATGGAAGTTGCAGTGAGCCGAGACCATGCCACTGCACTCTAGTCTGGGCGACAGAGTGGGACCCCGTCTCAAATAAGTAAATAAATAAATAAAATAACGTAATGACTGTTTATGGGGCCTCTTTAGTGGTGTGAAACGCTGCAGCAGCGCCACACACCCGAGTAAGGTGTGCAGCACAACCTGACTCAGGGGAGGGTGACGGTTCCAATCCCTGGGGAATGATCCCATGTTGAAACAGTTTCCTTCCCTAGGAGTGGGAATGAGTGATAGGTTAGGATTTTTGAATACTATTGGGGTTGGCAGTCAATTTACGCTAGGTACTCCACGTACCCACCAACGCAATATCAGGTGTCCGCCCACTTTTCAGAGAACTGAGTCTTCCAGGGCGGACTCAATCTCTTTTATTGAAAAGCACCTGGTGGCAACCGGGTAAACAGACCTTGATCAAGTCTGCCTCAGTTAGGGGCCAGTCTTGCATATTAAAAAGAATGAACAGGCCGGGCGCGGTGGCTCACGCCTGTAATCCCAACACTTTGGGAGGCCCAGGCAGGTGGATTACCTGAGGTCAGGAGTTCAAGACCAGCCTGACCAACACGGTGAAACCCCGTCTCTACAAAAATACAAAAATTAGCTGGGCATGGTAGCGCATGCCTGTAATCCCAACTACTTAGGGGCTGAGGCAGGAGAATTGCTTGAACCTGGGAAGTGGAGGTTGCAGTGAGCTGAGATTATACCACTGCACTCCAGCCTGGGCAACAGAGCGAGACTCCATTACAAAAAACTAAAAAAAATAAAAAATAAAAAAAAAATTATCAACTAATAAATGAACAAAGGAATGAAGAAGCAGGCGGCACCCTGCCCAGAACATGACCCACCATGGACAATCCATTTGCTCACAGCTAAAAGTTCAGACGGTGCAGAACTGAAAGGGTTGCTCATCCCTCTGCAATGACTGTGGATGGAGAGCTGGACATCTGTGGGCTACTTTCATGCTGTCCCCTACCTCTGACGAGAAAGCTGCAAAGTGTGTGCGGGTCCCTCTGGGCCTCTCTCTTGATGTCCCCTGCCTACCTGGGTGGTACACACACTCCACCTCTCTCTCCAGCCACTCTAGCAAGACAATGCAGTGAGTAGCTGCCGGTCTGCTCTCACTATCCCTAAATTGCTGGATGAAAATGCACACAGTTTTGAAACGAGGGGGTTAAAGAACAAAACAGTGGCTGCCCCTGCAGAATTTAAATGTCAGAAAAATACGAACATGCTTGAAACCTTTCCTGGCTCTTTGTGATTCTGCCCTTTCAGATGGTCACCGCCCCCCCACCCCACCCATTTCTAAGTCTCATTCTCTGAAGCTACTCTGCTGGAGACTTGCTGGCTATAAAAAGCTTCTTCACCCTAGGACCACGTGCAAGGAGACTCCACGGACCACAGTAAATGATGGGAACCTGTTAGCAGCCATAGACCCATAGCAAGCCGTCCCCAGCCCTCTGCTACTTCCACACTTGGGTAACGGGTCTAATGAGGAAGAGTGAAAAGGGCTTGCTGATGGCGTGAACGTCTGCAGACAAAAGGAAGGCAGAATTTTGCTTCCTGTGGTGGGATTTGCTACAGAAGCTCAGGTGCTCAGGCTGTAAGCCAGTGGGTCAGGCACGGGCCTGAGAGAATGTGACAGGGGCATGCTTCCATTCTCCTACCTCCTGACATTGTTTGCCAGAAATAAAAAGGTGAGTGTTAGCTTGGTTTGGCTCTGCAAGGCAATCCCCCTCCCCGTCACACTGAAGGAGAGACCTCGGGATTGGCAGGGGTCGGGGGCACGGCTTCCTGCTTTCCCAGTTCTGCTTTCCCTCATTCTGGGCTGGCCACAGCTGCTTCTTGTGGGCAAGAAAACAGACCTAACACAGTGACTGCAACCACATAATGAAGGCCTAGGAGAGGGAGCTCTGGGGTTCTATCTCAGCTAGAGCAGGAGGAGAATTCCTCCATTAATGCCATGTGAGCTGCTGCTCGTGGCCCAGAACTCCCATCTCAGAGGTGGGCACAGCTGTGGCACCTCCCACCACTGTCAGGACATCAGGGTACTATCTTCAGCCTGAGCAATCTCCTCTTCTTGATGACCAAGGAGCATCCTCCAGCATGTCACGCTGCTCCCCAATGACTTCATGCCACTGCTGCAGGCTGAGCTTTTCTGGATGATGCTGGGAACGAACCCCACCCTGGCCGGTCGACTTGGCTGGGTGCAAACAGGCAGAGCAAGTGGAAGATGTCTGCTGCAGTGCTCCCAAACAGCGTCTTTCTGGGAAACGCTACAAGCAACATCAATCATGACACCCCATATATAAGTGGGTGGACAGGAGGAAAATAGAATTTTGAGGAATAGCAAATCCTAAAAAGCGGAGTTTAGAAATATTGCCACCGAATCCTTCTCTTTTGGTGATTTAGGTTTGAAATACTTAACGTCACCCTAAAAACTGTGCCAGGCCTCTGAATCTGCAAAGGACAACGTGGTCCCACCTCTGCATGTAGTGCAGGGCCTAGCAGTGGCACAGGGAGGTCTACCTGCTGGCCACTGAGATGAACACGATGAAACAGGCACGCCAGTCACTGCCCTGGGAATGGAGGCTACACCGCGCATGCTTCGTGCTTTCTACCGCCATCTCCCACAAGCTCAGTGACACAGAAACAGGCTTTTTTTTTTTTTTTTTTTTTTAACAAGATCCCAAACTCATTCTGTGGGATGATGATTAGTTGAAGGCTTTATTGATAAAGGATTAAGCTTAATTCTGTACATTATTTTCCAATATGTTTCCTTCATTTGACAGCAAATGGAAGACATTTTAGTTAGGAAGAGAGAGGACTCACTAATTTAATTCTTACTTGTCCCTGAAAAAAAAGGACTTCAATGTTATCTGCCTTTAGTTGTAATCAGAAGGCACTACCACCTCTCCCAATTGTGGTTCTTTAATCTGGTACAGGTCAATATCAGAGGTTAAGTCCACTTAGTTAATAATAGGTGAAAGGAGCGATGATAAAGGAATCTCAGAAAGGCTTCTGCACAAATACACATGATATGCCACTCACCAGTGAGATAAAATTCCCATCCCTTAGAATTCATCAATTTTTACTACTTGAAGTGTGTTACATAGACTGGAAGGACGGAATTGGCGGATGCTCCTAAATCTCTCCAACTAGACTAATATCAAATTTTAAACACTTCTGCTTCAGAGTGTTTGTAATTTTAAACAAATACAAAGAGTGCCTGGCAGGTTATTTTCAAGGGAGGTAGGATAAAAATACAGCACTGTCTTTCTACATCTATGCTTCACCAAATCTGTGTTCCACACATTTTACAACTTCCTAATACACTTTCTGCTTGCATTAAAAAATACTTAATACTACAAGAACATTAAAAAAACACGCGAAAGCGAGCATGTGCAAGCCCCTCCCTCATCAAGGGTACTGGGATGGAAATGGACCATTGTTAAATACCAAGTGACAAGCCGCAATGCTTACAGCCCTCGAGAAGTCATCACTGGCTTTTTATGGAGACTGGAGGAGGGAACTCATTGCAATACCACAGAGGACATGAAGATAAGGACCAGGTTGAGGGGAAAAACCGACCATTTTAATGTTCTCCACTATTAAAGCAAACCAAGATACGGATAATGAGCAGTGTTCTTTCTCCTCAGAATATTTTTCAACCAGCCACTGGGGGAAAAATGACAATGACAGTCAGCACGGGGAAACGTTAGCATTGAAGGCTGAGACTTTTTGCATGCAAAACAAGTAAATACCTCCAGTATGGTGACTTAGGTAAGAACACTAAGATGAGAAATGTAGTTCCCTGCACTAAAGCCTGTGCATAACCACACCCTTCCTTCCTTTATGCTTCAGACCCAGGGACCAGGGAGGAAGAGAGGGTGGGAGGGAGGGAAGGAAGGAGGGAGGGAGGCTATTTTCTTCATTACATTTCCAGGGAGCTCAGTTGGGTAAAGAGTGTTAGAAGAATCAAGCTATGATTTTCTTTGTCAAAACTTTATTTTAGAGCAGTTTTAGATTTATAGAAAAGCTGCAAAGATGCAACAGCAGACAGTTCCCATGTCCCTCACCCTGTTTCCCCACTGTTAACATCTTCCATTACTACGGTACATTTGTCACAACAAAGAAACTAACACTGGTTACTCACTAATAACTGAACTCCAACCTTTATTTGGATTTCACCAGTTTTTCCATTAGTAGCCCCTCCCTCCCTCCCTTCCTCCTCCTCCTCCTCCTTCTTCTCCTTTTTTTGATGTAGTCTTGCTCTGTCACCCAGGCTGGAGTGCAGTGGCTCACTGCAACCTCCCGAGTAGCTGGGATTACAGGCGCCCACCACCACGCCTGGCTGATTTTTGTATTTTTAGTAGAGACAGGGTTTCATCATGTTGGCCAGGCTGGTCTCGAACTCCTGACCTCGTAATCGCCCACCTGAGCCTCCCAAAGTGCTGGGATTACAGGCATGAGCCACCGCGCCCGGCCCGATTAGTAACCTCTTTCTGTTTCAGGATCCAAGCCAGGGTAGCACATTGCATTTAGCTGTGATCAGATCATGAATCTGTAATGCTTATATAGGTTCCCTAAATGTGTGGTTTTCAGCCTCAGACTACTCCCCTCATCCTAGACACCTGTCCTCTGCCTAGCCCTTATCACCAAAAAGGGGCCCGGGGGCGCTGTGGATTGATGTACAGTAAACACCACTAGAGGGTGGTCCATGACACCCCTCTGATCCACTAAGTCCTATGCTCACTGCTTAATGCACACCAGATTTTCTTCTGGGGTTAAGGGAATGTTTTAGAACCAGACAGAGGTAGTGGATGTACACTATTGTGAATGCACTTAAAGCCAAGGAGCATTCACTTTAAAATGGTTAATTTTATGTTATGTGAATTTCACCTTAATCTACAAAAGAGTCCTATGCTTCCTGGCACACTGTGGACACAACCATTCTTCATCGTGGGGATAACTCAGACCAAGCTTTCAAAATCACATCCCCCTCTGTATAAATCCTGTCAGTGGTTTCTCCCTGAATTAAGGATAAAATCCAAATTCTGCACCAGGGCCTAGAGGCACCTCCCTGACCTGAGCCCTGCCTTCTACCTCCACTTCATCCCCCCTTCACGTGGCTGGCTCCTCCTTCTCACACTGCCTGCCTCAGTTTCCCCTACAAAGGCTTCCTCTGACTAGCCTAATCAGGAGGCCCCCCTGTGGTTCCTGGCCACAGACCCCGGTTAATCACCTGGAGTTATTTTTTAGGCTTCCTTGCCTGTCGGAGTTTCCTCTGTGGCCCTGGCACCTAACAGTGCCTGGCACATGGCAAAGGGGCTCAGATACTTTTTTTTTTTTTTTTGAGACGGAGTCTCGTCTGTCACCCAGGCTGGAGTGCAATGGCACAATCTTGGCTCACTGCAACCTCTGTCTCTCAGGTTTAAGCAACTCTTCTGCCTCAGCCTCCTGAGTAGCTAGGATTATAGGCGCCCGCCACCATGCCCGGCTAATTTTATATTTTTAGTACAGACAGGGTTTTGCCATGTTGGTCAGGCTGGTCTTGAACTCCTGACCTCAGGTGATCTGCCTACCTTGGCCTCCCAAATTGCTGGGGAGTGGATACCTGTTGTTGAGCTGGATGAGGGAATGAATGAGATGATGGCCAACTCTCTTATTTCACTACTGGACGAGACCAGAGACGGAAGATGGATGAGAACAGAAGAAGCCGGCTGCTGCCCTGCAGGGAGCTGGCCCTGAGTACTGTGGTGACTGGTGGAGGTGTGGCGGTGGGGGCAGAATCCTCATCAGCCACAGGGCCTGAGTTGGTCCAGGGAAGGGGCCCTGCACTGTCAGGAGATGGGGAAATGAATTTTCTCTGGTCACTTTTCATTTTGTCTGACATTTCCCATAACAGTTTTTCATAAGGAAGCCCAATATCTGAAAAAGATACAGTGTCCCCAGAGCACAAAGTGGGGAAGGGGCAGGGTGAGGGAGTGCCAGCTTGCTTCCCTTGGCCCATCCCTTGGGCACCAGTGGAGACCACTAGGGCTCTGAGAAACCGAGTTTTAAAACTAGGTTTTCAGAATACAGTGTTTGGAACATCTCAAAAACCTATGGTTTTCCTAAGGTATAATTCACATACAATAAGACTGCCCCTTTGTAGTAATATAGTTCTGAGTTTTGACAAAATGTACAGTTGTGTAACACCACCACAATTAAGATACAGAATATTCCCACCACCCCACATTCCCTTGTGCCCCTTTGGGGCCAAGTCCCTGTACCCTCCCCTAGGCAACCACTGATCTGATTTCTGTCCCTAAGGTTTTGTTTTTTCCAGAATGTCATACATATGGAATCAGACAGTGAGCATCCTTTTCTGTCTGGCCTTTTTTCACTTTTTCAAAAGCCTCTGATTTGAGACCACGTTTAAACCTCAAAGCATTCAGGTTTTCCTAATGCCGCTTGAGTAAGAAGCAAAGTAAAACTTACCTTCTGGAATACTTGATAGTTGGATTTGGACCATATATCAAGCTGAGGGGAAAGGAGAGAAGGATCATCAGCATCAGTCTTAGAATTCAAGACTTCAAGAAATAATATTGTAACTACTGTTAACCCTTCTTAAACTTGAAAAAAACATCTGATTATAGAATAATAGGATCTCAGGGTTGAAAAGGATCTTAAATGTCCGACTTAATTTCTTCTTTATCCATTTGTAGGTAAGTTAAGAAAAGTCAATGAAGGAATACAGCAAGTCATCTTGAGGCACCTGCTGCTTCCAGGGCTCCCGCAAGCTGAGCCCCTGGCTCACTTTCAACTTTGATTCTCACCACGGCTCTTGTATTTCTCAATGCCAAGGTCAATGCTACTTCAGGCCCTTTGCACTTGCTGTGCCCTTTGCCTGAATTGTTTTTCCCATAAACCCCCACATGGCTCTTCTTATACTTTCTTTAGCTCAAATATCACCTTATCAGAGAGGCATTTCCCAGTTACCCTATCAAAACATTCTTACCAGTACCTGTTACCTTGATTCTCTTTACTTTTTTCTTTTTTGAGATGGAGTCTGGCCCTGTCACCCAGGCTGGAGTGCAGTGGCGTGATCTCAGCTCACTGCAACCTGCACCTCCCGGGTTCAAGCGATTCTCCTGCTTCAGCCTCCTGAGTGGCTGGGACTATAGGTGTGCGCCATCATGCCTGGTTAATTTTTGTATTTTTAGTAAAGATTGGGTTTCACTATGTTGGCCAGGCTGGTCTCAAACTCCTGACCTCAGGTGATCTGCCCTCCTTGGACTCCCAAAGTATTGGGATTACAGGCATGAGCCATTACACTGGGCCCTCTTTACCATTTCAAGATTTAAAGTTTTCACAACATTTAAAACTGCCTGAAGCTCTATTATTTCCTTGTTTACTTGTTTCCTGCCTGACTTGCCCATAGGATGGAAGTTCAGTGAGGACAGGAGGCTTGCCCTCCTTCCCACGGCCTCTCCAGGTCCAGAAATGGGGTCTGGCATGTCATGGGCATCAGTAGGTCTTTTCTGAGTGGAGGAAAGCTGGCAGCATTCAGCTGCTGAGCACCTGTTCCATGCCAGGCACTGCACTAGGCCCTCCACACACACTCATGTAATCCCCAGAACTGGCCCACGTGACTGGCCCCATGAACAGTCTTACTCTCCAGATGGGGAAACAATAGCTCAGAGCCATTCATGAGCCCAAGGCTATCTGGCGAGGCATCTTACAGATGGCCTCATCTGGTGGTGCTCAAATCCTGGCTGAGCATCAGAAGCCCCTGGGGGAAGGTTTTTGTTTTTTAATATACGGATTGCTCAGTTCCTCCCCTAGAGTATGAATCAATGGCTGCAGAGGGCCCAAGAGCCTGTTCCATTGTTCGTTTTGTAGCCCTGCTCCCAAGGGTAACTGACAACTGGCCGGTCAAGAGCCCCTGCTCTAGGGCACCCCTACTTGACGAATGAGGAAGCTGGAGGAGGCATGAGTTGGCATGTGGGTAGGGCTCACAGTGAACCCAGTCCAGTCCTCCTCTGGCCACACTTGGTCACACACAGCATACTTCAGTAGCTCATTCTAACCAAAACCATTTTGGTTTTTACTGGTTTGCATGATATACCAAATCAATGCCTTCTGTTTCAAGAGTTTAGAACAAATTAAGTTTGGCAAAAACAGAACTACCCACAATACAGTGCTGACCGAGACGACTCAAGGGCAACGAGAAAACGAGAAAGCCATCACTGTGTCCCACAGTTGCTAAAAAGTTGACTTTAATATATGAGTCCAAGAGTTGAGTGAATGGAACACCTGGTCAATGGGCCTCTAGGAACCTGCCTTTGGGGTTGGCCAGCGGTCAGGTAGAGCCCTGGGCCATGGCGGTTTAGGCCTGTGTGGTGTGTGATTGATTTTGGAGCACCAGAAAGCATTGGGAAGCCATTGGACAGGAAAAGTCCTTGAAGAAGACGGGATGTGTTGCATTTGACCCAGGACACTTCAGAGCTCTGTGTCTATTCTGCGGAAGACACTAAAACCTGGCTTTCTGAAAACAGTGCTTGGAAATTAAAAGCAGGGCTGTGAACAGGCATATACATTCAGTTCTCCTGGCTTTTCCCTGTTCACAATTAGTTTCATGAAAATTTCACCGTGTTTGAAGACTTTTAGGACAGTAGAGAAGGTTAAGATGATTCTGAGGAGGCCACTCTGTACTTCTGCAGGAGAGGGCAGAGGTTTAGTTCATCAAACTCCATGACAAATCATGGAGGAGCTTTCATTGATCAAGCATTCATTCATTCAATAGGAAAAATGAACTTCAAGTTCACCCACTTCTCCCTACCCCCACTGCCTGCACCGTCTCCTTCTTGGATTGCCACAAAAACCCTCAACAGATCACCCTCCTTCTACTCTGGCTAAACTGCTCTTCAGAAAGGTGGTGCCAATTGCCAGTCAGTGCCCCCCACTTAAACCACTGGATGGAGTAAGAATTTTAAAGATCTTCCAGCGCTGGAATTATAATTTGACAGCTCAACAATTTGCAAGGGGAAAAGTGACGTTACCTCCAGATAACTCTGAGGGAAACCTCAAAAGAAACATATGAAATTAATTCCCCCACGTTATCAATTCTGTTGAAGAAAACTACTATTGGGCAGCTGGTCATATTTGGGAGGATAAATCGGGTTCGTATTACTTTCTCAGGGCAGCAGTTTAGCCCAGGGCTTAACAAATGCAGCATTTAAAGATTATTCAGGGGTTGCAGGATGAATAAGAATGACTTTTGCATCTTTTAGTTGTACCAAAATCACTGCCAAGATGACAGGGAGAAGCCAAAGATTCTAAATCTCAATTTTAGGAAGAGGAACACCGATGTCTGAACTTGGAACTAATATAGTTCTCCTTCCATTCTGAGCCCACAGCTGTTTCTTCTGAACTTCTTCACTGTTTACCCTTCCTGCCTGCTTACATCATACATAAGCAGACCAAGACATAAACACAGAGCCAAGAAAAACAGAAAAGAAGAATCTGCTAGATTAAAAAGTTATAGTTTTTATTTAAAAGATAAACATATTTAAAAATCCTTCAGTATCTGCAAAAGTTTTAATTTTAAAAAATCTAGAGAAAAATACGCACAGGTTTAATGAAAACATGGCCTCTCCAGCCTCACTATGGATTCTCAAAACACACCACATTTATTCAAAGTGAGGATGATGCTCTTTTTAAAAGGCTTAAATATATTATTCAGGACCCTAGGGAAAAGCTCCTACCATCTGGGACAGAAGGACCTTAGACAATACGATCTATTTACCTGGCGCGCACGGGTGAAAAGGGACCCCTTAACCACAGGGCCCTCTTTTGCTAGGAATGCACAGCAGGTGGTTCGTACTTGATTTTCTGCTAGATTTATGCCAAAGAAAGACACGGAAATGAGCATTCTGGAGTCAATGCCCTGCCTCTCCTCAGGGCCAGGAAGATTTCAGAAATTCATTTCAGGGAGCCAGGACTGATCCAAGTGAATATTTATTAGCTTCAGCTTATTTGCTGCAGAGGCAGACATGGCTACCAATTCTTTGCTGGCTGCAAGATTCAAAAAAGGAGCATTCTGGAAGCTGCAAACCTTCAGCCTGATGAACAAGAAATTATTCTGAACTATGGTATCAGGAAAATGAAAGCGAAGCACCCTTCGGTATTCTAAGCAAGCATTAGAAAGATCTGAAAACAAAGTCAACCTTGTGGTAACTGGTGGCTGAGTCTGCAGTCTCAGGAGCAGCCTCCTGGCCTCTGGGGATTGCAATTAGTATTTTAAGGGTGGGGTGTGGTCTGTTCTCAGGTGAAATGAAAACAAACCCTGCAGATGACCAACTGCTTCAGCACAGACACATCTGTTCTCAGGGCAAACACCAAGGTATCAAAAGACCTCTTGACACACAGGAAGAACTGGTGAAAATGGTGACAAATCAAATTTATTCACTGACAAGAACAATCAGAGCGACCCAATATCAGCAGGCAGGTGATTCTGTCTGCAATGCTGACCACCACCACCACCTCCATCACAACCAGCAAGGGCAGATGCCATTTACTGATGAAGATGATGCATTTGGCCTGCCCTTTACCTGCATTACTTTTAAAATCCTTTTGGCAATAACATGAGGTTGATAAAACCATTTCCAATTCACAGATGAGGACAGTGAGGCTCAGAGAAGTTAGGCAACTTGTCCACCATTGCAGAGTTAATGCGAGGTGGGGGAATTCGAAACCAGGTATGTGTGCAGAGGCCCAGCTCTTACCCTGGGAGGAAGAGACTGCTTTCCAGTTAGACAGCAGGCAGGATGCCGGGGCTGCGCGCTCCCTAAACTGTCACTTGCGCAGCTCTTCTGGAAGCATAGTTCTGCTTTGAGGCCTGCTGCTGTGACAACCACTGCCACTAAAATTCATTTAACAGCAAGTGAACATTTTGGCAGCTTATCAGAAAGTTATCAATTCTCTACTTCATTCAAAAAACAGTGGAATCGATTCAAAATTATCTAAATAAAACTCATAAGCCACACAAGGTTCCAACTTTTAGAACCTTTATTCAGTAGCTTCATCTTGCAAGGTGAACAGGTGATAGGCCTATCAGTTTGGGTAGAATGCTGCAGACCAGCTATGGTGACGGATCTCTTCATGGTTACCCACGTTTTCAAAACCATAAACTTCTATGTGGTCACCCTCTCAAATCTGCCCACCCTCCCCAAAGAATAAAAGAGTGAACAAGAGCCTCACCCAAGAACACAGTGTTACAGGTCTATTATTCTTCAACTTTTCACTTTCAATCAGGACATGCATTTGTTACTAAAAAACTGCTGAAAGCACAATTTCAGGGCATCCTCTGCATATGAATTAAACTGGATTCCCCTTTCCCTGGCTTTCACCCTTCCCCCTAGAAGTAACAAGAGGCCATTTTTCTGAAGGTCGTCTGAACAATTTCAAAGGCTATAACAAATCAAAATGTTCCCTGCATCGGATATCAAACAGGGCTGATGCCAACACTTATTAGAAAAATCAGATTCAGCTCCCCACCCCCTCGACCCACATGCACACACACAGCCAACTTTGAAGTGGGAAGAATGCGGGGATCAGAAATTACCCTGGAGACGGCTCTGGCTGTCTTTGAAGGTTTCCTTTGATACCACCATTTCTTTTCCTCTCTTATGCTCGGAGGCTAAAAGCTGCCTTTTTTATTGATATGGGGTAATTAATGAAGCCATAGCATTAACATAACCTAAATCCCCTAAAAAGATAAATTCAAACGAGACACATTTTTTTTTCAGTTAAGTCTGACTGGTATAAAATCAGGACAATGGCCAGGTATTCATCTTCAGTCCTGCCTTTAACATGCTGAGTCATGGCTCTTGCTACTCCCTGGTTACAATGAATAAGTGGTTGGTAAGTCCGAAAAGCATTTTTATTTTATTAGAGGAATCAGGCTATTGGTCCTTGGTATCAAAAATATGCATTGCAGGTAAAGAGACAGGATGCTAGGGTCGTGGTGGTGGTTGTTACAGCGAAGTGCAAAGTGATAGCCTTGCTGGGCTGGATTCTGATGGGGAAAAAACCTGCAAGGTCTGGAAATTAGGGGTGGTGCTGGGCCACTACAGCAGCAATAAGGATAATGAAACTTTCGAATGTGCTGGTTGCTTTGGGCTTGGAGGACACAGACAACTGCAGAGGTAGAAGTTAAGCCCATAGGAAGCTTCCTGAGCCACACCCTGGGCCTCTGTGGCTGTGCTCCAGGAGACTGCAGCAAAACACCCCCCTGCAGCCACCTAGGCACCAACTCAGCAAACGCAGGGCTGCATCCCGGGAGCAGCGACGTCTCCAGCAACAACGTGCTCTTGTAGAACACATGTCAGGCCCCAAGGGCTCCTTCCAGACGCCACATTTCATTTGGGATGTGCCAGACAATTCAACATATTAATTGCACTAATGCCTAGATAGTATATAAATAAAGTACACACACACAGAGTACTCAAAATAGAGCACTAATAATGTCTGCATGGTTTATTTTTATCACTTGTGAAGTGCTCTGAAAAAAGGGGCTAATCAAATTGGCTAGGATTAGATTCTGGGCGGAGCAGTCATTTGAGAGCTTCTCTGCCAAATGTGGTCAGTGTGTCCTTAAAATAACAAAGGGGCCTGGTTCTCTCAGTCTTGCAATTTCCACTTTTAGGGTCCCTGCTTACTGCTTACAGTTGTAAAGGGGGATGCAAGGCTTCCTGTCCCACCACATTTCTGATGTCAACCAAGGTCCCAAAGGCACAGCCATTTTCCTTCGGAGGAAGAGAGAAGCCAGGCTAATCTCCCATCAGGAGGGCCCGAGGTCTCCCTTTACTCGTGTGTCTCCTTTATCCTTTGACTTATTTATGACTTCAATTCCTGCCACTCCTTTTAGTCCCCATTTCTCATTTTTGATTCTCCACTTTCCATTCCAGCGTAAGCATTTTCATATCCCAAGTAGGCTTTTTCATCATCTCCTCCCAGACAGGATTGGACTCCTACCGTGCTCCTGGCACAGAAGTGCACCCTAGAGACAGAGAGTCACACGATGGAGCCCGTGCCCTTGAGGAGCTCCCGGTAGATGCAGGATTGAGATCCAGCCCTGTGTGGCTATGGGCAACTTTACCATTCTAGGTCTCAGTTTCTCCATGTGTAAAACGAGTCTAAGAGCAGCGCCTATGTCATGATGCTGTGAGGAGGATTCGACAGCCGCTGTGGGCAAAGTTCGCTTTGTGCAGTGCCTACCTGACCAATGTATGTTAGTATTGTTAGTATTTTTATTAATTGCAAGATGGACATGTAAATAATCATGATGCACTAATACTAGTACTAGTAAAAGATTGTTCTGAATTCTATGGTTGGGTGGATAATGATGATTACTCTGTGCTGTAAGGAGAGGCAAACCCAGGTCGGCCATCTCTAGAGCCCATGCTCATAAGCAAAGAGGCTCTTGGGAAAATGGAGACGGGACGGGAAGGAAGATGGCATTCAGCCAGTGTAAAAGGAAGAGTAAAACTTTGTCAGGCGGACTAGGAGGGATCCCAGGGCAAAAGGCACAGAACGTGCAAATACCTGAAAGAGTCTGGCATGTTGTGGGAGCTACAGGGAACACGAGGCTGGAGATAAGATGAGGTGTGTGTAGAGGATGCCAGATGAGGTCAGAAAGGAAGGCAGGGGCTGTGCCATGAGGCATTTAGACGCCTTGCAGAGGAGTCTGGATTTTATTCTACAAGCCAGAGTTTTCAGAAGTATGTTCTACAAAATGGCAATGTCACAATATGCTCTAAGAATAAAAGAAGAAAAAAAGAATTTGGTGGCCAAATAAGTTAGGAAAATATTGCATACTCTCTACTCCCTGTAAGATATTCATAAGGCACATCAGCAAACTGGTTTCCACAGTAAAGAAACCCACTGAACTTTCTCTAACCCAGAGTTTCTCAAACTTGTTTGGCCATGCATTGCTTTCTGCCTAACATCTATTAATATCCTACTTTCCTACTTTGGGGAGGGCTGCTTTGGGCAAGGGGGAGATGGCAAAAAGAAAGAGAATCATCCGCTCGCATGTGTATTTTAGGAAGACAGCTCTGGAAGCCAAGTGAAGGACAGACTGTGAGGGAAGCAAGACTGGAGACTAGAAGTGAGGCGGTGCGTGCATTCTTCAGTGCAGAGATAATGAGAGCCGGAGAGGAGCGAGAGGGGTGGAGAGGGATGGGGGGCCCAGTTTGAGAGTTACTTAAGAGGGAGAACTGCCAGTAATCACTGACAGCCTAGACCAGCGGGATGAAGGGAAGAAAGGTTTAACCAATTAGATGGTGGTACTGTTAACCAAGATAAGGAAAAGAGGAGGGAAACTGAGTATAGGGAGAGAGATGATGAGTTTTGTTTTGGACAGGCTAAACTTGAGGAACATGGGAAGTCTGATCTAGAAACAAATCATGAGTGATCCTTGTGTGGGTGACATGGATGAGAATGGCCAAAGAGAATGTGCAGAGGGAGAAGAAAACTCTGGGAAACTGGGAAGTCAAGGGGGAAGACAAGAAAGAAGGAAGTAACTGGAGCAGCTGAGGAGGGGTGTTCAGAGGCGTTTTGGAAGCATCATACCTATGAGACTCTATACTCCAAGACCCTTATTTTAAGTTAGAATAAAAATAACACTAGTTATCATTTACTGAGTATTGACTAGATGGCAAAGTGCCAAGTGCTTCATGTGTATTACTTTGGACACTTTCAGTAAGGGCCAATTAAATAGAATGTTAAAGGTATCATGCAAAGTAGGTAAATTTCCACTCCTTCTTACGATCTCAATTCAGAGCATGCTTCATTTGCACCCTAAGTTTGGTAACCCTAGTAGCACGGTCCTGATTATGACTCACCTTTCTACATATTTGTTCTTCATCTCTCCAATTCGTTTGTAAGTCCTTGGCAAGCAAGGGCTATGTTCTGTATCAGGAGTGACTATGAAGTTGTCAACTTTGAAAAAACCCAACAAGAATGGCATCTCAAAATGCCACTGCCCATGGTCTCTGCGAGGGTATACACTACCCTCGGTGCTGCTTCTGCTGCTGACCGACAGTGTGGAACCTTCTGGAGCAGCTGTCAGAGTTTACAAATCAGATACACAGACCACACCTGACTGATTACTTATTTTACATGCGTGCTCCAAAGACATTTGGTTTTTCCAAAAAGAAAAAGGAAATCTCCCCTCAATGAATGATTTAGTATCAACGAGGAAATTTACGAAAACTGGGCACAGTCCTTGCAGCAGGAGTAGCATCCCACGTAGACACTTGTGTGGAATGTGGAAATGCTGGGTTACTTGTTCAAAACACACATCTCATTATATCACGGGCTATGCTTCTTATGTAACGCCCTGCTATGTGCTAAGCCACAGTTACCACCTTTTTTTAAAGAACATTCTATTCTCATTATAATGTGGCTGTTGGGTGGTGAGTGCTAGTATTCATACTAACAAACTTTTACATTTTAATGAGAGTCACAAGGAAGGAAAGGCTCCCGATGGGGTGGGGAGACCAGGCTCCCTGCTGAGAGTGGCCTGGGAGAGTGTGGGGCATCTCAGGCACAGTGTTCATTACACTCTGGTGCAAACACAAATGAAGGCTGTCAGCTCCCATCAGCATCCTCTGACACTCTCTGTGGAGCCATACGGAGACTGTACAGTCAAAAGGAATTAGGGGTTCACAAGGGTGAACTTTCCATGAAACAAGTCACCCGTGGAAATAACACGTCTTCTTTCGACAGCAGTATTCAATATATGCTGCTGTGCACAGCAACTTCCTAAAGGCAACTTGTTAGTTTTGTGGAAAAAGAGTGTCATCGGGTTGTGTCAAATGAATGGGAATTTTCCTTGTGGTTCTAGGAAAAGCAAAATGCTGAACCTTGGGCTATTGAGGAGCTGCTTGACTTGGGGAAAAAAATCCATTTCCTCAGAAGACACATTTAATGAGGCAACTGGGGTCTAAGGTGATAAATTAGAAATTCAACTAAGGGCATCAGGCTTAGAGGAAAAAGCAGAAGCTTGATGAAGAATGCAAGCAGAGAGAATGAAACGTTTTTTCACAAAGTGTTCATCCTCACACTGACAAATCTATGTTTGCTGGTCATTTCCGCTATGATTGCTAGTTTTTAATGCCGTTCATCTGGGATTCGACTACGTTTGTTCTGGGATACAGAAAATCAAGGAACACACAAGACTCCAGAATGCTTACCTTGCCATCTTCTGTGTAGACATTCTCGTTATATCCCTTTACTATTGTTCGATCAATGAACAGGCTCCGCATGACGACGATCACTTTCAACACCTTTCCCAAGGTCACCTGCCAAAACACATGTAAGCTGACACTTGAACATGCAAATCACACAAAGTTGGGCAGGAGTGTGAGAAGAAATGACCACCTGGCCAATCCAGTGAGACTGGATTCATGGTGCTGGCCCTGTGGATCCTCCAGCGCTGGAAAATGAACTCTCAATAACAGCAAGTTCTTTCTGTAATCACTGAAAAATGTTTTGGGCCTCAACTCGTCTAACTTCCCTAAATTTATTTATATTTTTGGCTTACAAACTCTGAGGATAAGTTTCATATGTTTACTATCTGCTGGAAAAAGTAAAATCCTTCCCTTTCCCATTTTAAGATTTTCTTTCTCAAAGGCGAGGATTCTGCAATTCTGGCAATTATAGGATTTAGTGAGCGCGTTGTTTCATACTATGTCATGGCCCTGTGTATACCTATGCAATATGTACAGAGTACAATATACAGGGCAAAGGCAAGTCCCAAATGCCTCTTGGTTGAACTATCTATTTATAGTAACTGGTAAAAGTGGAAAAGCAATACCAAATAAAGTCAGGAGGTAAAAGGAAAGTAGCTGAATTTTATCTCCAAAAAAGAAACATGATCCTGGAAATACATTTAAGTGCTTTTACTCTCAGAACCTAAGCACATATTATACATTTTAAAAAAAAATCCTAAAAAAAGTGCAGTTTCATGTATGCCAGGGAAAAAGGAACCTGCTGTGCTTGCTGGAATAGGCTCAGCACCAAGAATAGAAACAGCACCTTCCTTTCTTTAGGGACACTATTGTGTGGATATGGCTGTTTCCCCCCACCAAAACTCAGGTTGAAATTTTATCCCCAGTGTGGTGTTGGGAGGTGGGGCCTAGTGGGGGGTGTTTGGGTCAAGGAGGCGGATCCCTCAGAAATGGCTGGGTTTCTTCTCGAGGTACTGTGTCCCTGCTCTGGCGAGACTGGATCAGCTCCCTCGAGAGTGGGTTGTTATAAAGCCAGGACACTCCTTGGGTTTTGTCCTTCACACATGTCTGCCTCCCCTTAGACCTTCCACCATGTTGTGATGTTTGTGATGCAGTGCAACACAAAAGCCCTCGCCAGACGGTGAAGCAGATACGGGCATCATGCTTCTTATACTCCCCAACCAGCAGAACTGTGAGCTTAATCTCTTTTCTTATAAATTACCCAGCTTCAGGTATTTGGTTATAGCAACAATAAACAATATACGGATGAAGACAAGGGGCTCATGTAACTCTTCTAAGACTTTGCTAAAGCTTTTCATTTCATATATGAGTCCCTGGACGCAGACCCCAGCCCGGGACCCACCCGCCCATAGTCCGAGTTGCTCTGATGAGGCTTTGATGTCACAGAATTTGCTGAAAGAAAGCCCTGCTGAGCTGCCTAAAAGTAAGAGCCTTAGCCCCAAATGGCAATCCTGATCCTTCAACTCCAACCTGCCATCAGTTTCTGGGGATGCCACCTCCAATCACCCCTTCCTTATGTCCCCATTCCTTGCAGTTTTCCAACTGATCATCCTCAACAACAACCTTCCTCTTTCCTTGATTAGTCCTGGGTATCAGTGAACACCTCCAACATTTGATTCCTTCAATAATTTCAAGCGTTAGGTTGATGGCTCTATTTCTGTATATTTTAAATAGTACTGAATACAAACATGGTAAGAAAAAACATTTATTTACATTTAAGGGAATGCTAATAAAGGCATCCTATTTCTATATAACACTTTTAAATATTGTCACACCATGTAATGTTCAGTGGGTCTTTTATTTTTTGTTGTCCTATGTCCAGTCAATGGGTCATTTTTTTGTGTAACTGAAAATCCCTATCTAAGGATGCCAATAAACCATGAAGGTAGAGTGAGTAACTCTGTCTTTAGTCAAAATGGAGCCTACTGGAAGAAAGGCAGGGAGGGAGAGCAACTGAGTTATAGTTTGTTTTTTTTTTTTTTTTTGAGACGAAGTCTTGCTCTTTCAGCCAGGCTGGAGTGCAGTGGTGTGATCTCGGCTCACTGCAACGTCCATCTCCCAGGTTCAAGCGATTCTCCTGCCTCAGCCTCCCGAGTAGCTGGGACTATAGGCGCACACAACCACATCTGGCTAATTTTTTTGTACTTTTAGTAGAGACGGGGTTTCACCATGTTGGCCAGGCTGGTCTCAAATTCCTGACCTCAAGTGATCCATCTGCCTTGGCCTCCCAAAGTGCTGGGATTACAGGCGTGAGCCACCACGCCTGGCCAAGTTATAGTTTTGTAGTTACGGGCACTGAAATCGATACCTTCTCATTAGGCTAAAGTGAATGTAGGTCCAACACATTCTCCACAGCTCTCCTCTGGAAGGGCCACTGTTTGCAACTGCACATTTTAACTTTCTTTGTTAATAAGCCTAGGTGACTAAGCAATTGTTTCCTGAAACACCAAAACCTGGCTGACATTAATTAAATGATAAATTGCCTTTGTAATTTAAGTTTCTTAAGATGGATTTTAGAAATACACACTAATAACGCCAGAAATTTTATATCCAAATTTTTTCTATTAAAAGTTAATTTTGGTATTTTAAAGTTAACTAATACTTTAAAAAGTTAAAAATATAAATGTTTATTATGGAAAAATCTAAAATTAGAGAACAAAGGAAGAAGACAGTTGTTCCTGGTCTTGTGATGGAAAGATAATCACCATTAACATTTTGGGGTACTTCCTTTCAATCATTTTATTATCAAAGGCTTATGGTTTTTGAATTTCTAACATCGTTATAATGAAACTATATATGTATATTTTCTTTCTTTTTTCTTTTTCTGAAACAGAGTCTCACTCTGTCGCCCAGGCCGGAGTGCAGTGGCGCCATCTTGGCTCACTGTGACCTCTGCCTCCCGGGTTCAAGTGATTTCCTGCCTCAGCCTCCTGAGTAGCTGGGATTACAGGCATGCGCCACCATGCCCAGCTAATTTTTGTATTTTTAGTAGAGGCGGGGTTTCACCATGTTGACCAGGCTGGTCTTGAACTCCTGACCTCATGATCTACCCTTCTTGGCCCCCCAAAGTGTTGGGATTACAGGCGCAAGCCACCATGCCCAGCCATGTATATTTTCAAATCAAATTTTTCCTTAAAGCTATGACAAGTATTGTTCCATACTGCTATATAGTCTTCAAAATCAGTGTTGCATTGCCGCACGACATTCTATTGAGAGGATATCCTATAATTTCTTTAACTATTCTCCTATTAGTGGACATTCGGGTTACTTCCAAGTTTCCCCTAATATAAGTATGGCCGCAGTGTATACTTTCGTTCACAAAGTTTTCACCACATTTGGAATTATTTCCCTAGATTTGCAAAGTCATAATTACTGTGGCAAACAATATAAATATTTTAAGGCTTTTGATATAATCTGCCAAACTGCTAACCACAAGGGTTATGCCAACCAGAAAGGTATGAACACACCTATTTCATTCTGTTCTTGTCAGCGTTGGGCACTACTAAATCAGATCAAAACAACGTAAAATCCAACAAACCCTTTCCCTGCCCAAAGTGCCAACTTAATTGATTTTTAAAAACTTATTATGGAAGATTTAAAAACATATACACAAGTAAATGAAATAGTACAAAGAACCCCACGAACCCATCCCAACATCAACAATGACCAACTCTTGGCCAATCTTGTCACCTCCACCTCCACCTCCTTTTCCCTACCTATGTTACTCTTCTGAAACAAATAACAGCCATGGTATCACTTCATCTGTAAATATTTCAGTACATATTTCTCAAAGGGCTCCAAAAGCACAAAAGCAGAACCATGACACCCACATCTAATACAATAATAACGTTCCAATATTATCAAGCATGTTCAGATTTCCAACAGTCTCATAAATGCCACTTTATTACAAGTCTGCTCATATCAGGATCCAAATATGGTCCACACAATGTGACTGGTTGACATGTCTCATAAGTCTTTCCCAAACTAAAGAGATTCCCCTCCCAACCCCATGCCCCCATTTTATCTGTTGAAGAAACTGGGTTATCTCCTACAGAGTTTTCCACAGTCTGGATTTTGCTGGTGGCATCCCAGTGGTATACTTTAACATGCTGCTCCTTCCTCTGTATTGCCTGCAAATTGATAATTAGATGAGATGCAGGTTTGATTTTTTTTTTTTTTTTGGCAAGATGACTTCCAGGGCTGTAGTAGTTCATGGATAGTCAGTATGAAAAGTCTTGCACTGGCTTACTTTTGGGATCTTTTGAATCCATAAAGCTCTATAAAGTCTGTCAATTCTTATTTATTTATTATTTTTGAGATGGAGTCCCGCTCTGTCACCCACGTTGGAGTGCAGTGGCATGATCTTGGCTAGCACAACCTCCCCTTCAAGGTTCAAGCAATTTTCCTTCCTCAGCTTCTCTAGTTGCTGGGATTACAGGCGTGTGCCACCACACCCGGCTAATTTTCATATTTTTAGTAGAGATGGGGTTTCACTATGTTGGCCAGGCTGGTTTTGAACTCCTGACCTCATATGATCCTCCCACCTTGGCCCCCCAAAGTGCTGGGATTACAGGCATGAGCCACTGCGCCCGGCCTGGATTTTTAACATGGTCATAATATACCCAGTTTTGAAGCCTAACATTTTGAGGCTTTAGAATCAGGTCTCGGCTCTGCTGTTGGAAAGCCTGGCCTAGCTACCTACCTTCTCTGAACATCTAAATGGAGATAATGGTACTGCATCTCAGAATGACTGTGAGGAGTCAGTGAGACAATGCACAGGTGAAGGGGATGGCACAGGACCTGGCACAGGGAGTGCTCAGTGGCAATGCTATTGTTACTTGGCCCAAACCCCTGTTTGGACTTTATGGAGGTGAAGTGGTTTGAAGCCAGTTAACATCAAAGCTGGAACCAGAACTGCCGCTGTAGCCAGGTCAGTGAACTGGCTGACCTGGCCCGTATGTTAATTTTCCCTCCTGCTGTCACAACTGGGGCTACAGGAAGCTGAGAGGGGGTAACAGTTGTGCTGGACCTGAAGGATGAATAAGACCGTGGGGTCTGCTGAGCGACCACCGAGTAGAAAGTGCCTGCAAGCCTGCGGTTCAGGCAGCCAGACCTCCTGGTGATGGCCATTTGGTGTGCAAATCAATTGCTCCTACTCTCCAGCACTGGGCTTCAGGCCCTCATTCTCCACTTGCAGGCAGTGTGACCCAGGGCAACTCTGACAACCTCTGGTGCCTGTTTACTCAGCTGTGAAATGTGGTGGGACCTTCTGAGGAAATTGAAGGAGGCGATCCATGTAAAACTTGGGCCTAGGGGTGCGGTGCATAGCAAAGCTCAATGGCTGTTAGCGTCCCCTCTCTTCGGAGTGCGTGCGGCAGGAAGGGTAACATAACAGGAGCCCTCCTGGCTCTGCCATCGAGATGGAGCCTGGTGTGTGCTCTCTAGCAGTCCTTCCAGCCCTCACATCACTCTACAATGATTCTGATTCTCATGTGCCTGGCATGTGCCAGTTTCTAACGTATCTGCATGCACCAGGTTGTAGTGACCTTGAACTTTTTGATAGACTGATAAGGCAATGCAGCACATAGAGGCCAATGGGCATCTTTCCACAAACTAGCCAACGCTGGTCACAGTCAGAAGCAAAACGCCCACTGACGGGGGCTACAGGTTGGCTCTTGGCAACTGCTATAGGATACCACTAATAAAAGCTAATGCCATCTGGTAATGAAGCGAGCTTGCTGTTGCCAAGGTAACACTTTTCTATACCAAGCAGCACATTTCCAAAGAGCTCGCTCACTACTCATGGTAGAGAGTCAGGGGAGGCACTATGTTTCCTGTGCAGGCATCAAGGTGCACTTGAAGAGGAAGTCCAGCCCGCCTCCCATCTGGCCATCGCCTCTCAGAAGTGCATTTAGAAAAGCTGCCCCTGCCTAGCCCCCCCATTAGGTCAGCTGCACTCTGGGCAGCGGGGGCTGAAATCGGTGGTCTTCTCTATCTGCTTTTCCAGCAATCGCCTGCCAAGCTGTATTCCACGAAGAGAATTTCTAGTCCACTGTGGCAAGGCAAGTCATAAGACAGGAAAGGAAAAGTGGGAGGAAAGTAGAAAAAGTATTTAGTTCAGCTCTGCCAACTGATGTCTAACAAAAACCTAACAAATCTGGTGGTTGAAATGTTATCTCTACTGCCTGACCATGTGAGCTGAGAAGGTGAGAGGAGCTGGTCACTTAAAATGTTCTTCCCCTAGAACTCGTGTAGGGGGAAAAGTGCTTTGAAACTGAGTGGTATCTGAGTCTAGGATCAGGGGAGGTGAGCTGACCAAAAGCTTACCTGCACGAGGAACCTGGGGCCAGATAGCATCCCCTGGCAGAAAGCATCTGTGTGGGAGGTGAAGGGGGATAGTTCAGGGGTTTGTCAGTTAGACAAATGGTGGCATGTCTAAGCCCTGCTTTGGGGGAGGGGAGTGTGTTATTAAAAAAAAAAATTAAAAAGAAGTCAACTATTTACATAAAACCATCCATGAATGTTATTTTCTGTATACAAAATAAAAGTCTGATATGTAGGTGCCCTTAAGGGGTCTGTTGTAATTTAAATGATGTTTTTCCAAGTATAGCAGAAAGAAAGAGAGAGGAAGAGGGAGAGGGAGAGAGGGAGGGAAAGAAAAAGAGGGTAAGAGAGAAGGAGGGAGGGAGAGAGGAAAGAGATACAGAGGAGGAGAGGGGAGACACAAGGAGAGAGGGTAAGAGAGAGAAAGGGGGAGAGAGAGAGGCGAGAGAGACAGAGGAAGAGATGGGGAGAGATGAGGAGAGATGGGGAGAGAGAAGGGGGGGGAGCAGGGGAGACAAGAAGGAAGGGTGGAAAGGAGGGGCAGGCGGGCCCACCTAAAGGAGATTTAGGAAGTGTTTTCCTTCATAGAATACTGAGAACTTTTCTCTTTGTACTAATTCCAAAGAAAGAACAGGCCAAGGTGAGTGAGTACAGTGAACAATGTCTTGTTGAAGAAATGTCTGTACTGTGTGCAACACTGGGCAAGGACACTGATTCACAGACTCATACAACTGCAGGGCTGAAAAGGATATAAACAATCATTTTCTCTAACTCTCCCATGTCTAAAGAAGTAAACTGAGGCCTAGGGAGGTTAAGAAGTATCAAATATGGCTCCTACCTTAAAGAAGGTGACAAAATCGACATATGCCTGGAGTCACTGGAGGGCACCTAAAGTGCTCTGCCACCTGGAGCTCACAATGTGCTCGAGGAACGGAGGGAGGAGGGCACTGCCTCACTGAGCTGCCTGGCACAACCAGAAAATGCCTGGTTCAGCACCTGCCCAATTCACTGCACATTTTGAAAGGGTGGAGCTGGCTATATAGACGAGCAGTTCCCAAATGGGGTTCCAAATGGGAATCTCCTCCAAGAGGTGTTTTTAGATATGGTCTGTAAAAGCTGATCAGTGCCCCTACACTTTTCCTAGGGGGTCTTTCCTCCATATCATGCAGATTTACCCCTTTCCTCTGGAACAAGGGCAGGTGCATGCACACAGGGCAGGCAACTTTCTCCTCTGTCTGCCTAACAACCCGGGATTCAGCCCAGGCAGTTGTCTTATTCCCATTCTTAATAGAAGGAAGCTGAAGTTATGAAAGATTTGAAGCCAAGGTCACTGGTTTTCTGTGAAGGGCCAGAAGCTGCCTCTTGCTGTTTCCCTACCTCATGCCTGGCCCATGACCCCACATCCGTGTCTATAAATCACAAGCAATGGTGACCAAAGACCCTTGAGTCATGGACTCCTCCAGCCACCCAGCAATCCTCCTCCAGGGCTCTGTTCAAGGGCTCAAAGCCTTGCCAATCCAGACTCCTGGCTTCCCTCACAAATGACTTCATACACACACCACTGACCCCATCTCTAAGACGCTAATAAACTACTTGCTTCCTCTAATTGCAGCATTTTTTAAAAAGTTAGCACTCTGAATTCTGCACAGCTGCTAGGTATGTGTAGCCCTGACAGACTCGTGCTGGGCGGAGTCGTCCTCTTAACAGCAGGCTCGAGAGCTGCGGCAGCAAGGGGGATGAGGGAAACCGGCTATTGCTTCTTTCTAGGAAAACTGTAAAATTGGATACAGCCAAAAGAAAACAGAGACAGACCAACTCTGAAAGGCTGAAACGCTGGCAGAGCTGGGGCCAAGAAGATAAACTGTCATGCCAGGGAAGAGGGGGCCACCAGGACTCTATAGAGCAGGACAGTAACTGAATCATGAAGAGAAAACGGAGCGATGTGACTTGGAAACCAAGAGGCCAGACCGAGGGACTGTCAAAGCTAAAACCGATGTTCTTCTAGGCTGAAGGTCACTCATTTTGCTCTGCAAAACCCAACCAGTTGTGCCTCCGATGATAAAACACAATGTAATATAATGTGATACAGGAAAGGAGAAATGGCCCTGGGGGTGACTCCCATGTCCGGACTAGACTCCAGATACAAAGTTGTTATAGCCCTAAGAGGTGAATTATATTTTTCCTTTGACAAGGACCCAGGAAAAATGAGGCAGACAAACTGAATTTAGGGTCTGTTTGCCAACAAGTCAGAAACCAACGTGCCAGCAAGATGGGAGCTACAGTTCTGGACTCTGAGAGGAAAAAAGACCCGCATTTGTGTCTTGGTTCTGCTCCTTCCTGGCTGTGTGACCTTGAGCAAGTCACTTACCCTCTTTAGGCCCCAGTTTTCTTGGCTGTCAACCCAGGAAGGAATGACACCGTGCATGTGAAGTGCTCAGCACCACATCTGA
Source organism: Hylobates moloch (assembly GCF_009828535.3). Lineage (NCBI taxonomy): Eukaryota > Metazoa > Chordata > Mammalia > Primates > Hylobatidae > Hylobates > Hylobates moloch. The sequence goes on from NW_026652285.1 coordinate 104,096,599, forward strand.
ACCATGGCAGGGCTGCGTCAGTGGTAGCCACGGGGTGTATTAGTCCATTTTCACAGTGCTGATAAAGACATATCCGACACTGGGCAACATACAAAAGAAAGAGGTTTATTGGACTTACAGATCCACATGGCTAGAGAGGCCTCACAATCATGGCGGAAGGCAAGGAGGTGCAAGTCACATCTTATGTGGATGGCAGCAGGCAAAGAGAGAGCTTGTGCAGAGAACTCCCATTTTTAAAACCATCAGATCTTGTGAGATCCACTCATTATCATGAGAATGGTACGGGAAAGACCCGCCCCCGTGATTCAATCATCTTCCACCAGGTCCCCCCCACAACATGTGGGAATTATGGGAGCTACAGGATGAGATTTGGGTGGGGACACAGAGCCAAACCGTATCACAGGTATTACCCCATTAGTCCCCTCGGCACAGGGAAAGGCAGCGTGGGATAACCAGGGGTTTGGAGCCTGAGACCCAGGTTCAGATACTACCTCTACCACGTACAGAGCAGAGTGGCCCTGAGAAAGGCAGCCCACAGGCACCTTGGCTTTCTTACTTCCAACATGGAACCCTCTCTAAGGACTGTACAGCTGATGCTACTGAGCGTCCGTGAGAGCTACGGTTGGACACTGAACTCAGTAGGCACTCCCTGCATGGTGGCAAATATTATCACTGTTGTCATTATTTTTTTTTTGAGACAGTGTCTCACTCTGTTGCCCAGGTTGGAGTGCAGTAGCATGATCTCAGCTCACTGCAACCTCCACCTCCCAGGCTCAAGTGATCCTCCTGCCTCAGCCTCCCAAATAGTTGGGACTATAGGCATGCACCACCACACACAGCTTTTTTTTTTTTTTTTTTTTTTGAGACGGAGTCTTGCTCCGTCACCTAGGCTGGAGTGCAGTGGCATGATCTCGGCTCACTGCAACCTCTGCCTCCCGGGTTCAAGTGATTCTCCTGCCTCAGCCTCCTGAGTAGCTGGGATTACAGACGCGTGCCACCATGCCTGGCTAATTTTTGTATTTTTAGTAGAGATGGGGGTTTCACCATGTTTGTCAGGCTGGTCTCAACCTCCTGACCTTGTGATCCACTTGTCTTGGCCTCCCAGAGTGCTAGGATTACAGGCATGAACCACTGCACCCAGCCCAGCTAATTTTTTGTATTTTTTGTAGAGACGGGGTTTCGCTATGTTGCCCAGGCTGGTCTTGGACTCCTGGACTCAAACAATCCATCTGCCTCAGCCTTCCAAAGTGCTGGGATTACAGGTGTGAGCCACTGCGGCCAGTCTGTTATCATTATTTTTAAAAATTATTAAACACCCTGCCTAATAAGACGTGTTTTATTTTTATATTTTTATTATTTTTTTAGAGACAGGGTCTTGCTCCGTTACCCAGGCTGGAGTACAGTGATATGATCATAGCTCAGTGCAGCCTGGAACTTCTGGACTAATTTTTCTTTTTTCTTTTCTTTTCTTTTTTTTTTTAAATAGAGATGGTGGGTGGGTGGGGGGGGGAGGGGGCTCACTATATTGCCCAGGCTGGCCTTGAACTCCCGGCCTCAAGCAGTCCTCCTTCCTTGACCGCCCAAAGTGCTGGGATTACAGGTGTCAGTCATTGTACCTGGCTAACAAGGTTTTTTTTATGAGGTAGTTTATTCCACTCATGAGTGAACTGGGGTCATTTGCTAAAGAGCCATCAATGTTAACAAGTTGGGCAGCACTTCCGATTTTCCTTAGCTCTTCTATATTCTGCTCTCTTCTAAATTCAGAAGTATCCTGGTTGGAGGGGAATTTCAACACAGTGGACTAATCCATTTACCAAGTGTTATAAAAGGTTTTCATGCCTGGGAAGGGTTATGAAAGTTTTCCGTCTCATATTGTAAATATAAATTTCTTCACAATTTTTCTATCTCATCTCGTCTCCCTTTCAATAATAACAACACAAGTTCACATAAAATGTAAAGAAACAAAGACAAAATAGAGAATCGTGCTTCCCGATCTTGGTTTCATGCTACCTCTGGGCTTCCCTTGCAGTCTTGGGAAAAATCCCCCAAACTATCAAAATTAGCTCATTTAATTTATAAAACATATATTCAAATATATAAAATATAGCCCCTCCAGGGAAAGTGAATACAGAATTAATGCCAATGCCTGTATAAAAATAGGGCCTCCAATCCAAAAAGATTCTATGTGAATCATGTGGGATACAGGTTACCTGACAAAATGGGAAGCTACCGTTTTCTTGAACATACTGAAAATGTCAAGGTGCTCCTAACAGATGTGAAGAGGAATCCTCGACAGTACACGTCCTTTATCTGTATGTGACACTGAACATGACAGTAATGAAGCCCGCCTCACGTTGTGTTCCTGTCTCACTGAAACTACCTGCCATCCAAGGAAGCTGCTGTTTTCTGTGCTGGGTGGAACCAGCTGGTCCAGGGGTAGGCACTCTACACAGTGGCCTGGTAGAGAAGGCTCTGCCTCATACTGCTTAGGCCAACAAAACTGCCTCCTTCCAGGACCAGGCACAGTGGCTCATGCCTGTAATCCCAGCACTTTGGGAGGCCGGGGTGGGAGAATTTCTTGAGCCTGGGAGGTTGGGGCTACAGTAAACTGTGATCAAGCCATTGCTCTCTAGCTTGGGTGACAGAGCAAGATCTTGTCAAAAAAAAAAAAAAAGAAAAAAGAAAAGAAAAAACCAACCTACCTCCTTCCAGAATTTGGACTGCAGAACATGGAGAAGAACCTAGAGCTGCCTTGGACTGCAAATTGTTTGCCCTTCCAGTTCCTTCTTCCTCCCATCTACCCAACAAATATCTGTTAAATACATATTATGTGCAGGCACATTAGGCACCCAGAGTGAGAAATGAAATAGACATTCACAGAGCTAACAGTCTAATGAAGGAGACAGGCAACGAAGAAGTGTATAAATACAGAAATAGAAATTACAAAGAGTTATGAAGGAAATGAACAAAACGGGGATAGCTTAAAGAGAGATTATTCAGGTAATATCTACACGTGAAAAAATGACATTTAGAACAGATCACTCAATTATTCACTTGCTCATTCATTTACTCAAATATTTATTAAGTACCCACCACGTGCCAAGTGTTGTTCTAAGGACTGGAGACTGAGCAGGGAATACAACAACGTGTGCTCTCAGGCTTGTACGTTCTTGGATGGGGGAGGGGGTTGTGGGCAGATAATAAACAAAAAATATTTGGTCCGTATGGGGCTGTGAAGACAATAAAGCTGGACAAGGCGGTTGGTTCAAGTGTGGTTGAAACCTACTGGGTAAGACAAGGTCATCCATGTCCAGTGCCGGAGCAGAGTGGCACAGGCCGAGAGGGCAGCACCTGCAAAGGCCTGGCATCCTAGGAACAGAAAGGAGGTCGGACAGGTGGGCAAGAGTGTGGCTGGCCACCAGGGGCCTTTGAGGCTCTGATGAGGAGCTGAGTTTTGTCTGGGTGAAATGGAAAGCTACTGTAGGGCTTTCAGCAGAGGAGTGGCATGTCTGATGTGTGCTTTTAAAGGAACACCTTCCTGGCTGCTTTGTGGAGGCATCAAGAGAAGAAATGGAAAGACCAGGAGAGGGAATGATGGTGTTACTGAAAAGGGGTCCTGATCCAGACCCCAAGAGAGGGTTCTTGGATCTTGTGCAAGAAAGAATTTGAGGTAAATCCATGAAGTGACAGCAAATTTATTAGGAAAGTAAAGGAAAAAAAGAATGGCTACTCCATAGACAGGCTGCTCAACTGATTATACTTAGTTTCTTCTTGATTAGATGCTAAACAAGGAGTGGATTATTCATGAGTTTTCCAGGAAAGAGGTGGGCATTTCCCAGAACTAAGGGTTCCACTCCTTTTTAGCCCATATAGGTTAACTTCCTGACATTGCCAGGGCATTTGTAAACTGTCGTGGTGCTGGTGGGAGTGTCTTTTCAAATGCTAATGCATTATAATTAGCATATAATGAGTAGGGAGGATGACCAATGGTCACTTTTGCTGCCATCTTGGTTTTGGTGGGTTTTGGCCAGCTTCTTTACCACAACCTGTTTTATCAGCAAGGTGTTTGTGACCTGTATCTTGTGCCGACCTCCTATCTCATCCTGTGACTAAGAATGCCTAATGTCCTGGGAATGCAGCCCAGAAGGTCTCAGCCTCATTTTACCCAGCCCCGATTCAAGATGGAGTTGCTCTGGTTCAAATGCCTCTGACAACAGCAGCTTCAGCTAGGGTGGTGGCAGTAGAGAAGTGAGAAGCCAATCGATTTAGGAATTGATAGGATTTGCTGATGGAGTGGATATGAGGAGTGAGAAAAAAGGGGAAACTAAATAACGAAGCCTGCAGGCTTCTGGTTTGAGCACCAGGTAATGATTTTGCTATTTATTGAGAAGAAGAAGGGAAAAAACCTGGAGGGGAAATATCACTTCCTTTTCACCAAGTTTAGGATACTTTTGAAATATGTAAGTGAAGAGATGCTAAATGCGCAGGCCAGGCACAGCTGAGGGCTGAGCTAGAGACAGTTCAATTTTATGAACAATAATAATAGACCCTCTTTTTCAAGGTAATCTGAGTGAATCTCAGATAAGCTGATGCTCATCCTAAACCCACTCCTGTGGCAGCATTAGCTTGGACTCTGAGGGGCTCAAGGGGGCTCTTCCCCAAAAGTGGTGGGCCCCTGGACTTAAACAGGACTGTCCTCTTGATGAGGCAGATTCAAGTCCAGGTGAAGGTGGTCCCCACACAGACTTGCCGCTTGCATTAGAAGGGTACCACAGTGCCCTCTGTGGCAAACTTGGCCCTGTTAAATCTCCACTTCTTCTGCTGATACCCTGTTAGGCAGCACTGGCTTTTCAATATTTTGCCTGTAGGATATATGCCAACTTGACCTTGATGTAGAAAATTTTAATACAAATCAATATGTGGACAAGGTCACTTTAAAAATCCAATTAATATGAATGGAAAAATATGTCCCACAGTTCTGTGAGCTGAAAGTGGAACAGTTGCAAGTTAGCAACAACAAGAGAGGCAACCATACAACGTTTGGGTTCTTGTGTGTCTGAGAATGCAGCTCTCTGTGTCCTTAGATACATGAGGTAGTTAGAATACTGAAAAATTTTTAATTTTACTTTTATTTAGGGTAGCTTAAAATTAAACTGTAGTTTGTTTGAAGAAAAACATAAGATATACTGAAAACTGTGAATTCCTATAACCTAATTTTAAATAAATTAAACTTTGGACTTCAACTCACCCAGGAATCCCTAGAGAAATCTAAGGCTTTTATAAGATTTGAATAGTAGCAGTTTGCATTTATGTAGAATGCATTTACAAAACTGTTTGCAATGATCACCATGATATAAGGGGAAACCGAGGTGCTGGTATTTAAGAGTCTTGTTTATTCCTACAAGCATTATTCAACCAGGGCTCTAGACACTTCCTGTCAGGCCTCTGAGCCCAAGCCAAGCCATTGCATCCTCTGTGACTTGCACGTATACATCCAGATGGCCTGAAGTAACTGAAGATCCACAAAAGTAGTAAAAATAGCCTTAACTGATGACATTCCACCATTGTGATTTGTTTCTGCCC